>NC_136330.1:4486870-4847010 GCF_964198595.1 Lampetra fluviatilis
AAAGCCTACGTGTTAAACTAGAGTGATTGTATTGTGTTAAGGTAAAAGGTAGGGTAAAGGTAGGCTCGTTGCTTTTTACCTTTTACCTTACCTGCTAAAGGGTAAAGGTAGGGTAGGGTAGAGTGATTGTATTGTGGTAAGGGTAAAAGATAGGGGTAAAGGTAGGCTCGATTTTTTTACAGTTTTACCTTACCTTGCCGAGGCCTACAGGACTCCGTGGGTTCGATCCCAGACCCTGACGCCTGCTGTCAATTATTGGAGTTTGCGTGTCTCTCTCTCTCTCTCTGCCCGTGGTCGCGTGGATTTCTCTCCAGGGTCCTCCAGTTTCTCCCCCCCCCCCCCCCACGTTTGCAATCGACGTTCTTTCCCGAGTGCGCTATTTGGCTGCTATAAATGCCCACGTGGTGTGTCCACCTCGTTGAGATATCTTTGCACGTGGTCAGGTCGCTTCCCGAAAAAGAGCTGCTTCTTAGCTCAGTGGGCCTTACCTGCTGAAATACACATTGATTCAGTAGTAATAGGTTTTTACCTTTTCAACTGGTACAAAAACTGACACCTTTATACAAGGCATCATGTTTGCAATAACCACAACACAAGCAGTCAAAATGCCAACAAAAAGAAACAACTCTGATGATGATAATGATATTCACTGTCCTTGAAGTTGATACTCTGATAGTGCGCTGTTTTTGAGTTGTACGCCTTTTGGCGTCATCTGGTCCAACAGCAATGGAGACTAGGCTCTAAGAAAAGCTGTCTCGGGTGTGGACCAATCAACTTCAAGGACACTGCATATCATTATCATCATCAGAGTTGTTTCTTTTTGTTGGCATGTTGACTGCTTGTGTTGTGGTTATTGCAAACATGATGCCTTGTATAAAGGTGTCAGTTTTTGTACCAGTTGAAAGGGTAAAAACCTACTACTGTATTTTGCCACTGGTAAAGGAGGTCTCATAGTGTAAACACATTGATTCGTTTTAGCTTGAACCTACACTGACGAGCGTGGTGAAGTATGGTGAAGCAAACCAACCTCTCCTTGCCCGACACGACGAGGCAGAGGTCTTCATCCAGCGGTGAATATACCAAGCGGTGTACAGTTCATCGTCACGAAATGTCAACGCTGTTTTGACCGGGAATGTGTAATAGTCGCCACACGAAGCCGCGGAATGAGACGGCCAATTGAGTTGCGGCAGTAAATTTCGATTTAAAGCTTTCGTGACTGCAGGGATTCATCTTCTTGGTTTTTTCGGTAAAGTCACGTAGAAGGGAAGTAATAAAATAATACAAATAAAACATAATAAAATTTCGATTTAAAGCTTTCGTGACTGCAGGGATTCATCTTCTTGTTTTTTTCGGTAAAGTCACGTAGAAGGGAAGTAATAAAATAATAAAAATTAAACATAATAAAATAATTCTCACGACGTTTCGGCCACAACGCAAGCAGCCACCTGAGGGTGAAGACCAGGTCTGTCGGCTTAAATATACACTCCAAGCCTGGTGGTGTTTCATTCAGACGCTGTCTCCCCGACAGACCTGGTCTTCACCTGAGGACGGCTGCTTGCGTTGTGGCCGAAACGTCGTGATAATTATTTTATTATGTTTTATTTTTATTATTTTATTACTTCCCTTCTACGTGACTTTACCTAAAGAACCAAGAAGTTGCGGCAGAAAATGTGAGCGATTGGATGTAACTGGGATACTAGCATTCCCCGCACACTAGCATTGCCCGCACACTAGCATTGCCCGAACACTGACAAGGAAGGCCACAATCTAAGGGAGCAAGCGGAGAGAGAGAGAGAGAGGGTAGAGTATTACATACATTAGTATTAAATACCCTAGTTTACATCAGCCAAGCATGTTTAGGACTGAAGGAGAGTTTGGTGACACTGCGATGGCAGTAATGCGCCGATAAAACGGCCACAAGCCTAAAACGACCCCGTGAAATTAATGCTGGAACAATCACGAAGGGCTGTCATTTTCATAATGGGAGCATATTAATTCCCGGCATAATAATCTGCTTCTTCGACCAATGGCGCCTTACCTGAAACAAACAGACCTCACTGAACCCAACCCTTTTCCCCAGTTCTTGTAACCTTCATAAGACAGGTTTTTTTTTGGTTAGATCGCGTAAATATGAATGTGTCGTTAAACCCGCCACTACCCGACACGGCCGATTAGTAAGGGGTTTCGATTTAAAGCTTTTGTGACTGCAGGGATTCATCTTCTTGGTTCTTTCGGTAAAGTCACGTAAAATGGAAAAAATAAAATAATACAAATAATAAAATAATTCTCACTTAATAAAAATAAAACATAATAAATAATTCTCAGTGAGAATTATTTTATAAAAATAAAACATAAATAATTCTCAGTGAAAATTATAAAATTCTCACTGAGAATTATTTATTATGTTTTATTTTTATTAAGTGAGAATTATTTTATTATGTTTTATTTTTATTATTTTATTATTTCCATTCTACGTGACTTTACCGAAAGAACCAAGAAGAGTAAGGGGTTTGTCACTTAAACAACGCGCCAATTTGTTACTGCTTCAGCCCACTGGTTTGTTGGAGATTATTTCCACAACTATTCTGGCCAATCGCCCCATGATGCTGGATCTAATTACCAGTGAAACGTCGTAACTCAGAATGGTAAATGTTCTGGATTTACTCTCGAACACACCAGCGGGCTGAAGTATTATGCTACACTATACACTACACTACTATGCACCACTACTATACACTACACTATACACTACTATGCACTACACTACTATGCACCACTACTATGCACTACACTATACACTACACTTTACACTACTATGCACTACACTACTATGCACTACACGACTATGCACCACTACTATGCACTACACTATACACTACACTACTATGAACTACACTGCTATGCACAACAATACTATGCACTACACTATACACTATACTATACACTACACTACTATGCACTACACTATACACTACACTACTATGCACTACACTATACACTACACTACTATGCACTACACTACTATGTACTACACTATACACTGCACTATTCACTACACTATATTGTAACGTTTTCGTGACAAACCTTGCAGGCTGTGTCGGGTGGTGGAGGGTTATGACACATTTATACTTACGCGATCTCACCCAAAGACCTTTATTCATGAATGGATAATATTGGTCGTGCAAGCCCCTGCTACGTGTCAGATGGGCGATGTGTTTCGTGTGCAGATGAATGATTTTGCTGATGTAACCCTCCTGCCACAATCTGTGAGAATAATCCATCCGAAGATCGCGGGAGTAATGATTTTGCTGGGGGACACGCGTGCATTTGCATGCGCCCGTTTGTCATGCGGCACTCTAAACGTGATTTGGTAGCGACGACGACGACAACGCAGTTTTTATTTTATTTCACCCGCCCCGCGTGATGTATTCCACCGCGCGTTTTTATCGCGGTGACAACGCAATAATTCCGAGAGCCCTGGGATTAATAATTCAACGGGCCGTTCAAAGATAATATAAACACACCACCGTGATTACGCGGTCATTTGAAATGGATGGACAAATAAAACCCGCCGCGCTATTCACGTACGCGAGGTCTGCGCGCAGCCCCGTGGCATCGGAAGCTCGCCGCCTGACGGCGCCTGATTCACCGTCGGGGAGAGGTCAAGGGTTAATTTCGGTCAGAGGTCAACTTGGGACATCATCCGTTTGCGGTCTATAAAATCGCCTCCTCCTCCTGCTCCTCCTGCTGCTGCCCGACCTCCTGCTTCTCCTTTGTGTGTGGCTGGATGAATAGCAGCTGATAAGTCTCTGTCGAGATCAGTTAGCCAGGAAATTGCTTCGGTCGATGAGAGGCGGATTGCTTCAATGCCTCCGCTGAATTGAAAATTTACCGCGGCTCACGGCTGCCTGGTCTCGCGTGGTGACTCAGACCTAGACTCCACCCAGCGCCCCGCAGACTTCACACGGAGAGAACCATAGGCTCACATGGAGGCCCACGGACTTGTATAAATGTCAAGAGATTAACGTCGAGATGAACAAGAAACTCGCACAGACACCCACGGATTAACAGAGAGCTATAGACTCGCAAGAGACCAGCACACGAATGTAAACACCCATAGACTTGTGCAGAGACCCATACACAGAGAGTCATACATATTTCTAGATTTGAAGCTTTCGTGACTGCAAGGATTCATATTCTTAGTTCTTTCGGTAAAGTCACGAACATAGACCGACAGTCCACAACAATTGGCAAACTGTGTGGTCGATGGTCCGGCCATTGGTTACTACTCAATCGCGCTACGGGGACTGCGAATGTCCACCTGTCAAGAGTGAAGGGTCGGGTGGTGTGTGAGGCGTGCGGATTCCATTGGAGGTGGTCCATTTTTTCTCGGGGGTGAAGATGATCTTCTTTCGCATGTCATTTTTGGGGGATCGCAACAGTTTACATATTGACGTCGAGATTTGATTTCCCCATTCGACTGCTTCGGGAGTGGCCACGTGAATTTCTTTCAGATCGCCCTTCGAGTGATCCGATTGGGGCAGTGGGTTCACGGTATGTTTACACGGTCTGGGATGTCGCACCGCACAAATTGGACTGTCGTTCATTTTCCATTCGTGGAGAGAGTGTCCCACCTTCATCCACGGAGCGTCCGGGTTCCGTTTGAAGGAAGACCGAGATTCATCTTCTTGGTTTTTTCGGTAAAGTCACGTAGAAGGGAAATAATAAAATAATAAAAATAAAACATAAAATAATTCTCACGACGTTTCGGCCACAACGCAAGCAGCCGTCCTCAGGTGAAGAACAGGTCTGTCGGGAAGACAGCGTCCTAATTTTTATTATTTCCCTTCTACGTGACTTTACCGAAAGAACCAAGAAGATGAAAAAGGGAAATAATAAAATAATAAAAATAAAACATAACAAAATACAATAATGTTTTATTTTTATTATTTTATTATTTCCCTTCTACGTGACTTTACCGAAAGAACCAAGAAGATGAATCCCTGCAGTCACGAAAGCTTTAAATCGAAAAAGAAGACCGAGGTTTTCCTCGATAGGTCAGATCCCAGTTGGGGGATTGTGGGGGTCGCTGACGAAGAGGGGGGGGCTGGAGATTAAATCCCCGCACGGTCTTGAGCGAGATCGGCAGGCAAGGCCTGTTCCGGCAGATAAGTTTTCGGCATCCAGATTTGTCGACATTTCACCAGGTAGCTAATGCAACGCAAGACGTACAACGTAAATACATACAAATCACGGACGGTCGTGAATGAGTGGAGAGATTGGCACCACAGGGTGGGAAAGTGGCATCCCCACCACGTGGCTGTTATAAGGGGCCACGGCTGGAGACGATCGCAACTCCGCTGAGACTTTTATTTTTTTTAATATTTTTAAAAATTAGTTTATTACGCGTGGACTTTGGTGGCAGCGAACGTTTGAGTCGATTTCATCGTCGCTTGCCTCTTTCCTCGCTCGCGGTCGTGAAGTCCTCTTTCCACACTACTACACTATACACTACACTATACACTACTACACTTTACACTACTATATTACACACAGCACTATACACTACTACAACTATACACTACACAACTACACTATACACTACACTATACACTACTACACTTTACACTACTATATTACACACAGCACTATACACTACTACAACTATACACTACACAACTACACTATACACTACACTACTACACTATACACTACACACCTATACTATACACTACACAACTACACTATACACGACACTACACTACTACACTATACACGACACTATACACTACTATACACAAATACACTACTACACACTACTACACTAAACACTACTATATACTACTGTACACTACACTATACACTACTACAAACTACTACACTACACTCTACATTACTATACACTGCTATACACTACTACACTATACACTACACTATACACTATACACGACTACACTATACTCTCCTACACGCTACTACACTCTACTACACTACACACGATACACTACTATACACAGACTCGAGTTCTTCCTGGGGAATTCCCAGGCGTTCCCAGACCAGGCTGAGTGACACCGTCCCACCGCCAGCGGCAGCAGCAGCATGTTGAGTAGCGGCGGTCCAGAGACCTCCAGTTCCCCGTGGGGGAGGAAGCAGAGGTCGCAAACGGGTTTTGATTCCTTACCCGTACCCGGCCGCACCAGGGTCGCAAACGGCTACCCGTACCTGTAAACGGCCGGGTACGGGTAGCCGGGTATCGGGTAGGGTACAGGTACCCGATTGCAACCTCTGGGATGAAGCCATATTGCAGGCGCGGGTGGGTTGATTCTAGGAACTTGAATTGTGAGAAGAGACAAGACGTTGGGAAATGAGTGACAAACGGTGACTCACCAGTGACTCACGGCCTACCCGTACCCGGCCTCACCAGGGTCGCAAACGGCTACCCGTACCCGGCCGGGTACGGGTAGTGTACGGGTATCGGGTACCCGGTTGCGACCTCTGGGAGGAAGCTGCACCTCCGACAAAGGAAGTGGGGGGTGGTGGAGGCGTAGAAAGAATGATTAGGGAGAAAGGGACGGGTGGGGGGTAAACTAACTCCCCCGACACTAAATAACTTGCATGCCTTAATTCTAGATTTGAAGTTTTCGTGACTGCAAGGATTCGTACTCTTTGGTTGTTTCGGTAAATTCACGTGGGTAAAAAATTTAAACAAATTAACTCACGACGTTTCGGAAGCAACACAAGCCTCCGTCATCAGGTGTAACTGCTCCAGCAGTCATCAGGTGTAACTGCTCCAGCAGTTACACCTGATGACGGAGGCTTGTGTTGCTTCCGAAACGTCGTGAGTTAATTTGTTTAAACTTGCATGCCGCCTTTTGAAAAAGTGTTCTACCTTATCCTCCATTCCTCCGGGGACCCCCGTCTCTATATCTGTTCTCGAGGAATTCGTTCCCTCTGCCCCCCCCCTCTGCCCCCCCTTCCGGCAGGCACTGAATCAAGTGGGGGGGGGGGGCACTCACCTGGTTTGCAAATTCCTTCCCCTTTCGTTTGTGGCGTAAGTGTTCCGCCCGCCCGCATGAGAATAAGTGTGTGGGTTTTTTGTGTTAGGTTTCTTTTTTTTTTATCTCAGTGCCCGAGTCAATGGACGTGCATTTCCATCGCGACCGCTCAGGTAGTATAAATTTCGATTTAAAGCTTTCGTGACTGCAGGGATTCATCTTCTTGGTTCTTTCGGTAAAGTCACGTAGAAGGGAAGTAATAAAATAATAAAAACAAAACATAATAAAATAATTCTCACGACGTTTCGGCCACAACGCAAGCAGCCGTCCTCAGGTGAAGAACGGCTGCTTGCGTTGTGGCCGAAACGTTGTGAGAATGATTTTATTATGTTTTTATTTATTATTTTATTACTTCCCTTCTACGTGACTTTACCGAAAGAACCAAGAAGACGCTCAGGTAGTGTTCCGCAAGTCACATTGGGGCAGGCCTTCATCCAGCGGTGGATTTTTAGATCGCGCAAGATCGTTTAAAAAGCGGAATTTTCGGTGGAGTCTCGTGAGCGACTTTTAATTACCGAGTGGAATGTTTACCCCTTTGTGGTCGCGTGACATTCAGACGTAATTATTATGATTATTAGATTTCCGCCGTTTGAATTCTCCAACCCTGCAGTTAGTTGAATAATTAAACTGGTAATTATACCGACGAATGCGAAGTACCCCCTGCAATGAATTAACAGAGCACGTCCAATTAATTTCGCCAGCCGATTCTATTATTTCAGCAGAAATGTACGCGATAAAAAAAAGACACGCTGGCAAGGGATTTTTGTTTCATTAATTAGCGAGTCCAACAAAGAGAACCAATTAACGATCCGTGCATTTGCGCTAATTGAGGCAGTAATTAAACTACGATGGTTGCCCAGGTGGTTGTGGAAGGGGGCAGAGCTTGCAATTGGAAGTTTGTTGTGCAAAAATAATAATAAAAGGTGTTCACCCTTTCCGGCTATTAAAACAGTAGAGGTGTTAAGCTGTTTAAACGCAAAATAGATTAAGCCTTTTGTGTTACTGCATTACCCACACACACACACGCACAATACTTGTGTTGAACACGTGTGGCTCTGATGATCTATAACACTGGTCAACACACTTTTTCTGGCATAAGGTATTCCAACGGGTTTAAGGTAATTTTGGGGTGCTGATTCCAAATCTGGCATCAGTTTTTGTCCATCACATCAGGTTTTTGAGATATCAAATATTGCATTTTCAATAAAAACTGCAGAAGAAAAATATTAAATAAAAATGGATATCTACATAAAATGATATTATAAACACGCTATCCTAAATATACAGCACCATAGTTTAACACTAAAGCAGTCACTGACTCGCAACAACTTGCAATCATAAGTGACAGAGTTAATTTCGGGTAAAATCAATTAAAATGGGGTATGCCGATAGCATAAAATGAGATGTGATAGAGCAAATCTGAGATCAGATTTCACAATCAGCACCCTGAAATTAGTCTAAAACAGCTGCAAAAGTCCAGGCCAGAAAAAAATATATTTTTTTGTTGACCAGTGTAATGCATTGTCTTTGAAACGGATTGGCCCACACCAGAGACAGCTTTCTTTATGGCCCAGTCTCAGACCAGAGAGCAACGCCAAAAGGCGACCAGGACAAGGGCAATGCCACACGCATCAGAACATTCATAGCTCGGGGTGAGCAGCAGCTGTATCATGGGATACATGTTTGCCAGTTTCAAAGTATGTAAAATAAAAAGAGGCTTTACAATTTCTGCCAGTACACAACAGGTGTTAAGATGCTCAAACACCAAATAGAAACCTTTTTGTAAGGAATCAAGCTGCCGCATTAACCACGCGCGCAGTGCATTGTGGGGGAACATGCAAACTAACACGTGGCTCTGATGATCAATAACACTGGTCAACAAAAAAAATATATTTTTTTCTGGCCTGGACTTTTGCAGCTGTTTTAGACTAATTTCAGGGTGCTGATTCCAAATCTGATCTGAGATTTGCTCTATCACATCTCATTTTATGCTATCGGCATACCGCATTTTCATTGATTTTACCCGAAATTAACTCTGTCACTTATGATTGCAAGTTGTTGCGAGTCAGTGACTGCTTTAGTGTTAAAATATGGTGCTGTATTTTTAGGATAGTGTGTTTATAATATCATTTTATGTAGATATCCACATTTATTTAATATTTTTCTTCTGCAGTATTTATTGAAAATGCAATATTTGATATCTCAAAAATCCGATGTGGTAGACAAAAACTGATGCCAGATTTGGAATCAGCACCCCAAAATTACATTAAAACCGTTGGAATACCTTATGCCAGAAAAAGTGTGTTGACCAGTGTAATGCATTGTCTTTGAAACTGATTGGCCCGCACGAGAGAGACGGCCTTCTTTGTGGCCTCGTCTCATCACCGGTGTCAGACCAGAGAACAACGCCAGAATGAGAACAGCACAAGGGCATTCTAGATTTGAAGTTTTCGTGACTGCAAGGATCCATACTCTTTGGTTCTTTCGGTAAAGTCACGTCGGTGAAAATAAAATGATAAAATGAAAATAACTAAATTAATGTAGTTATTTTCATGATGTAAAATAATAAAATGAAAATAACTAGATTAATTTAGTCATATTATAAAATGAAACTAACTAAATGAATTGTCGCATTTATTTATTTATTTTTCATCTACGTGTTTTTACCGAAAAATAATAAAATGAAACTGACTAAATTAATTGAGTTATTTTCGTAATATAAAATAATAAAATGAAAATGACTAAATAAATGTAGTTATTTTCATTTTATTATTTAACTACATTAATTGAGTTATTTTCATTTAATTATTATGATTATTATTTTAATTTTTCATCTACGTGACTTTACCGAAAGAACCAAATGGTAAGCACAAGGGCAATTCCACACGCATCAGTGAGTATTCATAGCTCGGGAAGTTTAGTGCGGGTTCGATTCCTCGTTAGGGGTTGACTCAAGCGCATCATCCCATCGTCGGGGGGGGATCGATACTAAAAGTTCTACGTTGTACAGAAGTCGACAGTGGATGTTTCTTCATGAGGAGACTTGGCATGTGAACGTGGAATCTTCACACCTCTGGCTCAGGGCTGCAAACGGCAAAATGAGCACCTGTCCTGATGCTCATTTTGAGTATAAAATCGCTGGCTTTGGAATTATTTAAATACTTTTGTAACACCCCAAAATCCGGGGGGGGAGGGGGGGGAGCAAAACAACCTATACGCGCAACAGAGCAAAAATTGTGGCAGGTCTGTGATTACCTTCTGAAATTCTATGCCTCCACTCGGTGATTTTTTTTTTCAGCAGCGCTGGGCTTTGTGAAGGCTGCTGTGGGTTTCCTTTGTTTGTTTGTCAAACGCAATCAGCGCACCGCCATGCCCGTTGACAGCGTTCAACGGTGCTCTTCTTCACCGCTCGGAAAATCCTCGCGTCTCTTTTTTATACGTATGAAGTATTGGAAAATGACGGCAGGAAACTCCTTGACGGGAACACACTTCTTTTATTAAATCTTGACTTGTAACAATACAACGCGTGGCCTCTCTTCTTCACACCGCACTTCTCTTGACTCAGGATTCTGTGCTGCCGGCTCTCTGTGCCTCGTGTAGACTCCGCGCCTCGGCTACACTCCTCTCTCGCCTCGTGTAGACTCTGCGCCTCTGCTACACTCTCCTCTCTCGCCTCGTGTAGACTTTGCCTCTCTCTCGCTGGCTACACCGTATGCATACTCGGCTCGTGCAGACCGTTCTCTCTCGCTGGCTACACCGTATGCATACTCGGCTCGTGCAGACCGTTCTCTCTCGCTGGCTACACACTACACATTACTCAGCTCGTGTAGACCGTTCTATCTCGCTGGCTACACACTATACATTACTCAGCTCGTGTAGACCGTTCTATCTCGCTGGCTACACACTATACATTACTCAGCTCGTGTAGACCGTTCTATCTCGCTGGCTACACACTATACATTACTCAGCTCGTGTAGACCGTTCTATCTCGCTGGCTACACACTATACCTTACTCTCTTCTACTCTCCATTACTCTCCTCTCCGGGCTCTATCTCTACACCTTCGTCTTCATTCTTAGATGGTTCCACTTCTGCCCCTTGCTCCTCTGTGCATCACCTTATATACCCCTTCTTCCCGGGAGACGGAGCGGATGCGGACCTCAACGTCGGCACCGCTCCTCCGTTACCCAATCCCCACGCGCTATCCCCACGATCCGGTTCCGCTCAGCGCGTGTTTCCACTCTCCGACCAATCACACCGCGCTGCTACCCGATCACTCCCTCTGGGCGCGTCACCGGCACACAGCCAATCAGCAGCACTACCCCCACCCGCGCACTGACGCCTGCTCCTCCCCGTCAGCGCGCGTCACCACACACACACCCGTACATACGCGCTGGCACACGACATATACACCCAGCGCGTATCACCACTACATCACCCCCTCCCACATAGCTCGCAGCCGGCCCGGCTGCTAACAACAACCAACCACGACGATAAAACGACAACCAACAAAAAAAAAAAAACCCCATAACCCCCCGAGTGTGCCCCGTAACATAACACAACAACAACAACAACAAGAATAACTATGTACAGATTGACAATGAACGCGAAAAGTCAACAATAACACGATACGAGCAAATTCGAAACGAACGCGCCCCACGTCCCTGCGACTACACGCAGTGACGAGGCGCTCCAACTGCCCCGACTCCTCACGAGGCAGGTCATGCAAAGTAGCACGACCTGGCGCGAGTCCGTCTGGCTGGTCCATCGTATGGGGCGGGACACTGACGACCGTCCGGCGGTTCCGGCCGCTCCAGACGGCGCGGAACGGGCCTGAAAGGGCCGGCCCCGCCGCGGAGATCCGGCCGCCGGTGATCGGCAGCTGTCAGTTCCGAGACACCTGGGAGCAGATCAGGCGACAATACGTGTGGATCAGGCAGAGACATTTCCCCTTCTGGGTCGCCGGTCACGTCACACGCCCGGCCATCACGATACAAGGGGAGGCCATATGGAGGCGAGAACGGTTTCAGTCGGGAGGGGTGAACGTACCACCGGCGCTTTCCCCACTTTATCTGAACGCACTGGGGCCGTGCAACGCGCACGACCTCCACGGGTCCCCTCCACGGTCTCAACAATTTAGGCGACGTAGCCAAGGGTGCCTGAGGGCAATGCAGCCAGGCCCTGTCACCTGGTTTCCATTCGTGCATGGACACCTTCCGTGCCCGCAACCGTTCATTAGCAATTTGGCGAGCCCGCGAATTAAGCCGTGCGGCCTCCCTCGCCTCTGTCAGCTTATGAATATTAAACTTAATATGTTCTGCCAAATTAGAATTAGTTCGTGGAGCGGACAGGCCAAGTTGCGTTTCTATTGGCGGGTCAGCTTCCCGACCGTACATCAAATAGAATGGGGAAAACCCCGTAGCTGCATGGGGGGCCATTCTATACGCGGCAAGGACTCCCGGGACCTGCAGGTCCCAATCTACATGTGCCTCGCACACCTGCTGGCACAGCATGGAAGTCAAGGTTTTGTGGAGTCTCTCCACCATCCCGTCAGTCTGCGGGTGGTACGGGGAGGTACGCACCTTCTTGGTACCCAACAGATCGCACACCTCTTGCAACAATTTACTCGAAAAATTTTTACCTTGGTCGGTCAGCAGGCGTTCGGGAGCCCCCTTGTCCAGGACATAGCCCTGGACGAAGGCATCCGTCACAGCCGCTGCCGACTGGTTAGCGAGAGGCCACGCCATAGGCCATCGGGTAAAGTATTCGACCCCCACTAACAAATATTTATTCCCTCTCGGCGTGACTGGGAAGGGCCCCAAAATATCGAGTGCAACGAGCTCGTTGGTACGCGAGACCTGAATAGATTGCAGCGGTGGATTAGCTGCCACGGCCGGTGGTTTACGCCTGGCGCACTCAACGCACCCCTTCAGAATATGCACCACATCACTTCCCATTCCCGGCCAGTAATAGTCACGCTGAAGCAGGGCAAGCGTCTTGTTAACTCCCAAGTGCAAGAGGCGTTCGTGTGCCGCCAAGACAACCCTCCCCCTCACAGCGGAAGGCACCACGAGTGCGTTCCGCCGGGACAAACTGTCCCATTTCAATAACACGCCCCGCTCAAGTACATAGGAGCCGGTATGCTCCTGGCCCCCCTCGGGACCCCCAACCTTGCGGCGCAATGCTAGCAGCGAGCTGTCCGCCATCTGGAGGCGGCCCCATTCGCTGAGCGACAGCGAGAGCAGCGAGTCCCGACCCTGAGAGGCAGTGGAATCATCCCCACTCGGTGCGCCCGCTGTCGCAGCCAGTGCCCCCATCTCCCCCGCAAGCGTCGGTTTACAGCGCGCCGATCCCGACAAACACGCGCATTCATCACAAGGCAACAACCGCGACAAGCAATCGGCATTCGTGTGTCGCAACCCCTTACGGTACGTAGTCGTAAACTGATAGTCCTGGAGGACTTCCAACCAACGCGACAACTGGCCCGAGGGCTGGGCGACCCTCAATGAATACTGTAGCGCCGCGTGGTCCGTTCGGACTGTAAAGTGACGACCATACAGATATGGCCTAAACTGCTGCACAAAAAAAACAATGGCAAGCAGCTCGCGACGGGTGACACAGTAGCGCTGCTCCGCCGGAGACAACACCCTACTACCGTAGGCGACAACTCTTTCGACACCCCCAACGACTTGGGATAGCACCCCCCCAATGCCCGTGTTGCTAGCATCCGTGTCCAGCAAAAAGGGACTGGCAAAATCGGGATAACACAAGGGTGGGGCACCCACCAAGGCGTCCCGGAGGGAGCGAAACGCGGCCTCCTCCTCCGGTCCCCATTTGAACTTCACTCCCTTCGCCGTTAGAGCGTGCAAGGGTTTTGCAATAGTGGCGAAGTGCTCAACGAACCGCCGATAATAAGAAGCAAACCCGATGAAACTACGCACGTCGGAAACGGACGTAGGTGTCGGCCACGAACCGACACAATCCGTCTTCGCGGGATCGGTGGAGATCCCCGAAGAATCGACAATGTGACCCAAGTATCTAACGGACCTACGAAGGAGGTGACATTTGGCCGGTTTAAATTTCAACTTAGCCGATCGCATTCGCAAGAACACCCCTCTCAATCGCCGGAGGTGTTCCTCAAACGTTTTACTGAAAACAATGACATCGTCCATATAAATCAAGCATGTATCCCACTGCAAGCCCGACAAAACCAGCTCCATAAGTCGCTGAAACGTCGCTGGAGAGGAGTGAAGTCCCATGGGTAACCGGTTAAACTGGAACAGCCCCCCTGGAGTCCGAAATGCTGTCTTAGGTTTCGACTCTTCGTCGAGCGGCAACTGCCAAAACCCCGATAACAAATCAAGAGTCGAAAAATATCGCGCACCAGACAATGCATCGAGGGACTCATCCATCCTGGGGAGCGGATACGCGTCAGCCACAGAGATCTTATTCAGGCGACGGAAATCAACGCAGAATCGCAGGGACCCGTCCTGCTTCTTAACCAGCACAATAGGCGCTCCCCACGGGCTAGAGGAGGGTGAAATAATATCGGCTTCTAGCATATCGTTAACAGCCGACTGAACATGTTCCTTCTCCACGGGACTCAGTCGGAAGGGATTTAGCCTGACCGGCGCCGCATCGCCCGTTTCAATGTGATGGTGCAACAAATCCGTGCACCCAATGTCATACTTATGTTTACTGAATACATCAGAGAATTCAATGAGCAACTCGCGCAGCGCACCCAACTGCGCCGCCGACAAATCGTCCGAGGCGGCACATAACGAATGGACCCACTCAAGGTCTTCCCTTGGCTCAACGTTCCGCGCGGGGCTCGAGCCCACCTGCGCAACCAACCCATCATCCCCAGGAACCTGCGCCGCGTGAGCCAGCACGGTGCCCTGCGGGATGACAGCTGGTCGCGACCCCGCGTTCAAAACCATCACAAACGGATCCCTGTCAGCCCGCACCAAAGTGTGAGCCACCGATAAATCAAGACCCCCGACAGCCTTGTTAGAAGGACCCAAAAGCATACTCTGTCCCGAAGCCTCCCTCACCCATGGTTTTCGCAACCGGAGGGGAATCAACATCTGTGAACCCGGGGGCACTTGCACTGTCTGCGTCGCCACCGCTTGTATCGTAGCGCACGCCGTCCGAATGTCAGTAGGGCCCGTCAAAAATGAAATCCGGCGACCCGATGGCAGTTCAATGCATCGTTGATCGATAAGAATTTTAATGGGCATTTTAGCCAAAAAGTCAGTGCCCAAAAGACACGGAACTGCCAAAGAAGACGAAACGAAAACGGGTCCCGATAATTTGATATCTCCAATGCAAATGGACGCCCTAACCTGACCGATAATGCCCAACGATCCCCCATTAGCGGCGTAAAATGGCACATCCACTGGAAGCAGCGGACGACATTGGACTGGAAGAATATTATAAATGAGGTCCGATATAATAGTTGCCGATGCCCCCGTGTCCACTAACACCCTAATCTCAACCCCATCAATAGATCCCGTAACAACGGACGAACCCGCCGAAGCAGCCACAATTCTATGCCCCAATTCCGCCCATTCAATGTCTCCCTGGTCCCGGCCGAACCCCCCTCGCCGAACCGAATCCCCGAACCTTAACCGGCCCTCCTCCGCCGCAACGCGGCGTCCCATGTGTGCCGAATAAACAGGCCGAGCGTGTGAGGTGCCGCGACTTGCCGGGGATTGTAGAGATGACTTGGGCTCTCGGTCGTCGTCCAGCCGAGCTCCTATGGCGCGCTGCCGCGGAGCGCGGCACCCGGACGCCACGTGGCCCCGGAGGCCGCAGTTATAGCACGTGACGAGGGTCGGAGTAGATCTTGGTTGCTCCGACTTTCGGCCCGATCGCAGAGGCGACCGGGCCCCCGGCCTCCAGTCCCCTGGTCGTCCCGTGGCGAACGCCTCCTCTCGTGGGCTGACGACTTGGGGTTCGGCGACCACCAACCCCGGGGCTGCGACGACAGCAGCGTTGCAACCAACGCCTTGCTTCCGTTGTAGGGCCTCGTGCGCTTGAATACTCGTGGCGACTCTCAAAGAAGAAATATCAATGTCGTCAGCTGTGTTGATAGGGACCCCCAGGTCCTGCGCCAACTTGAGCAGCTGCTCCAAAACCATCGCGTCTTGGCCCTCCTCGTCCATCCGAGGGAACGCAGCATCAGCAAGAGCCAGCAACGCCGTGCGATAGGCCAGCGCGGTCTCCGTGGCCGCTTTCCGTCTTGCGTAGAACTGATGGCGGCATGTAGAGGGAGGCCCGTAGACCCTGGCCAACAAACCCAGCGCATCCTTCAGCGTGGAGCGGTCCGACTTCCGTGCAGCCCTGAAGGCCGCGAGCGCATCGTCGTCCAGCATGGCGGGCAATGCCCGCAGCGCCGTAGCATCGGACCACGCTGACATCTCTTGATGCGCCAAAAACCTTCGCTGAAATTGGCCCCAGTCTCCGCCTTCCGCCTTGAAGGCTGACAACGTGGGCAGGCGCTGCTGAAAAATGAAGTCATCCGCCTCGTGGTTCCTCTCCGCCTGTCCGTCGGTGTCTAAGATGGCGGCTCCAGCAGCAGACGTAAGATGGCGGACCCCCTCGCGCGCTGATGACGTCGATGCGCGCGCTTGGGAACCCACCACCACGTGGCGCTCGCCGTTCCCGCCAAAAGTAGGCCCAGGCGCAATGGCGGGAATCCCCCATTCGTTTTGGCGGGAATCTGCGGGGCGACCTTGTAAAATGTCCCCCACCGTCCCCGCTCCTCCCGACGAGCTGATCTCCGCCAAGATGGACGCGGCGGCGAGCAGCAGCTCCGCCAGTCGGGAGTGCGCCTCACGAAGCCCGGCGTCTGTCCCCGGTCGCTCGGCCGGCGCCGTCGACGGACCCTGCAGCGTGGGCAAGTCCTCTTCCTCACCCCCCGCCACCAGCGGCTCCGAGTCGTCCAGGTCTTCCTCGCGGTCAATCCCGTGGGTCCTACGGGTCTTCCTCGTCTCCATACTTGGAAGCCCGTTTCACTTCTGACGCCAGATGAAGTATTGGAAAATGACGGCAGGAAACTCCTTGACGGGAACACACTTCTTTTATTAAATCTTGACTTGTAACAATACAACGCGTGGCCTCTCTTCTTCACACCGCACTTCTCTTGACTCAGGATTCTGTGCTGCCGGCTCTCTGTGCCTCGTGTAGACTCCGCGCCTCGGCTACACTCCTCTCTCGCCTCGTGTAGACTCTGCGCCTCTGCTACACTCTCCTCTCTCGCCTCGTGTAGACTTTGCCTCTCTCTCGCTGGCTACACCGTATGCATACTCGGCTCGTGCAGACCGTTCTCTCTCGCTGGCTACACCGTATGCATACTCGGCTCGTGCAGACCGTTCTCTCTCGCTGGCTACACACTACACATTACTCAGCTCGTGTAGACCGTTCTATCTCGCTGGCTACACACTATACATTACTCAGCTCGTGTAGACCGTTCTATCTCGCTGGCTACACACTATACATTACTCAGCTCGTGTAGACCGTTCTATCTCGCTGGCTACACACTATACATTACTCAGCTCGTGTAGACCGTTCTATCTCGCTGGCTACACACTATACCTTACTCTCTTCTACTCTCCATTACTCTCCTCTCCGGGCTCTATCTCTACACCTTCGTCTTCATTCTTAGATGGTTCCACTTCTGCCCCTTGCTCCTCTGTGCATCACCTTATATACCCCTTCTTCCCGGGAGACGGAGCGGATGCGGACCTCAACGTCGGCACCGCTCCTCCGTTACCCAATCCCCACGCGCTATCCCCACGATCCGGTTCCGCTCAGCGCGTGTTTCCACTCTCCGACCAATCACACCGCGCTGCTACCCGATCACTCCCTCTGGGCGCGTCACCGGCACACAGCCAATCAGCAGCACTACCCCCACCCGCGCACTGACGCCTGCTCCTCCCCGTCAGCGCGCGTCACCACACACACACCCGTACATACGCGCTGGCACACGACATATACACCCAGCGCGTATCACCACTACACGTATAAAACATCGCAGAGGCCGTCAATTTGGCTTCGTGTATTCTCAGCTGTGTACCCCAACCGCTGTCTGTTCAGCCAGTATGGCCCCGCCTTCCTCATGTGGCTATGAAGAAGGGTTATTGCCCGAAACGTCGCCTGCCGCCTGTTGAACATTTTCCCTTTTTTAAATCCTTTATATTAAGTTCACTTGCTCGCTTGCGCGCTTACGACTGTGCAAATCTTTCGGTCGTTTTTTAACCCACTTCCCGTGATCCAATCGAGCTGACATTTTGCACACAGACTCGTTGTGCGTGACAATTTATTTTCGTGAAAAAAAAAATTTCCAAAAATTTTCCACTTTTTAGGAGAAATTTTTTTTTCATATTTAATTTAAAATACCAATGTGATAAAAATGAAACTCTTACTCAAGAAAAACAGAAATGAATAATAAAATAAAACCGATGCCACGCATATAAAGGATTTACAGTGAAAAACTTAGTTTTTACGGGTTAATTTTTTAAGGCTCCCCCCACCCCCGCCCGCAGTGTTATCGACGGATGACCTGCCGAGTTGGCCGCCTGGCCCTCAGTCTCGTTAACCTCGACAGATGTGCACGCAACGCACGCAACGAGCGCCGCATGCGTCCTTCTCTCGCGCCCAACCGTGACGATTAGAGAAGTGTACACACACCCCCACCTCCGGCATTTCCATGGAGCATCCCAGAGTAATAACACGTACAAGCAGACCGAGGGCTTCATTTTCTCATAGATATTCCGGGCTCCCCTAAACCGCCACCGCCACCCGTGCCGTAGGGGAACAGAGTAAGGAGACGGGGGGGGGGGGGAGAGGTAGAGGTAGGCATGAGATTGTTGCTCGCCATCCTCAAGACGATGTTCAAGAAATTGATCTGCGACAGAACAGCGAATGCGGTGGAGGGGGGACAGGGTGATGAGAATACGCGGGTGGATGATGGATTGTTATTCTTGGGTTTTTTCGGTAAAGTCACGTAGGTAAAAAATTAAAATTAATAAAAGTAAAAATAAAATCACGACGTTTCGAAGGCAAGAACCGTCACGGCACGATAGCTGTATCAAGTGAGAGACATTCCAAGAAAACAGTCCTTGTATATATACTGGTTGAGGGTGGGAGGAGCCAAGTATATATACAAGGACTGTTCTCTTGGAATTTCTCTTACTTGAAACAGCAATCGCGCTGTGACGGTTCCACCTGAAGACGGAAGCTTGTGTTGCCTCCGAAACGTCGGGATTTTTATTTTATTTTCATTAATTAAAATTTTTTACCTACGTGACTTTACCGGAAAAAACCTAAGAATATGAATCCTTGCGGTCACGAAAGCTTCAAACCTGATGGCTTGTTGTTCGTGGATGTGGGTGAGGAGTTTGGCAGTGGCATTTAGGATCACCTGGGGTTTGGAGATAAGAGATTATGCGGAAGGCCTGCTGGAGGAAAGTAGTTGAGTCAGGATGTGATGAAGGGGATTTATTAACCCTTTTCCCGTTAAATTTCGATTTAAAGCTTTCGTGACTACAGGGATTCATCTTCTTGGTTCTTTCGGTAAAGTCACGTAGAATGGAAATAATAAAATAATAAAAATAAAACATAATAAAATTTCGATTTAAAGCTTTCGTGACTGCAGGGATTCATCTTCTTGGTTCTTTCGGTAAAGTCACGTAGAATGGAAATAATAAAAAATAATAATAAAAATAAAACATAATAAAATAATTCTCACGACGTTTCGGCCACAACGCAAGCAGCCGTCCTCAGACTCTGTCTTCTCGACAGACCTGTTCTTCACCTGAGGACGGCTGCTTGCGTTGTGGCCGAAATGTCGTGAGAATTATTTTATTATGGTTTTTTTTTTCCCCATTCTACGTGACTTTACCGAAAGAACCAAGAAGACCCTTTCCCGTTCCGAGACGTCTGCAAGTTGCAGGGTGCGGGTGGCGTCCCGTTCACCGCCGAATCTCGTGAGCGGTGCAGCGTTACATTTGATTTAGAGAGGTGCAGTAGCCCCGCTGTTTTTTAAAGGCGTTGTTCTCACCGAAGAGAACCGCAAGTGACACGACCGCCACTCTCCGACTGCTGGCGCCAAACTGCGCCACGCGCCCTCCCGCATGGCATTGTGGGAGCCTCGGGACGTCTTCCGACCGACCAAGATATTTTATTTTAGTTTTTCTTTAGATTTCCATTCCGATGACGGACACGTGCGTACACGTGAGTCGTCGGAAAGGATTAAGGGGCCACCGTTTTGTATTCACCAAGTGCATTGTGGCTCTTTAAATTTAGAGGGGTTTTTTGTTGACAGAATTCGAAAAAAAAAATGCCTGCTCACATTATTTTGTTTGTCAACCCCTGGGCATCGACGATGTGCGTCCAACAGACAATAACTTTTGGCCTACTTAAGTCCGGCAATCGGGGTGGCATGGACCCGGATAAACTGAGTTTTTACCAAGGTGCCAAAATCGATCATCCAGGGATTGTGGGGGCTAAGCCCTGGTGGGAGGCCTAGAGGGAGAGGTGGGAGTTGTGAGGCGTTGAGTTTGTCGACGATGACGACGTGGCACGGGTGGCTATCTTGGTGGCATGCCGGGGAAAGGAAATGGAATTGTGGGAAACGTTGCGTGGATGGGGGGGGGGTATAGAATTTATTTTGGCGTCGTCAAATTTTGTGGCTGTTTTTCTCTGTCGCGCCCCTTACTTGCTCAACCTGGTCACTTTTCGATTTAAAGCTTTCGTGACTGCAGGGATTCATCTTCTTGGTTCTTTCGGTAAAGTCACGTAGAAGGGAAGTAATAAAATAATAAAAATAAAACATAATAAAATAATTCTCACGACGTTTCGGCCACAATGCAAGCAGCCGTCCTCAGGTGAAAAGCAGGTCTGTCGAGGCGACAGCGTCTGAATGAAACAGCACACGTGCTTGGAGCATATATACAAGCTGGGTTGGAAGGAGGGGAAAGGGCGCCTTATTATGTTTTATTTTTATTATTTTATTACTTCCCTTCTACGTGGCTTTACCGAAAGAACCAAGAAGCTGGTCACTTTTCTTTCCTTCGGGGGTTTAAAAAAGAATATATGCACATTTATAACTTGACGTGCAATCTACCTCATTCACATTGTACCGCGTCAATCTCATTGTTAGATTTAACGCACGTTTGTTAAGTTTAGACGTTTAAACAAAACAAAAAATCTAAATCCGTTGCCGTTCTTGACTTAAATCGTTCTTGATGGAGTGTAACTCGGGTCGCGCGTCCAACAAGAGGGGGCGACGCCGTCTCGCGTGTCTCGCCGGGTTTAATTCATCTTCTGGCCAAATAAAGGCGACGTCAACGGCAAAAAGCATCAACAACAGCAGATTACTGCGACGTTGAAATGTGGCGAGTGGACGAGGGCTCGGAAACCATCGACGGCTGCGACGTCTTATTTTACCCTACCCTGATGTACCCTGGCAGGCGGTGAAAAACGTCGCCCCAGAACTCGCCCGAGCTCTGTACTTGTACAACGAAGCTTAGGAAAAATTGTGATGTGGATTTTTGTTTTCCTTCTGTATATCAGACAGGCGAGGAAATCTAAATAATTTATTTTTACATTTCGCAAACATCTCACGTCAGCTAAACATTTGCCTGCAACCAAATAAAATATTTGTTTTACCAGCTAAGGCCCACTGAGCTACGTAGCTCTTTTTCATAACCGACCTGGCTGTCATAAATGATAGCGCAACGAAGTGGCTCATCATCATCATCATCGTGCGGTCATTGCTAGAAGACAAATACTCTGAACGCGCGGCGTCGATTCTAAACGTGGAGGGGGAAAACCAGAGGACCCGGAGGAAAATCCGCGTGACTACAGGGGAAAGAGAGAGAGACGCAAACTCCAAATATACAACAGCAGCAGTCGTCAGGGTCAGGATCCAACCCACGACCTCCTGTACACCAGGTGGGGTAGTAAACATCTCATAGCCACCGTGATGATGATGAGAGAGAGACGCAAGCTCCAAATATACAGCAGCAGTCGTCAGGGTCAGGATCGAACCCACGACCTCCTGTACACCAGGTGGGGTAGTAAACATCTCATAGCCACCGTGATGATGATGAGAGA
Organism: Lampetra fluviatilis; assembly: GCF_964198595.1. Taxonomy (NCBI): domain Eukaryota; kingdom Metazoa; phylum Chordata; class Hyperoartia; order Petromyzontiformes; family Petromyzontidae; genus Lampetra; species Lampetra fluviatilis. The sequence continues at coordinate 4,509,048 of NC_136330.1, forward strand.
GAGACGCAAACTCCAAATATACAACAGCAGCAGTCGTCAGGGTCAGAATCCAACCCACGACCTCCTGTACACCAGGTGGGGTAGTAAACATCTCACAGCCACCGTGATGATGATGAGAAAGAGACGCAAGCTCCAAATATACAACAGCAGCAGTCGTCAGGGTCAGGATCCAACCCACGACCTCCGGTACACCAGGTGGGGTAGTAAACATCTCACAGCCACCGTGATGATGATGAGAGAGAGACGCAAGCTCCAAATATACAGCAGCAGTCGTCAGGGTCAGGATCGAACCCACGACCTCCTGTACACCAGGTGGGGTAGTAAACATCTCATAGCCACCGTGATGATGATGAGAGAGAGACGTAAGCTCCAAATATACAGCAGCAGTCGTCAGGGTCAGGATCGAACCCACGACCTCCTGTATACCAGGTGAGGGAGATAACATCTTGCCACCGTACAGGTTGCCTGAACGTCCGTACAAAAGTCGGCTGAACGTCCGTGTGCAGATTGCCGGCAAGCAGTTGGGGGAGACACGACGCGTCAGAAATCAAATCCTGGGACACAAACGGAAGCTCGTCTGCCCCAATTTCACGCTCGGTGATGAATCGCCGAGGCAGTTTTGTGTCGTCGCAGTTGAGAAACGATCGACCCCCCCCCCCCACCACCACCACCACCACCCACCTCGTTGTGCGGGAGAGGTTAGCGGCGGTCATACATTCGAGGTGTCGAGGGTAATGTGTGTTTTTTTTGTGTGCGGCTCGCGATCCTCAAGCAGCCGCTCGCTCCGTATGACCTTAATGGTCGCTCGCGCCAACGATGAAGAAGTTGAACGTCCGGAGTGACGGCACAAACGAAATGCGATTGTTGATTTGCGCGACACAGACGAGTTAGGATTAGCGCACTGCCCGTTGCGAACCTCGACGAACCCCGCTCACGGCCAGCGCCGGGAGCGGGAATCGTCTGAACTGGTCCTCTGGGACTCCCCTAGGTCGACTCGGCCATAAACGAGTACCTTGTGCGGTGTGTGTAATACATCGCCACCGTGGGGTGAGACAAAGGCGTGCCCCGGCTGGTGTGTTGGGCCCGGCTGGCTGGCCCACCTCACCCCCTCGCGTGTGCCACAGGTGCCGGCCTTCACAGCTGCTGCTTGTGCTGTTGTACGCATGTACGTTGAACTTCTTTTGCGCCGTACGAAGCCAACCGCGCCCATCAGGAAGGACAGTCCTGCAAGTGCTTGCTCATGCCGCTGCTGGGAGAAGAGCCTCTACTCGGAATAGCTCCGCAGAGCCCTTCTAGAGGTCATTTGGCCGACTCTGCTGTACGCACGTCAGAGGTCGCAACCGGGTACCCGATACCCGTACCCTACCCGATACCCGGCTACCGTACCCGGCCGGGTACGGGTACCCGTTTGCGACCCTGGTGCGGCCGGGTACGGGTACGGGTAGGCCGTGAGTCACTGGTGAGTAACCGTTTGTAACTCATTTCCCAACGTCTTGTCTCTTCTCACAATTCAAGTTCCTAGAATCAAGCCACCCGCGCCTGCAACATGGCTTCATCCCAGAGGTCGCAAACGGGTACCCGATACCCGTACCCTACCCGTACCCGGCCGGGTACGGGTAGGGTACGGGTACGGCCGGGTACGGGTACAAGTACCCGTTTGCGACCCTGGTGCGGCCGGGTACGGGTAAGGAATCAAAACCCGTTTGCGACCTCTGACGCACGTACGTGTAACTCCTTTCGGCACCGTACGTAGCCAACCATGCTAATCGGATGGCCTGTTGAAGGCTCTGCGGGGGGATCTTTGCCTTTGTCGGTTAAACAACTCATTTGTAATTGTTTCAAAAGGAGAGGTGTGGGGAGGGCGGGGAGTGGGGGCAGGGCGGGGGGTGGGTACGGACCGCCGTGTGCGTTCGAGATGAATGTTCCTTCAGCCGAGAAGAATGGGCGGCCGTGTTCCGCTGAATAATGAGCTCGCAAAGGCGCTGACCGGCGAACTTGGTTTCTAACTTGGTTTCTAACTTGGTTTCTAACTTGGTTTCTAACTTGGTTTTGAGGCTTAAGGCCTCTCCAAGACCCAAAGGCAGAGGTCGCAATCGGGTACCCGATACCCGTACCCTACCCGTACCCGGCCGGGTACGGGTACCTGTTTGCGACCCTGGTGCGGCCAGGTACGGGTATGGGTACGGGTAAGGAATCAAAACCCGTTTGCGACCTCTGCCCAACGGTTACCTTGGGAGCGATGTCAGGGGAAGCAACTTGCAATCGCGAGCGGCGGAGCTTGAAAATCCCTCGACGCCCCCGACCCCCGACCCCCGCCGGTGGATCTTTCCTCGCTCGCCGCCACGGACGGCCCGGGAGATTTACGCGGCCTCGTGTGTGGGCACGGCGGATAGCGAGAGACGCATCCTGGATGTGGTGTGCTGGGGTGCGGACAGTCGGACACGCGCTTGCTGCGGTTACCGACACCCCCCCCCTGCCCCCCCCCCCTTTTCCCACCCTCCCTTTCCCTCCCCCCCCCGCGCGGACCTGGCTAAAATCTGAAATTGATCCCCGGGGCAAAGTTCAAATTTGATCGACGCTTTGCTCGCATGCGTGGGGGAGCAAGGGGTGGGGGGGGGAGGGTGGATGGGGCGGGGGTTGTAAGGAAGGAGAGGGGGTGGTAGATGACCCGAGTTCGATTCCCGCTCGCGGTCAATACCGGCGAGGAACATCTGATCCGGTCCTGGGTCGACTCCAATTCGGTCGACTTGCCCTCCGTGTGTAAACATCGTCGTGGTGCTGGCCACCCGGCCCACCTCTTGTGCCGTTCTGGCCTTCATAGGTGCTACTCTGCTAACAGCACTTGGCCCAACGGTCTGTTCAGGCTATGCGGGGAGGGATCTTTGTCTTTGGTAGCTGGCGCGGGGCGGGGTGGGGGTAGTTGTGTTTGTCGGCTTAGATCCAAAGGCAGTGTTTTATTCGTTTCGCTAGTGAACCCCCCCTCCCCACACATTGGTTTGTTTGTTGAACGTACGCATGCATACGTGCAGTGTGGGACTTCTTTCTCGCCGTACGTAACGTAGCCAACCTCTCCCGCTAATCGGAGGCGCGGCGATTTGTTTCCGAGCCAGGCTAGCGCCGGGCGCGTTCGAGAGCGACGTTCCTGAAAGTCGGGTGGCGGCGGAGGCGGCATGGACGTTCGCGGTTCGAACCCCGGCGGGGCCGCCCTGGATAACTCTAGATTTGAAGTCTTAATTTTGGAGCTTTCGTGACTGCAGGAATTATTCTTTGGTTCTTTCGGTAAAGTCACGTATAAAGATAAAATAATAAATGAAATAATTAAATCAAATATTTTTCTTTATTATTTTATCTTTATACGTGACTTCACCGAAAGAACCAAAGAATAATCTAGATTTGAAGCTTTCGTGACTGCAAGGATTCATACTCTTTCCTACGTGACTTTACCGAAAAAACCTAAGAGTATGGAAGCCCTGGTTAACGCCACCCGCCAGGCGCATTCGCCAACGCTCGGCAATTGGAATCGCAGAATTGGGCAACACCCTCTTTGCATGTTGAGTCCTCGAGCACACCGATGATGACATCGGTGTTCAAGTTGCCTCTCCATTCGTCTGGCCGCGTTGTCCCACGGTGCTCTGGCGCTTCGCTCGCAAACATTTAGAGTTGCACAATCCGCTCCGGCGCTCTCCGCACGGCCCCATCATCCCCGCAAGGGTCGATAAAACGAGCAACCAACAGTTTGTCGGGAAGCCGACAGTGGGTTGCGGCATCGAGAGACGCTCGGCCCCCGCCATAGGAATATGGTGAATTTCCACCACGTGATTAGGGCAGCTACCGTCATGCTCATTTGGACAGGGAGATTTCCACTTGGTGAACTGCAGATCGCAATAACAACAGCACCATTGGAATATAAATCGAAGGCCGTAGTCTGTCTCTGCTTCTGTTGTTGTTGTTGTTTTAAAAGTCATTATTCTTCCCCCCGCCGTGCTATTTGTTGTACGGTTTGATGCATCGGGCGGATGAATGTTCCCAGTTTAGGACACGAGGCAATTCTATTTGATTCCTATCGAGTCGGCGAAAACAACCGAGGGTGGTTAACTCTCGAAGCGACAAACGAAGGCGCCGTGTGACCCTGCAAATCGCTCGGCTTGAGCCCACGATGACTCCGTCTGCAGCCGAACAGATTCACTCGGTGATGCTGCCAATGCCGTCGGCCGCGGCGGTTGTGGTGTTGGTGTACGGAGCGCAAACAACAACAACAACAACAACTCAACAGGTTGCCTCTCGGCGCTCTCGAGAAAGAGAAGGCCCATTGCCCGAAACGTCGGGCCGCCGCCATGCATTTCTCCAACTGGATAACGGGGGCAGCGGGCTCTCTCGTGCCCACGCTCCGTTGGCTTCGGTCGTCACGCTCGTGTAAAGCAAACAGAGAAAACTTGTCGCCCGATCGGAGGGATGAAAGTAAAAAACGTCGGCGGAGTGCTCCGTATGACCTTAATGGTCGCTCTCGGCAACGATGAAGAAGTTGAACCTCCAGAGTGACGGCACAAACGAAATGCGATTGTTGATTTGCGCAACACAGACGAGTTAGAATTAGAGCACTGCCGTCGCCCATCAATACGCGACGGCACAGCCCCCCCCCCCGCCCGCGCCACCGCTTCGCCGACCTTCCGTTTGTGGCCCAGAGGTCGCTGCCACGACAAAAGAAATCTAAGCAGCTCGATGGGGGCCTTAGCGAGTTAAAGTAAAAAATATTTTTTTAGGAATACTAAACCCACCACCGCTCGCCCCCCCCCCCCTCTCTTCTTTCTTTCCCCACGCGCGAGTCGTTACGCCTGTTTAGCTTGAATAATCCTTAGCGGTACTCGCTCTCCGAGCCGACAGGATATCAATGCCGCTGCACTTGACTGAACTCGGCTTCATGCAGTCAGTCGGTCAGTTTATTTCGGGGTAAGGGCCAAATGAGCTCGGCGGTCTCTTACAGTCCAAAAAGACCGATACGGTAGCCGGCAAATTACATGGGAAGGGAGGGGAGGGTTTACAGGGGCTGCGTAGAGCGGCTGGTATGATGGTAGCCGGCACGTCACATGGGAAGGGGGGAGGGTAAAGCGGCTGGTATGATGGTAGCCGGCACGTTACATGGGAAGGGAGGGTTTACAGGGGGCTGCATAGAACAAAAGCGTGCGGCTGAAACCCGGATTCAAACCCCGCATCTCGCCATTGCCAGCTCTGTGTCTCCGATGTGGACCTTGGCACCGCGTGAGTCTGCCGGCAGTGCCGTGCCCGGATTTCACGATGAACGGCGGTAACGCGAGGAGAGCTGGGGGACTTTATGCCGCGGTATGAATAATTCTGTCGCTCGGTCTGGTCGAATTCCAGGCCGCTTCTAAAATATTTAAGACGTTGCCCGCCGCATCGCGAAGAGCTAAACAAAGGGGACGAGTGGGCCCCCGCGTGAATATTTACGGGCCAAACCGCCGCAAGGCAATATTTGACACGCGGATGCTCGTGCCATTCTCTCGGAATGTTAATTAAATCATTATTTCATCATCAATTCTGTAAGTATGTGTGTCTGTCTTCTTGGTTCTTTTGGTAAAGTCACGTAGAAGGGAAATAATAAAATAATAAAAATAAAACATGATAAAATAATTCTCACGACGTTTCGGCCACAATGCAAGCAGCTGTCTTCCCGACAGACCTGTTCTTCACCTGAGGACGGCTGCTTGCGTTGTGGCCGAAACGTCGTGAGAATTTATTTTATTATTTTTATTTTTATTATTGTATTATTTCCCTTCTACGTGACTTTACCGAAAGAACCAAGAAGATGAATCCCTGCAGTCACGAAAGCTTTAAATCGAAATTGTATTGTTTTATTTTTATTATTTTATTATTTCCCTTCTACGTGACTTTACCGAAAGAACCAAGAAGATGAATCCCTGCAGTCACAAAAGCTTTAAATCGAAATTTGATTATGTTTTATTTTTATTATTTTATTATTTCCCTTCTACGTGACTTTACCGAAAGAACCAAGAAGATGAATCCCTGCAGTCACGAAAGCTTTAAATCGAAATTTGATTATGTTTTATTTTTATTATTTTATTATTTTTCTTCTACGTGACTTTACCGAAAGAACCAAGAAGATGAATCCCTGCAGTCACGAAAGCTTTACATCGAAATTTATGTGTATATGGTGAACTTAAATTTCGATGTAAAGCTTTCGTGACTGCAGGGATTCATCTTCTTGGTTCTTTCGGTAAAGTCACGTAGAAGGGAAGTAATAAAATAATAAAAATAAAACATTGTTTTATTATATTTTATTTTTATTATTTTATTACTTCCCTTCTATATGGTGAACTTCTTTCGCACCGTGCGTAGCCAGCCGTGCTAATCGGAGGTGCGCCTATGCCGTAATAGATACTGCCACCGTGATGCATCGCTTATTACGCTGGACTTGCAAATGCAGACGCCGATGCTTCAATGCCATCTCCCCGGCGCGGCAGTTGGAATAACGGTGGCGAGTTTCTTCTAAATCCACCCCAACGCTGCCTCTGTCCGCCCGGCAGTTGACATATGTTCAACTCCAGCTACGTACGTACGTATGCTGAACTTCTTTCGCACCGTACGGAGCCAAGCGTGCGAATCGGAGGTGCGCGGGAGGGGGGGGGGGGGGGAGTACTCTCTAACTCTTTCCAGGACGTCTGGCCGGCGTGAAAGAGTAGGCCAAAGTTGTGGGCGGGGGAGGGAGCTGTCTAGGTCTATCCTCTGGCGGAAGCCCATCTGCCAAATTGTGGCATGCACATGGTCGGATTAGTGTTCTTGTAGGCCCCAGGCACTTGTGTTTCGTAGGCCTTCAGTGATAACTGCCTACAGGATGGTACTGCTGATTGCCCCATGTCACTGCTACTACTACCGCCGCTGCACTCCGCCTGGTTCACGCGTAGCGCAACAACGCCGCCTTTGTCTCCCCTTGCACTGCTACTCTCTACTGAGAATGAGATTGTGCGGGAAAACACCACTTGAAGGATGTTTATTTGCTAATTTTGCAATGAAAGAAAATCTCGATAAATTCATCTCCGGTTGTTAATTTCTCTCACCTCGTGAAAAAAAACGATTGGAAAGACTCTGCCTCTTTGTGTATACACTGTGCCTATGATTGCAATATAAATACATTTATTCAAGAAGATATCTTGGTTACTTTATTTGATCGTACAAAAAAAAAATATGGTCACATTTTTTTTCGTGGGCCCTTTTAGTTTTCGTAGGCCGTAGGCACAGTGCCTGCTGTGGCCGATTGAATAATATGGCCCTGATGGGTGAGTGAGTGAGTGGCTGGGGGAGTGGGTGAATGAGTAAGTGGCTGGGGGAGTGGGTGATTGAGTGAGTGGCTGGGGGAGTGGGTGAATGAGTGAGTGGTTGAGGGAGTGGGTGAATGAGTGAGTGGCTGGGTGAATTAGTGAGTGGCTGGGGGAGTGGGTGAATGAGTGAGTGGGTGTGTGGGTGAGTGAGTGGGTGAATGGGTGAGTGGGTGAATGAGTGAGTGGGTGAGTGGGTGAGTGCGTGGGTGGGTGAGTGGATGGGTAAGTGGGTGAATGAGTGGGTGAATGAGTGAGTGAGTGAGTGGGTGAATGAGTGAATGGGTGAGTGAGTGGGTGAATGAGTGAGTGGCTGGGTGAATTGGTGAGTGGCTGGGTGAATTAGTAAGTGGCTGGGGGAGTGGGTGAATGAGTGAGTGGGTGAGTGAGTGGGTGGGTGAATGAGTGAGTGGGTAAATGAGTGAGTGGATCAGTGAGTGGGTGAGTGAGTGGGTGAATGAGTGAATGGGTGTGGGTGAATGAGTGAGTGGGTGAGTGGGTGAGTGGGTGAGTGAGTGAGTGGGTGAGCGAGTGGGTGAATGAGTGAATGGGTGAGTGGGTGAGTGAGTCGGTGAGTGAGTGAGTGAGTGGACCCTAGGCACAGTGCCTGCTGTGGCCTATTGGAAAATACGGCCCTGGGCGCGCGTACAGCAAATTGCAGGGCTTTGCACCCTCGCCACCACCTCATTTCACCAGCCAAAGCGTGACTCGGCTAAGACGGCTGCCCGCGACAACAGGAAGTGACTGCAAACTGCCCCGTGTGGCGGTCGGGGCAGCTCTGTGAGTGATTGCGCAAGACCGCTGCTATCACAAGGCTGCCCCTATCACCTCCTGCTATGAAGTGATTACTCTACAATTCACGCGGTGGGGGGGGGGAGCTGGGAGGGCTAGTGGTTAAGTATTCATTAAAAAAATTAACCCGTAAAAACAAAGTTTTTTAACTATAAATCCTTTATATGCGTGGCGGCTAGAGTCCTCTCGTCCTCTGGCTTGAGATGGCTGCCACCTATGGGTCAGATGATTGTCTGGCAGCCTTAAGCAATTGGTAATTAAATATTTAAAAAAATTACCCGAAACAAGTGTAAAATTTAGGAATTTTTTTTTCACGGAAATTAATTGTCACGCACAACGAGTCTGTGTGCAAAATGTCAGCTCGATTGGATCACGGGAAGTGGGTTAAAAAACGACCGAAATATTTGCATGGTCGTAAGCAAGCAAGCAAGTGAACTTAATATAAAGGATTTAAAAAAACTCTATTTTACCAGGTAAGACCTACTGAGATTTTATTAGCTTCTGTTTCAGAAGCGACCCAGCCACATGTAATGATAGGCTTATCATCATCATCATCACGTGGAAATGTATAGCAGCCAAATACTCTAAACGAGTGACGTTGATTCTAAATGTGGAGGGGAAAAAGCGGAGGACCCGGAGAGAAATCCACGCGAACACGGGGAGAGAGGAGAGAGAGACACGCGAACTCCAAATATACAGCAGGCATCATCAGGGTCGGGATCGAACCCACGACCTCCTGCGCACCAGGCAAGGTAGTTAACATATCCTAGCCACCGTGATGATGATGAGAGAGAGAGACACGCGAACCCCAAATATACAGCAGGCATCGTCAGGGTCGGGATCGAACCCACGACCTCCTGCGCACCAGGCGAGGTAGTTAACATCTCCTAGCCATCGTGATGATGATGAGAGAGAGAGACACGCAAACTCCAAACATACAGCAGGCATCGTCAGGGTCGGGATCGAACCCACGACCTCCTGTACACCAGGCGAGGTAGTTAACATCTCCTAGCCACCGTAGCACCACATACATATATAAACAAACCAAATATATTTGTAAAACGCAATTACAAAGCGTACGTTTTTTGTTGTTGTTGTACAGTATATATACATTATTTTTTCATTGACGTTCAATAACCCCGAAAAACAAAGTAGATTTCCAAAAGAGGGGTAAAAACAGCAGGTGTGTAACTTGTATCAAACTCGGTGCAACGCACACCCTCAAAATTAGTGATCGATCTGGGGCGTCCAGGCTTGCTGCTCTACCTCGGTTCGGGGTAACGATCGGGAACAGAATATTTAAAGGGGGGAGAGGGCTGGGGGGAAAAAGATGAAAGAACGGGGGTGAGGGAGGGATGATGTAGCCAAACGGGACCAGAAATACAATAACATAAACGCTTTGTCCAGGTTGCAATTAAGAAGTTTAGTTTCAAAATTCACAGTTGGGTATCACAGAGTGTTTTTTTTAAACGATCGAATGCCAGGTGATTGAGGCATTGATAGGGAAATCATGCCCAGTCTGTCTACACCGTGGGTCTGTGCGTGTCTGTGGGTCTCTGCGTGAGACCTTGGGTCTCTGTGTGAGTATATAGGTCTGTATGTGAGTCTGGGTCTCTGCCTGAGTCTATGGGTCTCTGTGTAGGTAGTAGTAGGTTTTTACCCTTTAAACTGGTACAAAACTGACACCTTTATACAAGGCATCATGTTTGCAATAACCACAACACAAGCAGTCAAAATACAAACAAAAAGAAACAACTCTGATAATGATAATAATATGCACTGTCCTTGAAGTTGATTGGTCCACACCCGAGACAGCTTTCCTTAGAGCCTAGTCTCCATTGGTGTAGGTCTCTGTGTAGGTCTCTGAGTCTATGTTTCTCTCTATGTGAGTCTATGGGTCTCTTGTGTGGGTCCGTGGGTATCTGTGCGCGTCGACTTGAAACTATTGCATTACACGTGTTGGGGCAATAATTAAGACGACGAGCAATAACCACGCGGAATTCTCTTCTCCGTACCCCACCGCAGGCTTCCGTGCCTCGCCAAATATATTCACCGACAGGCGACCGCCGCCGCTAATATTAGACGGGGGACGTCCCCCGGTTTTCCACCCGAGTCAACGTAAGGGTTGGCCCTCGCCAGGATGCTATGTTTAGGGTCGGGTTGACTTGGGAGCGCCCCCCACCCACCCACCCACCCCGCTGCAGTTCAAGTTGCACGGAAACAAATATTTGTAAAGCTCCAGATGCCTGCCGGCCCGTTATTGCTCGCAGATATGCCTGGCGCGAGGTGGCCGTGCCGACGGGGGGCCACTTGGCTCTCTTGTCGCAAGGCTGAGTTCAAATCCAGGATCTTTTTTTTTTCTTTCTTCCATTTTTTGTTTCGTTATACGGTGGGTTTTTTTTTCTCTTCTTGGTTCTTTCGGTAAAGTCACGTAGAGTTGAAATAATAAAATAAAAAAAATGAAACATAAAACATTTTTTTAATTTTATTATTATTTTATAACGTTTATTTTTATTATTTTACTATTTCAAAGATAATAATATAATAATTTTGTTTTATTATGTTTAATTTTTATTATTTTATTATTTCAATTCTACGTGACTTTACCGAAAGAACCAAGAAGATGAATCCCTGCAGTCACGAAAGCTTTAAATCGAAACGGTGGGTTTTGTTCATCGTTTACACTTTTGATCGTCTCAAATCCTGGTCATCGCTAGCCCGAGGGTGGCCTTGCAGATGGCAGCGTTTGGCTCTCTTGTCGCAAGGCCGAGTTAAAATCTGGCATGGGTTTTTTTCTTATTCTTATTCTTCTTCTACCATTATACGGTGAGTTTTGTCATCATGTACACATTTGATCGTCTCAAATCCGTTTTCATTCGAGCAAGGGGGCACGGTTTGACTCATTTGTTGTTCGTCTTCACTATTTAAATAATGATACAAATTTACATCAGGATTGTCAGCTTGGAATATCGTGCCCCGATCTTGTTTTGCACGTCACGTTGTCGTGGTGAAAAGTCTCCGCAGGCTATATTCATTGCGGAAGCCGGTTTATTTTTCATCAGCCGTGCTCGCGCGACTCTTTGAGAAGTGCAACGCGTAGCCCCGGAGGCTTAAGCCAAATTCCTCAATATTCGAGGCGAATTGCTCGGGTTTTGTTTTTCCGCACGTGCAAGCGTGCGCGCGTGCTCGTCTTTCAAAAATGTATTCCAGCTCGAGCCGTCTGTTTTCGCGTCACGAGACGTGGACGCCGGTCGCAACGCTCGCGGATCAAAATTGGAAAATGAGGAGGAAAAGCCGAACGTTTCAAACAGCGCTCGCAGTCGTGTGCACAAAAGATGCACTTGGGGCCTATGTGCATTGATGTGAGCGACCGGTCAGCAGGTCCCGAAGAAGTGCATTGTGGGCCTCTCGTCTGAGGTCGCCATCGAAAAAAAAAGTTGAGCAAATGTGACCAACTTGACGGGCAGCAGCGAGAGAGAGTTAGACAACCTGTGGACTGGTTTCGTACTTATTAGGACTCATCAGTACAGAATCGTGACCGATGCTCACTGCTGCAAAGTCCGCCTCTGGGAACCGTAGATGCGGGGAGACACTGACAGAGCAGTGCTAGAGGTGCCACGTAATTACTTCTGAGATGTGTTCAAGTGTATGTACAGGTGACCCCTGACTTACGACGGCTCGACTTGCGACCCCCCCCCCCAATGCTTTTTTACGACCTCTCTTGTAGTCGGTAGGACCACCACAGTAACGATCAAAGCTCGTGCCTACGACCGCCGAACGACTGATACCGACGCAGAGTCGATCGGCGACGAGTCTGAGCAAGTCATGCTTAATCGGGTTAAATCTGCGTGGCAACTTTGCCCGTCCGTTACGCATATTCACGGCTTCGCCATGCCCTCATAGGAACGGGCGCGGATGCCGTAATGCAGAGGCCACGTGCCGGTGCTGGACACTGACCTTGCAGGGGCGGCAACGAACCCTAGCGGACAGTACAGCAAGTAGGTTGCTGGACCATCCCACTGCTTCGAATCTCTCGGTCCGTTTGAGAAAAAGGCACACGACTCAAAATGGGAAAAATTGGCCAAGAAGTGTGTAGACAAGCAAAAAACGAATAGTGATTTGTGTGCGTGTGTGTATATGTAAGAAGCACAGCAAGTTGGCACAGTAGGGGGCACAGGTGGTGCATCAGCCAGTCATCTCAGTCAGTCGACCCGTGGCACCTGGGTCTGCCCCGTGACCTCCTGCCAGCGGGCGTTCGACACTTCACGTGGCCTCAAGGTGCACTTGGCCTGGCACAAGCGTCGTGGTGACGTCACCGCCACTTAGTGGCGAATGGCGGTTGTTGTCGTTATATAAGAAGCAAAAAGCACTTTGCTTTTTTTTTCTCAGTGTGAACTTTATGCCGTTTCACTGTTGGGTTCTGAGTGAACATGCTGACCCAAGCCCGCCAGCGCGTGCATGTACCCTGCTCTTAGTCCAAACCAACGCACACATGTGCCCGTTTCCGAATTGTACGTCGATTGGAAATTTGGGTTTCCATTTTTTGAAATGATGTTCCACAGAGCATTGATTAATGTTTTTAAATCCTTTATATTAAGTTCACTTGCTTGCTTGCTTGCGCGCTTACGACCGTGCAAATCTTTCGGTAGTTTTTTAACCCACTTCCCGTGATCCAATCGAGCTGACATTTTGCACACAGACTCGTTGTGCGTGACAATTTATTTTCGTGAAATTTTTTTTCCAAAATGTTCCACTTTTTAGGAAAAAAAAAAATTCATATTTAATTTTAAATACCAATGTGATAAAAATGAAACTCTTACTCAAGAAAAACAGAAATGAATAATAAAATAAAACCGATGCCACGCATATAAAGGATTTATAGTGAAAAACTTTGTTTTTACAGGTTAATTTTTTAGATGCTCAGCCCGACCAAATTACGCGGGAACAATTTTAAGCGATTACATGCTGGGTTTTTGTGTTAAGTTATTGTGCTCACGGGATTATTGATCTCGCCCCGTCGGCGTTTTGCAAGTTTCTTTTGGCGCCGTATTTGATAAAAAGGTAAAAGCACGCGGCCCTGCGGTCAGTTACTCGCTCACGCCACTGCTGCCAGAAGGGTGTTCACCAGAGCAGCGATTCTTCTTCACCTGGGGGTGAGAGATGCCCTTTCTGGGGGTGTGCGAGACATGGGCAGATTTTTTTTTAGAAGGTAAATCATCGAAAGCGCAAATTAAACATGGGCACGTAAATACAACTACTTTGCTTAATCAATCCCTATGTTGATTTGAAGCTTTCGTGACTGCAGGGATTCATATTCTTGGTTCTTTCGGTAAAGTCACGTAGGTATCAAATAAAATAAATCACGACGTTTCGGGTGCAACACAAGCGTCCATCATCAGGTGGGAAAGCAATGATTTATTTTATTTTATACCTACGTGACTTTACCGAAAGAACCAAAGAGTATACAACTACATTTCGATTTAAAGCTTTTGTGACTGCAGGGATTCATATTCTTGGTTCTTTCGGTAAAGTCACGTAGAAGGGAAATAAAGTTAATTATAATCTGCGTGTTTTGTTGTTGTGTGTGTGTGACTGCTGTTCTTTTAATTATTACGTAAAATCCCACGGCCACTTTAAATGCGTTATGTTAATAATTTAATATCGCTCATCGCAAGGCGAGTTTCCTCCTAGCAAGCCGTTTAAAAAAGGGGAGGGAAACAATAAGGAAATAAAATCACGCTTCCAAAGAGAAACAATCCAAAGTTGTGCCTGTTAACCACAGGAGGGACTGGGCCCTCTCTCACTCTCCCTCCCACTCTCACTCCCTCCCACTCTCCCTCCCTCCCACTCTCTCTCCCACTCTCTCTCCCTCCCTCCCACTCTCACTCTTCCACTCTCCCTCCCACTCTCACTCCCTCCCACTCTCACTCCACTCTCCCTCCACTCTCCCTCCCACTCTTCCACTCTCCGGCAGTACATATACTAAAAATTGGAACGATACAGAGAAGATTAGCATGGCCCCTGCGCAAGGATGACACTCTTCCACTCTCTCCCTCCCTCTCTCTCCCACTCTCCCTCCCACTTTCACTCCCACTCTCCCTCCCACTCTTCCTCCATTCTCCCTCCCACTCCCTCCCACTCTCTCTCTCTCTTCCACTCTCCCTCCCACTCCCCTTCCACTCTCCCTCTCTCTTCCACTCTCCCTCCCACTCTCCCCTCTCCCTCCTCTCCCTCCCACTCTCCCTCCCACTCTCCCTCCCACTCTCCCTCCCACTCTCCCTCCCACTCTCCCTCCCACTCTCCCCACCGTCTCTACAAAGTGACGTAACCCCCCCCCCCCACATGGTAACGCACCACACGCGCACAGAGACACGCGCACACAGACAGACACAGAGACACGCGCACACAGACAGACACACAGAGACACGCACACAGACACAGTGAGAGACAGACACACAGTAAGAGACAGCCACACAGTGAGAGACACACATACACACAGATACATGATACACAGACACACCACACACACACCGTACACCACAGCTCCCCCCGTCGGCCGCTAGCGGGAACAACCAACAGGCGGTTTCCAACTTTCCCACACCGTAACAAAAACTCCGCTCCGCTGTCTCCTCCGTCTCTGCCTCGCCGCCTTCTGCCTCGCCGCCGCTTCTGCTGCTGCTGCCACCGCCACGGCCGCCACGGCCGCCGCCGCCTTCGCGGTGGTGAGTGACCCCGGGCCCCGACCCCGCCTCGGTGGGCCGCACAGCCTGTCTTGCCTGGCTCGCCTGCCTTGCGCGCCTCGCCTCGGGCCCCGACTCGCCTCGCTCTCGACCCGCCACGTTCTCCGCGGTCTTTTTTGTTGTTGCTGCTGCTGCGGTGTGGAGCTAAATGCAGCGACTCGCGGGATTTATTTTTTTCTTTTGGTTGCGTCTCGAGAGGTCGTAACTTTTTGTAACTTTATATTTTATAAATTTTAATTTAAAGAAAAAACACCTCGAGGCTTTGTCTTGTGTGGGTAGGCCCCCGGTATTTAAGCCGCTTGTTGTTGTTGTTGGGTTTGTCTTTAAACAATAACCACCACTACCACCAAGCCCTTAACCACTCACTCTGCTAAACCCTTCCTCGCCCCACCCCGTCACCGGTAACTCACACGAGCGTTGTCGCCGTTGTGACTGCTGTGCCATTGTAACTGTAACGCCGCCACGAGGTTTCTCGGAATTCCGCGTGTTGTGAGAGTCTCTGTGCGTTGTTGTGTGTGCGGTGTGAGAGTGTCTGCGTTGTTGTGTGTGGTGTTGTGTGTTTGGTGTAAGAATCTGTGTGGTGTTGTGTGTTTGGTGTGAGAGTTGTGTGTGGTGTTGTGTGTGCGGTGTGAGAGTCTGTGTGGTGTGTGTGCGGTGTGAGAGTCTGTGGTGTGTGTGCGGTGTGAGAGTCTGTGTGGTGTGTGTGCGGTGTGAGAGTTGTGTGTGTTGTTGTGTGTGCGGTGTGAGAATCTGTTCGTTGTGTGGTGTTAGTGTTGTGTGTGGTGTGAGAGTGTATTGTGTGGTGTTAGTGTGTATTGTGTGAGTGTTGTGTGGGAGTGTTGTGTGTTGTGTGTGGGAGTGTTGTGTGTGTGTTGTGTTGGTGTGAGTGTTGTGTGTGAGAGTGTTGTGTGGGGGTGTTGTGTGTGAGAGTGTTGTGTGTGTGTTCGTGTGAGTGTTGTGTGTGTGGTGTGGGAGTGTTGTGTGTGAGTGTTGTGTATGTGTTGTGTTGGTGTGAGTGTTGTGTGTGGTGTGAGAGTGTTGTGTGTGTTGTGTGAGAGTGTTGTGTGAGAGTGTTGTGTGGTGAGTACTCGTGTTGATTGTCTATTTATTTGTGATGGGACTTTGTAGGATGAATATTGAGATTCATAAGGGACACGGCGTGACCAATACAGTCTGAATTGGTCTGTAATAATCTAGGGCACTGATAATAGTTTGACAGCTATGGATTAACTTCTGGTTCGGGACTCGCCTCCCTCCACTCACCGTGAAAGCGAACACTCCACCTCTGTCGTTTAGCGATGTTTTTAAAGCGTAGGTTTCAACCCTCTCTCACCGAATCTTCTCTTCCCACCATAACCCAACCCCAAACGTGTGCCAGTCGCGGAACAGCTGTTAATATTTACACGTGGCCCGAAGGCGGCAAAGCAAGCAAGCAAGCAGTCTTGTGTGTCTGTGCGTGTGTGTGTAGACACTTGCTAGCGAGTCTGTGCGTTGTTGTGTGTGGTGTGAGAGTGTTATGTGTGAGAGTGTTGTGTGTGGTGTTAGTGTGTATTGTGTGTGGTGTTAGTGTGTATTGTGTGTGGTGTGATGTGAGTGTTGTGTGTGTGGTGTGTGAGTGTTGTGTGTGTGGTGTGTGAGTGTTGTGTGTGGTGCGAGTGTGTATTGTATGTGAGTGTTGTGTGGTGTGTGTAGACGCTTGCTAGTGAGTCTGTGCGTGTGTAGACGCTTGCTAGTTAGTCTGTGCGTGTGTGTAGACACTTTCAGCCCCCCCCCCCCCCGTGTGTCTTAGCGAGGGGCAATCTACACATATAAAGTGCAGTGTGCATTCACATGTGCAAAGACAAAGATCGCCCGCATAGCCTTCAGCGGGCTGGTGAGGCAAGTGGTGTTAGCGACCACCTTTACAAAGGCCGGAACAGGTGGCCAGCATCACAGCCCGCCCGCCCGCCCGCCCTTGTCTCCTACGTGACGATATTTAGAGACCACCGCACCACAGGCACTCATTCGCACCTCCGATTAGCACGGTTGGCTACGTACTGCGCGAGATATGTTCAGCAACTTGAGGCCGAGACCTTCCCGAGCGAGGCGAGGCCCCGGGACAGTTTCGGACGATCGTGACTCTGGTGTTGGTGGGCCCCCCCCCCGAGCGGGAATCGAACTCGGGTGGCGGGAACGAGTTGGTTAGCGCTGCGCCGCCACGTGTACGCCCCACCGCTCTTAATTCAAATGTTCACGGACCAACTTAATATTCTCGTTGGAGATCTGGCAATTATGGAATGAAAGCCACCTTGTGTGCAACAGCTGAATGGATTGTTGCACCGCGTGTGTGAATGGTTCGCAAAAGCGGATGATTGAAAATTGCGATAATGCAAAAATATAACCATTTTCCACTGATCTCTCGGCCAAAAACCACGAATATAGGTTTGTATTAGTGATTAATTTTCTCTGCCATTGCACAGTTTCGTAAATTATAACTTGCAAATTAATTGTTTGGAAAAATCACTCAAAATGAAGCACAACTGACTATTTTGATTGTTACTCTTTTGAACGAATACTAACGATCGACCGATCGATGCACATGCTCAGTGATAACACTTTCCTGGTTCCCGTGAAGAAGACTCGGCCCACTAAGTGGGTCGCAGAGCCACGCCAATCAACATCAATCAAACTCTGCCACCCACTGTTGTAAAGATATGGCAACTACTGTACTGTAGAGGCGATCACGTGGATGTCGGATTAACCGGAGCAACATATTTGCTCGGTTTAAGGACGTGACTTGAAATAAACATTTCCAAGAATAACAATGTAGGAATGTTTTTAGATAATTAATTTGGGCTTAAGGGAAAATCCATGAGTTATTAATATATGTCAATCTCAGGTGTGGGGTTAATCCACTAAAAAGCACGCGGATAATCGTGAGTCTCCTGTATTTGGCGATTGATGAGTGGCGAAACCGTTCCTTGAACAGAGAATGAAATTAATCGTTCTCGCGTTGGGCGAGATAAGTTTTAATTTAATGCACCTCGGGAGTCAAGGATTTTACGAACGTTCGGGAAAAAAGTTGGGCCGGGAGGCCGATCGGATAACGTTTATTTAATTTTAGTTTTCTTAATCGTGTGGTCAGACGCTGTGGTCTGTTTGATATGAATCTAACGGTAGTTCTGCGGTTGTCTTCTGCCGTGGCTATTCTCAACCCCCAGCCTCGACGCCGCTTAGCATCCCGGAAAATAAGGGGGAACAAACGTTGTGAGAGAGGTAATTTGGTTCTTAGGGACCCTGCGAGTAACATGGCCAGGCTTGCCTCGTCCATCGTGGACAGCCCAGCCCTGGGGTTTGTCTCTCGGCGGTCGTGGATTTTGCTCGGTCGATGCCGTCGAGTGTGAATTGTGCAGAGGTCTCAGTAAGGCCCCCCCCCCCCTTTCATGTGCATGTATACACATGAACTGATACATACGGGTACAGCTACATGCTTGCGTACAAACATGCATACATTAACTGTTAACACATGCGAACTTGCTTGCATTCATATGTGGGCCGATATATTTAGACCTGTTCTCCACCTGAAGACGGCTGCTTGCGTTGTGGCCGAAACGTCGTGAGAATTATTTTATTATGTTTTATTTTTATTATTTTATTATTTTCCTTTCTACGTGACTTTACCGAAAGAACCAAGAAGACCCGACAGGTGGTTCACCGTTAGAGCTGAACCACCTGGTTGATTTGGCCCATCATCGCTCTGGGGTTGATAAAATGAGTAGCAGTTTGCGGGGTGTGGGGACTGGGGTGGGGAGGGCGGCTCTCCTGTGGAAAGACTCGGCCCTGCCACAGGAACGAGGAATTCCCGCCACTGCGAAGCAGGAGTCGAGCGCCGCCACGATGCTCATTTGAGCAGGAAATCACTCTTGACGTTATTTTTATTTATTGACTTTCATTCAACGCGCTGCGCAAACTAAACCTGACAACGGATGCGTTCCCCCCCCCCCGCTCTTATCTTGCAGAGTACACCCGCTTCGAAGCCAAGATTCACGACCTCCGGGAGCAGATGATGAACAGCAGCATCAGCTCCGGATCGGGCTCGCTCAAAACAAGCCTCAAGCGCTCGCTCTACGTCAGGTGAGGCACGAATGTCGGACCGTCTCCAAACTTGTTTGTGCCCCGTCGGTGCTGGTCAACGTCGCGTAGCCACGAGACGGAGAGTACGCGAGTTTAATAATCTCTCTCGTGGAGCTGCTGCTGCAACCGTGCGGATTCGAGAACTGCCCGTAGAAGCGGATATTGTAGAGCTACATCTTGAGATCCATTCAAGTGTCACAGAACTGCCCGTAGAAGCGGATATTTAGAGCTTCCTCTGAGATCCTTTTTCGTGCGAGAGAATTGCCCACAGAAGCGGATATCGAGCGCTACCTCTGAGATCCCTTCTAGTGCGAGAGAACTGCCCGCGAAAGCGGGTATCACAGAGCTAGCTCGGAGGTCCCTTCCAAGTGTGAGTTTTTGTCTTATCCAGGCGATCCCTCCCTCTCTCCGTCCCCCGCTAACCCAGATTATCGAGAGTCGACAATGTTCGCTTGAACTTTCGGGCAAAGGCCCTTCCTTCTGTGAGAGACCAATGGAGGACTGAGCGACGAACTGACTTTATAATTTGGCGATCGCACTTTACACTGTGGGGGGCGGGGGGTGGGGGCTGAGAATACTGAGACTAAAAAAAATGTCCTCGACTCGTCTTTGCAACTGCCGTGTAATCCGAGAGGTGTCGTGTAATCTCCGGTCGACGTTTAGACTATTGGGAATTTTTGTTTTGCTGCTATTAATGTTCAAATGATGGGCCACTTTTGTTGGCCAGGTCGCTTCTGACAAATAAGTTGAAACCTCAGTGGGGCTTTGCCTGGTAAGATGGGGATGGTTTCGTTTTATTTGTATGAGTTTGGGTGATTCGTTTACTTTTCTTGCACTTTGCACTACTGTTTGTTTTTCTAACGTTCTTATCCGCCCATACTGGACGTCTGCGAAAAGAGCTCCATAGCTCATCGGATTCCTAGAGTTAAAAAAATCTTCAGATTCTGATTGAAATTGTTTACCAGTCAGCGTCGCCAAGTGCAGGAAACGGCTCGTCATGCCATGATGCAACGCGGCTCTGTGTCAGCGTGGCATTCTCATGCGCCAATTGATCTCAACACTAACCTCGGCTCTTTGCATGCGAGTGCGTACGTGCGCTTTTTTTTTTGACACTCACTCTCGGAGAGCAAACCCGATGATGACTCTATCTACGAATGGGGAAACCTCCCCCCCCCCTCCCACGTTCGATGAGTCAACCTCGACACGGTTCACTTTGTAAAGCTTGCCCCGATTTTCCTCCCTCGCTCGACTCCAAAGTTCACGGTCGTAATTCACTCTCGTTTGCTTCGCCGTCGAGAGAGCCGCGGGTTGCAACACACCGGGGCGCAATAAAACGAGGGCGCCGATTGAGCTTGGTGTCACAGCGGGCTGCTATTGTTTTACCAGTGCTCGCAAAAAACGAGGCCAGGGCAGAACCCGCGAAGGCCGCTTTGCCAAACCCCTGTCATGTTCCGCCGTTGGAGTCTGGTGCTTCGCAGAGACCCGGAGCCGCTTGTTGGTGCGACGGTTTCGCGGCTCGGTGCCCAGCTGCCGCCCCGGTTAACACCGCGGTTGCGTTCGCCGTGCGTACAACTGCAAAAACTCGAGCCGCCCCGATCACGAGAAAATCTCGCAAGCCGTGCGTGACTTTCAAGTGGACGCGCGTGTGTGTGTGGGCGTGTGTCATTGGTGGTGCATCAGCCAGTCATCTCGGTCGTCTCAGTCGACCCGTGGCACCTGGGTCTGTCCCGTGACCTCCTGCCAGCGGGCGTTCGACACTTCACGTGGCCTCAAGGTGCACATGGCCTGGCACAAGCGTCGTGGTGACGTCACCGCCACTTCTTGGCGAATGGCGGTTGTTGTTGTTGTTATGTCATTGGTGCTGGCCACTCCACCCCCATCGTATGCCGGGGTCGGCCTTCACAGGTGCGCACTAACAGCAACTTGCCCCAACGGTCTGTTAAGGCCACACGGGGGATCTTTGTCTTTGTGTGGCTGTTAACACTCCTGCCCTGCAACCTGGCGACTCGGGTTCAAATCCCACTCGTGGCCACCAACGCCAGCGATGATTATTTGAACCGGTCCTGGGCTTTTCTTAGGGACACTCAACCCAAATGCTCCATAATAGAGGTTTTTGGGTTGGATCTTAATTTAGGAGCTTTCGTGACTGCAGGAATTATTCTTTGGTTCTTTTCGGTTAAGTCACGTCTAAAAATAAAATAATAAATTAAAATAACATATTACGACGTTTCGATTGCAACACAAGCAATCATCATCAGGTATAAAAGAAATAGCAACAAAAAATCTAACTAGAAAACTATAGACAGACATACAAGCAGACAGACATCACAACGGCACACAGAGAGAGGACACACATCGGCACAAAGAGAGGGGTTGTCTCTATGACGGTCCCTTAAATATAGAGAGGGGGGGCGAGAACGGAGAGAGGGAGGGGGCAGAGAGAATTAGCATATCAATGAGTGTACGCCAACGTACTGCTGCTGCTGCAAGTAAGATGACAATGTGGAACGCGCACGCAAAATTGAAAACTAGGAGACAGGCACACGAAAATTAAATAACCCAGCAACATATCGAAATGTGATGTAATACAACACAGAGAGTCGGTTAACACACAATTAACGCATAGCCTGGTTGATTACGTGTTTCAAAATTTGCTAAGTTAGAATTTTAAGTGTGAAAATTCCAAAGAGAGGACACAGGCAGAGTTTTTGGGTTGGCTCGCGTAAATATATGAATGTGTCGTTAAAACCCGCCACCATCCGACACAGCCCACCAGTAAGGGTTGTCACGTAAACAGAACGTGGCCAATTCGTCACTAGTACAGCACTAGTGTATAGTGTAGTGTATAGTAGTGTAGTGTATAATGTATTGTATAGTAGTGTAGTGTATAGTGTAGTGTATAGTAGTGTAGTGTATAGTGTATTGTATAGTAGTGTATAGTGTAGTGTATAGTGTAGTGTATAGTGTAGTGTATAGTGTAGTATACTAGTACAGCACGCCGGTTGTGTGTTGGAAAGCCAAGCCCCACAACATTTACAATCTGAGTACCGTGACGTTTCGCCAGTAATTACAACGAGCTTCATCAGGCGACAGCCAGATTTGTGGAGAAGTCTTACTGTTTCGTTCCTTATATAGAGGCGTAGATGTGTTGACCACCCTTCAACCCAATACTGTTGTGTAAATATTAGTATTGGGGATACAAAGGCGGTCGGGCATGGTACTGGTCACACCACTCCCTCGTGTGCCATGCCAGCCCTCATAGGTACTCGCGAATAGCACTTGCCCCAGCAGTCTGTTAAAGGCTACACCGGGGATCTTTATTTTGTGTCCAAGTCAAAGACACAGTTCAGCACACGGGGAGTGGTAGTGTCATGGTTAGTGCGCTGCACTATGAACCCAGTAACCGGAGTTCGATTTCCACCCATGGAAAACACCAGTGACGATAATCTAAACCGGTCCCGGGCCTCCCCTAGATCGACTAAACCTCAAATGAGCGCCCGGTGCGGTGTGCGTAAAACCTCGCCGCTCGGGAGGCAAAAGGGCCCGCGCGTGGGGCTGGCAACCATCCCTCTTCTCAGCTTCTCGCGTGGCGTGCCGCGGGTAAAGAGCGTAACGGCGATCGCAGCGCCTCGGTCATATCTACGGAAGGGGGAACCGCAGTTTAACACGTAGGCTTTCGTGGCCAGTTAGAGGTTTCTGGGTTGGATCGCGCAATTCTGTAGATGTTGTTTATTTACTCGCCAACTCACAACCAGTTAGTGCTGAACTAGTAACAAATTGGCACGTCTTGTTTACATGACGTAACTTTACTAATTGGCCGTGTCGGGTGGTGGCGGGTTTAACGACACATTTGTATTGACGCGATCGAACTCAAAAAACCTCTTATGGGTGTTTTTTTGGTTGTCTGCGTTGAAAAAGAGCCGCATAGCTCACAGGCTTTACTCGGGGTGGGGGGGGGGTGCGAATAATAATGAAACTTTGTGAATTACCACGTGCAACAGAAGCCGAGCAGCTTTGCGCGTTCCATCGTCCGCACAATTTTAAATTTGATAAAATTGCTCGCCGAGCGGAGTTGGGGGCCCCCCCGGGAAGGGCCCCCAGCCCGCCGGGAAGGGCGACAAGCAACAAAACGGGGCGCTTGTCGAAGTCGTAATAGTCGATTGAGTGCAACGCGAACGTTTGGATTGAGCAAGGTTTGTTGTAACAAGGGAGGGAGGGTAGGCGGGAGGGAGGGGCGGGAGGGAGGGGAGGGAGGGATGGATGGTGGGAGGGATGGATTGGCGGGAGGGATGGATTGGCGGGAGGGATGGCGGGAGGGATGGCGGGAGGGATGGCGGGAGGGAGGGATAGCGGGGAGGAAAGGATGGCGGGAGGGAGGGAGGGATGGCGGGAGGGAGGGATAGCGGGGAGGGAAGGATGGCGGGAGGGAGGGATGGAGGGAGGGATGGAGGGAGGGAGGGATAGAGGGAGGGAGGGAGGGAGGGGGGAAGGGATGACGGGAGGGAGAGATGGCGGGAGGGGCGGAGGGAGGCTAGGGATGGAGGGAGGGGAGGGAAGGATGGCGGGAGGGAGGGACGGATGGAGGGATGGCGGGAGAGAGGAATAGCAGGATGATGGGAGGAAAGAGAAATGGCGGGAGGAATGGAGGGAGGGAAAGAGGGAATTCAAGGAGAGTGGAATGATTCGTCGGAGAAAAATCCACGCGACCACAGGGAGAGAAACGTGCAACCTCCAGATTTTCTGACGTCAGGGTTAGGATTGAACGTTTGTGAAGGAAGTGTTTTGTAGCTCATTGTATTCCTCCAATCTAAATAAATATTCTGAATCTTAGCCCACCACCTCCTCCTGTACACCAGGCGAAGAAGTTAACATCTGCCACTGCGGCGCCCTAAACAGTATGGACGAAACGAGACGCTCAGTCTGACCTCGCCTCACCCTGCTCGATAGATATTTATATTCCGTAATGAGTGAAATGCTCGGCTCGCCGTCGATGCCTCCTTGCTTTGTTCGCACTCAGTGGCTATTATTGTAGCATCGCACGCGGACACAAAGACAAAGATCCCCCGTATAACCTCAAGAGTTTTTTTCGGGCAAGTGCTGCTAGCGAGCACCTCTGAAGACCGGCCATTGTGCACGAGGGCACATGTGGTCAGTACCACGTCCCGCCCGCCTTTGTCTCCTCACTGGCGATGTTTACACACCGTACCAGGAGTCGGCCTAGAGAAGGCCCAGGACCAGTTCAGAATATTGGCCACTGTCATTGGTCGTGAGCGGGAATCGAACTAGTCTCGCTGGGTTCGTGGCGACACCGGTCGTATTCACGTATGCACACACGGCGGTTTTTATTCACGAATTTTTCCATGTTTTTGACTCAAACCTAGCCCCCCCGCCACCCCCTCTGCTGCGAAAGACGAACAACAGATGCATTAGGCCGCGACAAAACATTTGTCCCTTTGCTGTAAAGAAAACAACACTAACGTGTATTTTATTATTATTTTCTTGGTGCCACTTAGCCGGGGATGGGCCCTTAATGGCTACACACGTGGCTTTTAAGAATCCCCTCGAGTTGAAAAAATGCACCGTGTGACCTGTAGGGATGCCGGTTTGAGTGCTCTGTAATCCCGGCTGTTGCACACTGCAGTTGCCGCTTGCAGACGTTTCCAGAGAAAGAATGGAAGAAAAAAAATCCTTCCCATAGGGTGCCTTGAAGATTAGAATGTCTGTCTTCTGGTGGTTGATAAAACGAGTCTCCATTATATTTCTGAGATGCGATCAGGATGTTGTGATGGGTGGGACACATAGTGTGCAGGGTGGGTGGAGGAGGAGGGGGTAAGCAACTTGGAGGTTGGGAACATAACGTGGCAAGAATTTCCTTCGGATGTGATCAGGGAGAGGAGGTGGTTGTGATGGGTGGGACACGTGGTGTGCAGGGTGGGTGGAGGAGGGGGCCAGGTTAACGAGACCGGCATTTGAAAGGCACCCCCAGAAGTCAGCGATTTGAAGGGAAGAGAGAAGACTGAAAGTCCAAAGGATAGTGATTACGGATGTAATGGTGCATGGATTCATCATTTAAATTCCACTTATCCCTCTGTATAAATTGCATCATTCATATGAGAATGTATTACTTTGCTGTTCACGCGAATTATACGCGGATGTAAAATCTAGGCTCACGAGGATGAACATTAATAATGTGGTGTCATCGCCCAAGTTCAAAGTTTTGGATCGGCCGGTTCATACTCAATTTGTCTTTCTATTGAATCGTCGTCGTGACCTCACTTGACAGACGGACGGACATAGCCAACGCATTTACGTTTTGAACCTCCGTTGGAAAAGCGTCGACTTCAAAAAATTAACAACGCATTGCGTGTAAAATTCACTCCTGATTTTTTTTTTTTAAACTTCAGTCCCGTAGCCTGTAGCAATCCTTTCCATCATTCCTCGCCAGCCAGCCTCCCTTTTTTTTGCCATTGGCATGTAAATGAGACTGTGTTGCATCCAATGTGCCTCCGGTACTAGCACACACAGAGGCGAGGGGGTTGGGGACAGACTGCGTGGGCCTGCTCGAACAATCGTCATTACTGTGGCAATGCAGTCACCGAGTCTGGGATGAGGAATCCTGACCAACAAGACTCGTGTGTGCGTGTGTCCTGTTTGAGGGTCGCGCGACGCGAAATGGCCCTCGCCCGGAAGACTTCGCGTCCCCTTGACCTCGCGACCCTGAGAGAGGTCGCGCAATTATGGGCGAACGCGCGGAAGTTTTTTTCGATTCAGAATTTAGCGGCCGGTCACCGCGCTGGCGTTGAAGTCTGATGTCGGTCGGCTCCCGCGTTTGTGCTTTGTGCGTCTCGCCGCTGCTCATTTAGAAAAAAAAATGTCTTGGGCGCAATTGTGAACAACAGCCATATCAGACTTGAGGAACATCTAATCGGCATCATCATTGGCTCGCTGCAGCTCAAAGACTCGGCCCCTGCAAGGCGTGTGCCGAAGTTAGGCTTGGCTTTGTTTCTTGTAGCAATTGAGAGTAGGGGTCAAGGGTTGCTGGCCTTTGACCCCGAGACACACTTGAGCAGTGTGGTGCAGGTGTAACGCTATACAGTGCCTGATCTGAAAGTCATCCGAAGGCTCCGAACAGATCGTGCTCAGGCAAGAGCCACTCGGTCAAGGGTGGGGTGGTGACCATCGTTTTTGTTATACCTTCACTACCGCCATGGTGGCGAGATGTTAATTACCTCGTCTGGTGTACAGGAGGTCGTGGGTTTGATCCCAACCTTGACGCCTGCTGCTGTATATTTGGTGTTCGCATGTCTCTCTCTCTGCCCGTGATTGCGTGGATTTTTCTCCGGGTCCTCCGGGTTTTCCCTCAACATTTTGAATCAACATCACGCGTTTAGAGTATTTGGCTGCTATAAATTGTGATGGCATGGTTGCTTCTGAAAAAGAGCTACGTTGCCCAGTGGGCTTTTACCTGGTAAAATAAAAATAATGTTGTTTTTCTGGTGGTTAGATCGTGTAAATATAATTGTGTTTTAAACCTGACACACGTAAACAGAACGTGCCAATTAGTTAAAAGTACAGCACACCGGTGCGTTGGAGAGCAAATCCATGTTGTGGATTTGCAAATCTATGTTGTGGATTTGCTCTCCAACACACTGGTGTGCTGTACTAGTAACGAATTGGCATGGTCTGTTTACGTGACAAACCCTACTAATTGGTTGTGTAGGGTGATGGTGGGTTAAATTACACATTTACACATACGCGATCTAACACAAAAAAACATTATGGATGATATTGGTCACGAAAGCCTACGTGTCAAAATGAAAATGGTTTAGTGAAGTGTTTCTGTAGTCCCACCACGGTTTTGCTGTGCGGTTTTCGTGAATATCCCATCAGTCTGTGTAGCTGGGCATGGCCTGCTGAGTTCTGGTGAGGGTGAAATTTCCCTCCCAACTTGCAGAATTTATTAATTTAAACAAACAAAAAACAACAAACCTCAACACACTCATCAATAACAATGCCGTGGCCTTAAAAGAAGAAAACCAAAAATCATTCATAGCTTCGAAGAGGCACATTGCCTGAAAACATCGCCTGTTATATATTTTTCCTAATTCAGGCCACAGTTTCGATTTAAAGCTTTCGTGACTGCAGGGATTCATTATTTTATTATGTTTTATTTTTATTATTTTATTATTTCCCTTCTACGTACATTTTACCGAAAGAACCAAGAAGATCAGGCCACAGTGTTATTGACGGGTTGTTGTGTGCAGTTAATTGTGCTTGTGCACCAATACCAACCAAGCAGCAGCTGCATCGCTAGATGATTTGTTTCCTCGCTTGTAGTTCTGTCTGCTGAAAGCCTGCACGTTAATTTTTATCCTTCCAATTTTGAGTCCATTCCCGTTAGGAGACGTCTAAATGTTGCAGGGTCTGGTGGGTGGGTGTCCCGTTCACCGCTGAATCTCGGAACGCGCGAGAGGCTTGGCGATAATTTCATTTAGAGAGGTGTAGTCGCAGCAATAACGCCGTTGTTTTTATAAAGACGTCGTTACCCGTCGTAGAGAACCATAGCGGCACGACCGCCGCCGCTCTACGATAGCCGGCGCCAAATCTGTGCCACACGCCACTCCCTGCGTGGCCTTGCGGGAGCCTTGGCGCGTCGATAAAGTTGGTACGCCATCAGAATGGAAAAAGGGTTAAATGCGACTTCCATTCTGACCGTGGCCCTCCTACCCCGTCACGGTGCTTCTCTGCGCACTTTTCAACTCGCCGGTGTGCCTTAACGAGAGGGGAGGCGCTCCTTTCATCGGCGCACGTGAAACCACCTGCTCTTTTCGATTTAAAGCTTTCGTGACTGCAGGGATTCATCTTCTTGGTTCTTTCGGTAAAGTCACGTAGAAGGGAAATAATAAAATAATACAAATAAAACATAATAAAATTTCGATTTAAAGCTTTCGTGACTGCAGGGATTCATCTTCTTGGTTCTTTCGGTAAAGTCACGTAGAAGGGAAATAATAAAATAATACCTGAGGACGGCTGCTTGCGTTGTAGCCGAAACGTGGTGAGAATTGTATTTTATTATGTTTTATTTTTATTATTTTATTATTTCCCTTCTACGTGACTTTACCGAAAGAACCAAAAAGATGAACCACCTGCTCTGTCGCGCACGAGAAGAAACTTTGACGCCGACGTAGAAGCGGAACCAGAAAAGCTGAAGGGCGTCTTAATTTGCCCTTGCGGTTGTTTGTTTCGCTTAGTGGTTTAGCAGGTGCGCCGCACTGTTCCCTCTCCGTCGTAAAGTTTTCATGTCCAATCGGCTTCCCGTTTGGATCTCGCTTTGTGCAAGATCTCGCTTTCAAATTGCCCGCCTGGTGTGTGTGTGTGCGTGTGGGGAGTGGTGGCGCAGCGGGTAGCGCGCTGTGCCACGAACAACGGTGACGATTATATTATCTGAACCAGTGCTGGGCCTCCCCTAGGTCGACTCAGCCTCCATTGAGTACCTGGTGCAGTTTTTAAACATCACCGCCTCGTGTACCGTGTCGGCCTTCGTAGGTGCTCGCTTAGCAGAATTTGCCCCAAAAGTATGTTTAGGCTATACCAGAGATATTTGTCTTTGTGTATGTACGAGAGCAGTAGCGCAGCAGTTAAGCAACCCTGCACTTTGAACCTGGTGGCCAGAGTTTGATTCCTGCTCACGGCCAACACCGCTGACGGTTATCTGAACCATATGGGGCCGAGTCAACCTAGGGGGGGATGGTCCGGGATAATTTCAGATATTCGTCATTGGTGTTGGCTGTGAACGGGAATCGAACTACTGGCGGAGCCAGTGGGGGGGAGGGGGGGGGTGGCACGTGCCCTCCCAATAATCCGATCGAAATCCCTAATTTCGATGGGATCATTGGTGTTTATTAGTAATAAATTGGCATTTTGCGACCCCCACTGCCACTGTGTAGTATATTATTATTATGTGCCAGGGACTCTGAGATGATAGGACAATAGTCTGAGTCCATAATTGGCAATAAGTAACGACAAAGCAGTTATAAGTGACTCACAGAATTGTGCGCAGTTGCGTATACAGCCACACGACTTCCCTGAAGGCATTCACCTTCAGCGAGCGCGATGCCGATCACACAACATGGTTCGAATTCGACCCTCGATCGATGGCTGCGCAATCGCCGCACACGCGTCGAATAAAAAGCAAGGGACAAGTCCTTACTTACTAACTAGACTATCATTTTTCATTGCTGGAGGGGTTGCCTCCCCCTACCTGAAAATCCTGGCTCCGCCATTGAATCGAACTCTTGTTGTCGCCGGGTTCGTAGCGCAGCCCGCTAACCGCTACACTACCACACACACACACTTAAGAAGAGTGAACATTGCCTGTATTCTCTATTCACTCGGAGAGGAACTGCCCTTGGCTAAGATTCCTGACATTAATCTTCTCGTAGGAATGTAAAGTGAAGAAAAAAAACACACAAGTATTCTAATGTCACGGTGGGTGTCTCTTCCCAATGTGCAAGAAATTTCCCGTCCAAAATGTCTTTGGCGGGGGAGGATTTGTTTTTTTCCCCCCGAGGCGTTTTGAGTTAGCAGTCGACAATGTATCCAGTGTGTGTGTGTGAAGGGTATCTAGACATGTAAGACTTGTGTGTATATGTGTGTGGATCATCGAAATAATCCAAAGTGTCTTCGGCTATATAGTGGACAGATAAACGGACGGACAGATGGACGGAGATGTTTATTGACGGATTCACGGAGATGTATATTGACGGGAGATGTATAGTGACGGATGAACAGAACTGATAATAAGAAGAGATTTGCCTTTGCCCAAAGTTTTTTTTTTCTGCAGAAATGCCGTTCCAATTAATTACACGTCGTGTCGCGACGGAGTGTGCGCAGTGGGGTGGCTCATTTTGTGTGCGCCCCCCCCCCCCCACCTTTACACGCTCGCCGACGAATCCGTCGCGACGTGCTCGCTGACAAATTAAACGTCGGGGCCACTGGCAGCAACAGCAGCAGCAGCACGCGTGGCGGAAACGAACGAGCGTGACCAGCGGGTAAACGTCGCGCGTCACGAACGTTGGTAGATAACGAGAGAGCGATCAAAAAAAAAAGAGCGAGAGACCGCATGCATCTTCCAACAACACCTGCAGCGCACGGCTGCAAGAAGCTCTCCCGCTTAACGCACCCAATTTTTCCGCAGAGTCGGAACACCTGCCGCCGAAACAGAGGGCTCCGTTAACAGGCTTGCCTTGCCAGGCTTGTTCTTATTATTCGGGTTTCTTGGAATACATCATAGGGAACTTAGAAGGGACATCATTGTACACACTAACCCCACAGCAGACAAGAGTCCCCTGTATAGCCTTAACAGACCATGAAGGAAAACGCTGTTAAGACATGAAGACTGGCACTGCACACAAGGGGGTGGGTGCGTGGGTGGGTGGCTAGCACCACGCCCGGCCGCTTTTGTCTCCCTAGCGGCGATGTTTACACACCGCACCAGGTACTGATTTGAGGCTGAGTCGACCTAGGGGAGGAGGCCGGGGAACTGGGGTCGCCGGGTGAGCCGCGCAGTGCGCTAACCGCTATAGTACCGCTCCCCATAAAAAACACACAAAGATAAAGATCCTCCGTGTATATCCTTAACAAACTGTTTGGGCAAGTGCTGTTAGCGAGCACCTATGAAGGCCGGCACTGTGGCACGCGAGGGTGTGGGTGGCCAGCACCACGCCCGGGGCCGCCTTTGTCCCTCGAGTGGCGATGTTTACACACCACGCCAGGTACTCATTTGAGGCCGAGTCGACCTAGGTGACGCCCAGGACATGCTCAGGGTAATCGTCACAGGTGTTGGCCGTGAGCGCGAATCGAACGGGGATCTAGCGCAGGTCGCCAGGTTCGTGAGCGCGGCGCGCGCTAACCTGCTACGTCGCCGCTCCCCACCGATCAGCATGCACGCGCGCACACACTCTGTCCGTTGCGCGATAAAGGCACTTTTGTGTGTGCAAGCACGCAACGCAGCAGCATTTTCCGCCCGTTGCACCGTTAAGAGATCGACCGTTGTCCCTCGGCGGTGACTCGGCCGCCAGTGCAGAAAAATCCTCACAAAGGGCCTCTCCCCCCCCCACCGCTCCCCTCCCCCCGTTGTCGATGGGGGAGCGCGACTTATTTCCCTTCTGCGAGCGAATAAAAAAACGCGCAGCTACGAGACGCGTTCTCAGTGGGGTTAAGCCCCGCAACGTCGACGGGGATCGATCGGTGTTTTGACGCTCCACAACGATGTCCCCCCTGAGAATCTTCGGATCTGCCGCCGCCGCCTTATTTACTTATTTAAGGGGCAGTGGTGAGATGTTCTTCTTGGTTCTTTCGGTAAAGTCACGTACAATGGAAATACAATAATAAAACTAAAACATAAAATAATTCTCACGACGTTTCGGCCACAACGCAAGCAGCCGTCCTCAGGTGCAGAACAGGTCTGTCAGAAATACATTTTCTTCACCTGAGGACGGCTGCTTGCGTTGTGGCCGAAACGTCGTGAGAATTATTTTATTATGTTTTATTTTTATTATTTTATTATTTCCATTGTACGTGACTTTACCGAAAGAACCAAGAAGATGAACCACCTGCTCTGTCGCAGTCACGAAAGCTTTAAATCGAAAAATGGTGAGATGTTGTCTTCCTCTCCTGGTGTACAGGGGGTGTCGGGGGGTTCGATCCCGACCCTGATGCCTGCTGCTGTATATTTAGAATTTGCGTCTCTCCCTCTCCCCGTGGTCACGTGGATTTTTGTCTCTGGGTCCTCCAGTTTTTCCCTCCACATTTTGTAATCGCATGCTTTGAGTATTTAGATTATTTTTCTGCTATAAATGTCCAAATGATGAGGCCACATTGTCAAGCTATCATTTGTGGTCAGGTTGCTTTTGAAAATTAGGTTAATATCCCCAGTGGGCTTTGTCTGGTAGGATGGGGGGGGGTTTAGTTGTGTTTGTAGGTCTGGGTGATTTGTTTACCATTATTGTACTTTGCACGCCTGTTGTGTTTTTGTACTGTTGTCGTAACGTTTTTACCCCGTGCCCCGACTGGACATTTGTGAAACTCACCCCCTTCAAATTGGCCTTGAGCCTCCGCCTAGTTTCTGGTCGCTTACCCTGGTTCTGAGCGTGTGGGTTGGGTAAGTGGGTGAGTTGGTGAGTGGATGATTTTTGGTGAGTGGGTGAGCATATGGGTGAGTGGTTGGGTGAGTGGTTGGGTGAGTTGGTGGGTGGGTGTGTAAGTGGGTGGGTGAGTGAGTTGGTGAGTGAGTGGGTGGGTGAGTAAGTGGGTGGGTGGGTGAGTTGGTGAGTGAGTGGGTGGGTGAGTTGGTGAGTGAGTGGGTGGGTGAGTTGGGGGGTGGGTGGGTGAGTTGGGGAGTGAGTGGGTGGGTGAGTTGGGGGGTGGGTGAGTAAGTGGGTGGGTGGGTGAGTTGGTGAGTGAGTGGGTGGGTGAGTTGGGGGGTGGGTGAGTGGGTGAGTGGGAAAATTCACCTTTACCCTTTAGTTCTGGCCGTTTACCCCGCGGGTTCAGTTTATTTCCTCCGATTAGCACGGTTGGCCACGTATGGTGTGAAAGAAGTGCAACACGCGCACGCACGCACATTGGGATCCACAGATGAAATGCGCCCGTCAATTCCGGTCTTCGTTTCTGACCTTCGAGAGACGCGGAGGGCGGGGGGGGGCTTTGGTTGTGTCCTGGTCCATGCCCCCTCCGCCCGCCGGTCGCTTTAGGTTGTTTAATCAATCTTAACGATTCGCAATTCCTGTCAGGGGGTCACGCGGGGCGCGATGCAGAGTGTTGCTTGGCGTGTGCACATAGGGAGACGCAGATTGGGAATTCAACAATGTCTTTCCTGTCAAATGATTTTGACGTCGTGTGCCCACTCGTTTTTTTTATTGTTTTTTTCTCTTTTCGATTTAAAGCTTTCGTGACTGCAGGGATTCATCATCTTGGTTCTTTCGGTAAAGTCACGTAGAAGGGAAATAATAAAATAAAATAAATAAAAATGAAGCATAATAAAGTCACGTAGAAGGGAAATAATAAAATAATAAAAATTAAACATAATAAAATATTTTATTATGTTTTATTTGTATTATTTTATTATTTTCCTTCTATGTGACTTTACCGAAAGAACCAAGAAGATGTTTCTTTCTCTTTTATATCTACATATTTGTTTTTGGATGGCCACTTGATTTCAGTGGGTTGATGTAGCAATTACTGCATGGGGAGGCCGTCATCCAGCAGTGGATTGGATAAGGAGTATAAAATAAGAATAATTTTTCTAATCTGCAGTTAATGTGAGCGCAGTAACTTTTTTTAATCGGTTCAAGCCCCATCCTCACCACCCCACCTTCAATCAACCCACGCTGACTAGAGTGGTGAAATATGGTAAAATCCCCCGTCCCCTCCCCCCCCCCCATGACTGGCACAGCTTGCAGAGAGGGTTCCATCCAGCAGTGGATTGGCAAACGAGCAGTGCATGATTCTACTGGGTTTTTTTCGCATAAACCATAAACCAAGCATATCAAACTCTTCACTGCTGAACAGTCCAAAGAAGAATATGCAATTTCCACCACTTTTCTTCGCAGGGCTGTGAAAGCATGATATAATTGGAGCGGCAGGATATCGCTTTGGCCTTTTCTTTTTTCATTATACACTGGTCAACAGCTGTTTTAGACTAATTTCAGGGTGCTGATTCCAAATCTGATCGCAGATTTGCTCTATCACATCTCATTTTTATGCTATCGGCAAACCCCATTTGCATTGATTTTACCCGAAATTAACTCTGTCACTTATGATTGCAGGTTGTTGCGAGTCAGTGACTGCTTTAGTGTTAAAATATGGTGCTGTATTTTTAGGATGGTGTGTTTATAATATCACTTTATGTAGATATCCACATTTATTTAATATTTTTCTTCTGCAGTTTTTATTGAAAATGCAATATTTGATATCTCAAAAACCTGATGTGATAGACAGAAACTGATGCCAGATTTGGAATCGGCAAATTACCTTAAAACCGTTGGAATACCTTATGCCAGAAAAAGTGTGTTGACCAGTGTTATTTTTAAATCCTTTATATTAAGTTCACTTGCTTGCTTGCGCGCTTACGACCGTGCAAATCTTTCGGTCGTTTTTTAACTCACTTCCCGTGATCCAATCGAGCTGACATTTTGCACACCGACTCGTTGTGCGTGACAATTTATTTTCGTGAAAATTTTTTTCCATAACTTTACACTTTTTAGGAATTTTTTTTATATTTAATTACCGATTGCTTAATGGTGGCAGGCAATCATCTGACCCATAGGTGGCAGCCATCTCAAGCCAGAGGACGAGAGGACTCTAGCCGCCACGCATATAAAGGATTTATAGTGAAAAACTTTGTTTTTACGGGTTAATATTTTGATGATGATGATGATGACACAGCTCCACTCTATCCTCCCGGGTGGCCATAAACATCAATGAAACCCTTTCGATGGTGAAGCTGCATCGGTGGTGAGCACCGGTGACCGCTTAGGCTGTTCCAGCTGTTTAATTAATGAGGTAGCAAAATGCACTCTAAAGATATCCGCCTGTGTCCGTTTAAAGCAGGGGTGGGGAACCTTTTTTCTGCCAAGGGCCATTTGGATATTTATAACATCATTCGCGGGCCATACAAAATGATCAACTTAAAAATTGCCCGTTATATTTGGTCAAACGTTTAATTAACTCACCCCTAATGCGATGGCTGGGACTGCTTCTCTTTGTTGAGGCGTGTGATGTTAGCTGGTATTGACGATGTTGCTGCTACTCGCAACTGCTCTTCCAGGTTTGCTCCGAGATTTATTGAATTTCGAGTCCCGCCTGCGGTTGCCTTGGCAGGGCCACACCAAATGATTTCGCGGGCCTCGTACGGCCCGCGGGCCGGACGTTCCCCACCCCTGGTTTAAAGCAAGGACATTTTAACCTCAGTTTTTTTTTCCCTTCTCTTTTTCGACAGTCGTCGCAACAAATGTCATCTTGCCGTGTTCTCTCCGTCAGCGCGGGGGAACATCACATTCCGTTTGAGCGACGGTGTCGGTGCCGTCACTCGCGATGTCGATGGTGATGATGTGGCGTAGTGAAGTTGTATTTGGGCTCCCAAGCAGAAATTATTTTGGGAGGTGTGTATTTGTGTGTGTCTTCTTTTCAATGCCTAAAATACCTTCTCAAGATCCATCGTACAGGCTTTTTGGGTTAGATCGCGTAAATTACTGTTTAGATCGTTTAAATGAGTGTTTACGCGATCTAACCCCAACACCTGTATTATGGATGATATTGGTCACGAAAGCCTACGTGTTAAACTGACCTTGTAAAGGTCCAGGGCAAAGATCATTTTGCGTGCGAGATGTTGCATGACAAGAGCGACGAGAGGTGTAGCGAGATGAGAGAAGCATGGGGGGGGGGGTACAGAGCTGAGCTGGAGTTGCGGGGAAATCAGATGGAGAATGTAGT
Source organism: Lampetra fluviatilis (assembly GCF_964198595.1). Lineage (NCBI taxonomy): Eukaryota > Metazoa > Chordata > Hyperoartia > Petromyzontiformes > Petromyzontidae > Lampetra > Lampetra fluviatilis. Next base: position 4,544,536 of record NC_136330.1, read on the forward strand.
ACGGTGCCGAGAAAAAAGTTTGTGAAGCCTTTTGGATTTTCACATATTTTAATATATTCCTACCAGTATAGGGACGTGTGTAAAAGTACGTGGATCTTTGTGATTCGGTAACTCGTGAAACTCTCTCGAGCAGCAATGACTGCAACTAAGCGTTTCCTGCAACCTTTGGTGTCAGCCTGTCTCACATCGGATTCGAGTAATTTTGGCCCATTCCTCCTTGCACAGCTCCTTCAACTGTGACATTTGAAGGTTGCCTTGCCCATGTACAGCTCGCTTCAGTTCCGGCCACAACATTTGCGATGAGGTTTAGGTCCGGGATTTGACCAGGCCATTTTAAAACGCGGAATTTCTTCTTCTGCAGCCGTTCTTTTGCAGATCTGCTTGTAGGTTTAGGATCGTTGTCTTGCTGCGAGAGAACCACTTTCGGTTCCAGCTTCAGCTCACGTACGGACGGCCTGACATTCTCCTCTAGAATCTTCAGATACAATGCAGAATTCATGGTTGTGTCGGTGATGGCAAGCCATCCAGGCAGAGGTCGCAAACGGGTTTTGATTCCTTACCCGTACCCTACCCGAAATGAGTGACAAACGGTTACTCACCAGTGATTCACGGTCTACCCGTACCCGGCTGCACCAGGGTCGCAAACGGGTACCCGTACCTGCCCGGGTACGGGTAGCCGGGTATCGGGTAGGGTACGGGTATTGGGTACCCGGTTGCGACCTCTGCATCCAGGTTCTGAGGCAGCAAAGCAGCCCCAAACCATCGCATTCCCACCACCACGCTTGACGGCTGGGATGAGGTTCTTCTGGACGAAAGCAGCGTTTGGTTTTGCCCAAACGTAGCATTTCACATTGAGGCCAAAAAGCTCTACACTCGGCTCGTCTGTCCAGAGAACATTGTTTCAGAAGTCTTGTGGATCATCGAATGTGCTCTTTGGTGACCTTCAGATGGGCAGAAATGTTCCTTTTGGAGAGCAGTGGTTTTCTCCTTGCTTATCCTTCCATGGACACGATTCTTGTTTCGTCTTTTTTCTGACAGTCGAATCATTAACGCTCACATTAGCCAAGGCGACAGTGGCCTGCAGACCTTCGGATGCTTTTCTGGGGTTCTTTGTGACTTCCTTCATGATTTTCCGGTTTGTTTTAGGAGAAATTTCGGGTGGACGGACCGCTCCTGGGTAGAGTGACTGTGGTCTTGATTCCAAAGAACACAGGATGAGATGTTACTATCCTTTGTGCAAGCACTTCCAAGAGTTCATGAACAGTGAGCCTGGTGAAATTTGGGGAGCGCATCGTCAGTAGTGACCCTTTGGTTCCTAGGGTGTTTCGGCCTTTCATACTATACACCCTCCCCAAAGGCGGCCAGCGACAGGGTGATCAATCCTACGCTTGCGTCCCATTCCCAATTAGTCATAGGAGTTGCCTTGTTGTTGGTAGCCAACATCCCATGGGACTATGCATGGCAGGGGCGTCCTCCTCCCTGAGTCAAGCATTGTTGACTGCATACCTCCTGGCCCTCTCACTTTGGGGCCCAGCTGGGGTCTTTCCTCTTCATCCAGAGCCACTGACTGCTGCCTTCTGCCGCCTCCGATACAGCTTTGATTGCCGAACGCTGGCTCTGGCCCTTAATTCCCAGGTCTCTAAGCAGTCTGGTTGTAGATGTTGCCACAAAACCTCTGCAGCCCACCTCCACTGGTCGGACTTCTGTGTTCCAGCCATGATGCCGTGCTTCGGCAGCTAGATCGGCATAGCGCAGATGTTTTCGCTCATAAGCCTCATCTACTGAGTCCTCCCAGGGTACTGTGAGCTCAATGATGAAGACCTTCTTGAGCGAACGGGACCAGAGCACCATGTCAGGTCTTAGGGTGGTGGTTGCGATCTCCGGAGGAAACACAAGTTGCCGGCCAATGTCAGCTAGCATTTTCCAGTCGCGGGCCAAGCGCAGCTGGTCTCGCTCTATTGGTGTAGAGCCGCTCTTCGGTGGTTTAGCCCCTTCGCGGACAAAGGTCGTCCGTAAGGGGTGTGATGCTGCTGGGGGTGGTAGGGAGTTGGTGGCAGCTCGCTTGTCCTCCAGGGCGGACGCAAGGTTTTTAAGGACTTGGTTGTGACGCCAAGTGTAGCGTCCTTGGGTGAGGCTTGTTTTACACCCTGTGAGAATGTGCCTGAGGTTGGCTGGCATGGAACAGAGGGCACAGTCCGGATCTTCACCATACCATTGGTGAAGATTAACTGGTGTTGGAAGGATGTCATATGTTGCTCTGATGGAAAAGCTCAACCGCCTCGCTTCCATGGCCCACAGATCCTTCCAGCTGATCTTCCTCTTTTCCACACTGTCCCATCGAGTCCACTGTCCTTGTTTGGCAAGAGAGACTGCCTTGGCCCACCTTGCAGCCTCCTCCTGATGGCGTACTTCCTGCACTACCATCTTCCGCCGCTCTGGTGCAGTGGCCTTACTCCAAGCAGCACGGCTAGTTAGCCCAAGGCCTGAACTTTATCCATTTGTAGACGATCTGTGTGACAGTGGATTGTTGGAGCCCCACATCCTTAGAATGGTTTTGTAACCTTTTTTCGCAGTCGCACGGACGTTACTATTTTTTTTATTAACTTTGGTGTTGGCGACGCGTGGGCCGTATTGGAAACATTAGCCGGCCGCTAATGCTTCCAATAAAAGACACCACCGTGACACTTTTCAGACAGATAAAAAAAAATATCCCGTTAAGACTAAAAGCGGGGTTTTCAGTTCGCCATTGGAGGGGGGGGGGCACGCTTTGATTTCGGGAGAAAGCTTCTTTATTTTATTATTTATTTTCTCCTCCGCTACCACCGCGAAGAGCCGACATTTGATTGGCGTGACGTTAATTCCCGAAAAACTACGACGTGCCCCGCCCCACCCCGCCCGCCTCCCGGCACTCTTGGGAAAAGGTAAAGCGCTTTAAACCGTCGCTCCGACGGCATCGCCAGCCTGCGGGTAAACGCAGGCTGGCCTGCGGTCGAACGCAGGCTGGCCTGCGGGTAAACGCAGGCCCGCCTGTGGGTAAAAGCAGGCCGGCCTGCGGGTAAACGCAGGCCAGCCTGCACGGCTGCGGAGACTCCACCACTCCGGGAGGAGAGGGGGCGGATTCTCGTCGGGAGCGCCGTGTGCGGCCGCCGAGGGGCCGATAATAACGTAACCGACGGCACGGGGGCCACTCTCCGTCGTTGCCACCCAGTGGCTTTGTTCATAGTTGTGGTTGTGCGGAGGTGGCGATGGTGGCGGAGGCTCGTGGTCGATTTTTATCGTTGCCCTACCAACAAAACGCGCTTGGTCCTCTCGAGTCACGTGACCGGGGGGGAGGAGGGAGGGCGTAAGGGTGAGGGAACGTCTGTGAGAAAATAGCTTAGTGGCCACTCATCGGATTCCTCCTCCTCCTCCAGTCTGAATACAAATTCGGATTCTGTGAGTCACTGGGTGAACGGGACTCACTGGGTGATTGGCACTCGAACCCCGGTTTAATCACCGCGGTTGTGCCGCCAAAACCCAGGTTCCAAGCCTGGATCTCGGCGGCGCCGGCTCGGCATCCTGATCCGTCGTGCCAGCTGGCCACCGAACAAATAAACACCTTGCCAGCGAGCATCCGCACAGTGCTGTGATTCATCTTCTTGGTTTTTTCGGTAAAGTCACGTAGAAGGGAAGTAATAAAATAATAAAAATAAAACATAATAAAATGAAACAATTCTCACGACGTTTCGGCCACAACGCAAGCAGCCGTCCTCAGGTGAAGAATGAGACACTTCAAGCTAGGAACTTACATATAAGCTGGGTTGGGGGTGGTAGAAGAGCGCCTTAACAAAAAGAATGTGCATATCAAGATGAGTTTAGCATATACATGGGAAATGCGCAGGGGGCGGGGGGGCTTCAAAGTCATACCATGTCCACGCACTATGCAGGATCAAGAGCACCAAGGGGGGGTGCAGGGATTAGCATTAACAAAGGAAAGGAATGCCAATGATATGTAGCTGCAGTAACTAAACAACACCGTAGAAAACTAAGGTATAAACTACATACAAAGACTAAAATATAAACTGCATAGCACCATCAGTATACTTACTATACTCTACAATAAGCTGAGTTACTAACAGCAAGTAATACATTACAATACTACGTCGTAAAAGTTATATAATATGCTTCCATCTAAACTTTATTCTCTTACATCAACCGAGCATATACCGTACTATATACTGCCATAGATAAACCCAACATTAAATTATATACTGTATTGCAATAAACCACATTTCAACTAACACTATGTATTATTCTACCTACCCTAATGTGTATCAAAATGGTTTATTACGTCCTTCCAATGATTGCTAAGCCAGAATCCATCTTCTCGATTAAAATTGTCTCTGTGTTTGTATATGTGGATCGCCTCATGAACGAATCTCTCATGATAGCCAGGTGGCTTGCAGAGAACCTCTGTCTTGGAGAAGTCAATGTCATGTGAGCCCACTGAGTTGTAACAGTGATCTGCCACGGCTGAGGTGTTTGTCCTACCGTGTTTCAGGTCAGCTTTATGTTCACGGATGCGGTCCGAGACATGTCGTTTGGTTTGTCCAATGTAACTGCTACCACAGAGGCAACTTAGTTTGTAGACACCAGGGTGCTGTATGTCTGGAACCACATCTTTTACAGACGGTACCAGATCACGGATTTTATGTACTGTGTTGAATCGGACCTGGATCTTGTGTTTAATCAGGATTTTGGAGATCTTTTTTGTGACCCCAGCAATGTAAGGTAAGGTGATGGTCTTGAAAGGCTCCTCAACAGTGCTGTGATTGGCCGCTAGTGGCCAACACCTGTGAATGATTGAAGGACATCACTGTACGGTTGTCTAGTGTGGATATTTACTGCGGGTCTCCCATTTGCGGCGCGCGCACACAGCAATGTCCAACTTCGTCTCTCATACAACATCTCAGTGTTTGTGTTCGATTTTATGTTTTGCCCCTCCCCAACCTGGCAAGGGGGTACCACAGTCGCGAGGTGTTAACTACCTCGCCTGGTGTACAGGAGGTCGTGGGTTCGATTCCGACTTTGACGCCTGCTGCTGTATATTTGGAGTTTGCGTGTCTCTCTCTGTGTGGTCGCGTGGAATTTTCTCCGGGTCCTCCGGTTTTTCGACTCCACATCTATAATCGACAAGCGTTTAGGAGTATTTGACTGCCATACATTTCCACGTGATAAGCCACTTTGTTGAGCTATCATTTGTGGCCAGGTCGCTTCTAAAAAAGAGTTCTATGGCTCAGTGGGCCTTTCCTGGTAAAATAAAAAAAAATGCTTAAGTTTAAGTCCTTTTAGTGCTGATTTTTAGTTTGTCTTTACGTTTTGGTCACAGTTTTTGACAAGGCAAGTGTTAACACAACTCTACACTGGAGTTTTGTTCATATTGGGATCCTCTTTCTGAGATTCATCGTAGCCGCCCCGTGACGGGCAGACTGACGGACAAAGTTCGTGCGTTGACACACTCAGCATTAGCCGCAAAGGCCGAAGTCACTCCGATCTTTAAATATGTATATTTTTTTAAGCAATCACTTTCAATTAGTGAACCAGTGATTGTATGTGTGAGTGAGCACGTGCCAAAACGAGTGTGCGTGCGTGTTTGTCTAATCCGGTGCGCGGCTTTGCTCGCAGGGCGCTGTTCGACTATGACAAGACGCGCGACAGCGGGCTGCCCAGCCAGGGCCTGAGCTTCAAGTACGGGGACATCCTGCACGTGACCAATGCCTCGGACGACGAATGGTGGCAGGCGCGGCGCGTCACAGCCGGCGGGGACTCGGACGAGATCGGGGTCATCCCCAGCAAGCGAAGGTGCGGCTGGGTGGGTCGGTGGGCGATCGGCTGGGTACGTGGGTGACTGGGCGGGAGAGTGGGTGGGTGTGTTGGTGGGTAAGTTCGTGGGTGGGTGGATCGGTGTGTAGGTGGGTGGGTGGGTTTGTGTTCGGGTGAGTTTGGGTGGTTGGGTAAGTGGATTTGGGTGGGTTCCTGGGTTGCTTGGTGACTGGGTGAGTTGCTGAGTGAGTGGGTTCGTGGGTGGGTTTGGGTTCGTGGGTTGGCCGGTGCGTGGGTGGGTGGATGCGTGGGTGGGTCAATGAGTCGGTGGGTGCGTGTGGGTGGGTGGTTGCATGGGTGGTTTGAGAGGGCAGGTGAATGGGTGGGTTGGTGAGTGTGTAGCTGGGTGAGTGAGTTGGTGATTGTGTGTACGGGTGAGTTTGTGAGTGTATTCGTGTGCGTGTGATAATGTGCCAGCCACTTTGTGGTGAATGACAGCAACTGTTGTTGTTGTGTTTGCTCAAACGGCGCCGCGACATATAAAACTAAATTTTCGTATCATCTCGTCAGTCCATCGTGATAGTCGCACGAAGCCTGCGGGGTCATAAGCACACCTAGCGCACGGTCAAATCTGCGGTAACTGGTTATCACCCAGCGCGCACACTTCGCGCGATCGTAATCGCAATAATAATAAAGTGCCCCGGAACATACGCTGTTGATGTCCAACAACAACAAGAACAACAACAATAATATTGAGAAATAAAACCCAACGCATCACTCGAGGGTCTTTGGGAAGGGACAAAATAAAATAAAAATCCTAATTTGATTTTGGCTGCTGCGCGCGTCAGGGCTGCCGCGATGTTTTTAGAGGCAATTTTTTATTTACTTTGAATTTTACCAGGTAAGGGCCCCACTGAGCTACGTGGCTCTTTCTCCGAAGCGACCCTGGCCATCACAGACGACAGCTCGACGAAGTGGCGGCTGATCGTCACGTGGGCATTCGTAGCAGCAGCCAAATACTCTGATTCTAAATTGTGGAGGGAAAAACCGGAGGACCTGGAGAACAATTGACGCGGCCAGGCGTGCAGAGAGACACGCAAACTCCAAATATACAGCAGCAGGCGCCAGGTTTGGGATCAAACCCACGACCTCCTGCATACCAGGCGAGGTAGTTAACATCTTCTAGCCACCGTGATGATGATGAGAGAGAGAGAGGCACGCAAACTCCAAATATACAGCAGGCGTTAGGGTTGGGATCGAACCCACGACCTCTTGTATACTAGGCGAGGTAGTTAACATCTCCTAGCCGCCGTGACTGACGCATACCCTGGCCCCACCCTTCCCCACGCAGCTGCGGGAATCGCTGCCGCATTAATCTCACTGGCGCACGTGTGCGTCTCCATTGCCCGTATGCCACGTGTGTGCCACACGTGTTCTTCTAGCGAGGGCGGCCAGTGCCGCCGCTGGGTCGGGGAGCGGTCGTGGCGGGGAGCGGTTGTCGCGAAGGTCGTTTGGCGAAGCGGGTAGTGTAACCGCGTCGTGACCACCATTAGTTTGGCTAACATCGGATATCCCAGCCGGTCCTCAGCTCCTCCGGCCGTCTTCACCAAGTCGCCTTCGCCGGCGTGGTGAAGTACGGCCAGACAGTCCGTGAACGGCACGTCGTTGGCGGGGGAGGTCTTCACACAGCAGTGGATTGACGAAGGACTGTAAATTACGATGATGAATTAATGTCGTGATTTTTGTAATTCTTCCAATGGGTTGTTCGCTCTGCTTTTAGTTTAAGCCTGCTCCATACCTCATGAACCCTTTGCCGGGGAAGGCCTCATCCAGCAGCGGATTGACAAAAGCAAGGGACCGCTGCACATGTTCCTCTATGCCATTGGTTCTTAACCTTTACTGTAGCCTTGCACCTCGTGAAATTTTTTTATAATGTTAACAAATATCTTCTTGGTTCTTTCGGTAAAGTCACGTAGAAGGGAAATAATAAAATAATAAAAAATTTACATAATAAAATAATATAATATGTTTTATTTGTATCATTTTTTATTGTTTCCCTTCTACGTGACTTTACCGAAAGAACCAAGAAGATGAATCCCTGCAGTCACGAAAGCTTTAAATCGAAATGTTAACAAATCCTTAGGGTTTGGTGAAACAAAGTAGTTGTACTTAAGTGCCCGTGCTTAATTCGTCTTTTCGATGATTTACCTTCTCAAAAAAAATCTGGCCGTGTCTCGCACACCCCCAGGGGGTGCGTGCACTCCAGGTTGAGAACCACTGCTCTGGACACATGGTCATGCCGTCCATTGACTCTCTGCTGGCCACGTACGGTGCGAAAGAAGTTGAACGCACGGAGCGTTGTACGTTCGCGACGCAAACCGCCGCGGGCGTTCGGCACAGCGGCGGGTGATCCCCCACCGTCGTTGCGTGCGCGCTCCGCGATTTACCGCAGCTTCTCGGCGCAGGCCCCGACCCGAGCAATCGCAACAGCAAGCGCCCACTGAACGAAAAGCGTGCTCACGGCGGATAGCGCCAAGCCTTGAATGAGGGGTTATTTAATCGAGCTGATTAACGGCCTCGCTAACGCGCGCCTCCCTATGGATGTTTTTTACCCCCCCCCCGCCCGTCCGCCCGCAGGGTGGAAAGGAAGGAGAGGGCGCGGTTAAAAACCGTGAAGTTCAATGCCAAACCGTGCAACATCGACGGAAAAGGGGTGAGTCGTCCGTGCCGTCGTCGCGACAAGCAAAAATAAAAATCTCGGACCCACCCCCCCAGGCTCATCGAGCGGTCGTTTCCACCGCGCTACCGCTGCAGCTTCCCCCCCCAGTCGCCGCTGACGGCCCCGGGGGCCTGTGCCGCGAGAGACGACAGAGAGAGAGGGGGGGCCCACTTCTCTCCCGACAGCGTTGTACGGGGCATGCCTATGCCAGACCTCAGCATTGTTGTTCATTCCGTGACGAAGTTATTGACGGAGCATTGTCGCCATCGTCACCACCACCACCACCACCATTATCACCACTACAGTACTACCGTTATCATCAACATCACCATCGCCAGGTGTGAAAACCACAGCAAGAAAATTTTGAAAAAAGTGGCGGTTTTTTGTCTTGCTGTGGTTTTCACACCTGATGACGATTGCTTGTGTTGCAATCGAAACGTCGTGATAATTTAATTGTTTTATTTGTATTATTTTATTATTTCCCTTCTACGTGACTTTACCGAAAGAACCAAGAATATGAATCCCTGCAGTCACGAAAGCTTTAAATCGAAATTTACCATCACCGCTACCATCATCATCACCACCACCACCATCACCACCACCACCACCAGTATTATCAGCCATCATCATCATCGTGACCAACCATCATCATCGTCACCATCATTATCACGACTTCATTATCAGCACCATCATCGACAAGACGTGAATCGCGAGTCTGAGTGAATGTGCAGGCTGAGATAGTTTAGTTACATTGCGAGAGGCCGCAGGACACAGAGGAGGAACAAAACTGTTAATTTGGCCTTGTATATATATCTATCTTATAATAGTTAAATAGTCACGGATGTGTCTACAACAAAAACACATTTGCCGAGTTCACCGATTGGCAGCCGGATAACATTTGAGGGGTGGGCGTGATTGGGCAAAAGCGTTGAATGACCGAGTGCTCTAAAAGTTTGACTGCTTTCCTCGACCGCACTACGGGGGTGGGATGGGGGAATTGCCCGCGGGAATCCGCCGACTGAAGCCTCGGCTAAAAGGGACGGAGAATTCAAGTTGAATTTGGTGACGTCGGCTCGGTAGCATTAGGCTGCTTTGCAAGAGAGAGGCATCCTCACGCGCGACACTTTTGTAAGGGACGTTTTAACGTCCAACGCCTCGTTTGTTTCGTGAGCTTGTGTTGTGTTTTGTGTTTTGCACTTAACATTGATTGCACGTCGTCGCTAACAATTGCTGCTGTTTACACTTTGCAGGTGCTGCGTTGTTTTTTTTGCGTGGTTTTGGGCCCCCCCGTCTATAAGCCAGCCCCGCTAAATATTAAAGTGCGGGTTGTTCGGAACACGCCAAGTTGTAAATCTTTTTTGGCGCTCTTAACGTGATCTCGTTAACTCCCGGGGCACGATTGTGTTTTTATCGTTGGCTTTTTAGTTCGACTATCGACACAAATGCCTTGTTGCCTCCTCTTCTTCTAACTGTTTTGCTTCGTGACATATTTCCCTTGGTGCATTTTCGTCCGTTGGCGGGGGGCTAAAACCCAAAACGATATTTTTTATCTAATATAACCTGCGGTTACGAACATTTACCCGAACTGAGTAAAGTGTCGTAACCCTCCACCACCCGACACGGCCACCATTCTGGCGAATTGCCCGATGATGCTGGATGCAATTTCCAGTGAAACGTCGTACTACTCAAAAATTGTAAATGTTGTGGTTTCACGCTTCAACACACGGGTGAGCTAAAGCAGTGAACTATTTGTCTTTTGTCAACGTGACACTTTTTTGCTGATTGGCCGTGTCGGGTGGTGGAGGGTTACGACACATTTATAAATAACGCACTCTAACCCTAAAACGTTGATTATGAATGATTATGAGTAAATTGCCTGTGTGAGATTGTCATCTTGTTCGAATGGAAGATTTCTTCATCCTTTGCACAAAGTTGCCCGTGACCTTTCACCTCCCGCGACTCTACGTTAACGCATCAAAGTGACTAATCGTGACTGACAGTCAAAACTAATGCCACCGCATTTGTGAGACTGGCTAACAGAAAGAAAAAAAAAACTTTCTTGGTTTAACGTGTGTGTGCTGGAAGCCCTGACGTGGACCTGTCTTTTTACTTAAGCTGCTCAGTTAGGACCAAAGAAGCTTGCCATTGAATGAGACGCACCGCACATTTCAGTCTTTAACAGCTGGGGCTCAGCACCACCACCGTTCAGTAGGCAAGATTCAAATGCTTTTAAACAAAACAAAACAACGACAAAGAACTTTTCTCACCTAAACCCAATCCTTCTCATGTTTCATCTCGAACTGTAAAAGACAAATCAACGGAATTCGCCTTTTTTAGTCCGTGCTCATCCGTGGCATAATTTCCGCGCTCTTGTAAAACGTGTTAGTATGTTTTTATATATACACACACGCCACACTCCTCCGTCGCTCGCCGTTCATCAATTTAAGCACCAAACGTCGGGAGGATTCTGGTAGATTCGGCACGCAAATCTGACGTGGTCCTCCCCACCCGCTCCACCGAAAAAAATGGTAGAACGGAAACTCGCCACCGTGAGCTTTGGTGGTAGTTGAACTGGGCGGGGGCGGTGGCGTCGGTGGGGGTGTGGGGGGGGAGCCTTCGTGCTTTCGTGAACCAAGAGGCGATTCATCTTCTTGGTTCTTTCGGTAAAGTCACGTAGAAGGGAGATAATAAAATAATAAAAATAAAACATAATACTACATTCTACGTGACTTGACCGAAATAACCAAGAAGATGAATCCCTGCAGTCATGAAAGCTTTACATCGAAATTCAAGAGGTGATTGTTCACGCTCCTGGCGACGCCATCCGGTTCGATCCGTGCCGTCGCTCCGTGGCGTTTTTCGCCACCTCCCCCCCCACCCCTCCCCGTCAGTCTCGGACAGCAAAACTTTAAAATGACATCTCAGCGTGGGGGCGGCAGGGGTGGGGGGAGACTGTCGTTTCAAGACGAATATCGGAGTAACGTCAAATTCACGTGAAATTATTCTTGGAAGCCAAAGCCCCGGATTGAATTGGCGTGCGCCCGCCGAATTTCACCAATGAATGGGTGTTACCGTCGTAGATAAAAAAAATTGTCTGCTTGTTTAAAATTCCCGTATCTAATTAATCAGACAGTCGTTAAAAGCAAACCCAGGTTGGCTGATTGTCGTAGGCCATACCATAAAGGTCACGGGTTCAAATCTCGTCTGGGGAGCATCGATGTTCAGCCCAATCAGCCTTGTTGGACTGCTAAATGTCATACCATTTTGTGGGAAATCAATATTGGCTGTCCTATGGAGGGGACATTGTAATATTTCGGAGGCAGATGATTTGATTAGGTAAATAATTGATTACTCTGGCGGTTATCGGTCTGGGTTAGTCAACTCGTCGGATAACACGAAAATAGTTTTGGGTGGGGGGGGGGAAGAGAAAAAAGTCTCTCCTCTGTTCCCACGTGTGCCGCTGGACGGGAGGTTAATTATTATCATCCGCGAAGCGTGCCGTCGGTAGGCAAAACATCCGGGATAGGGTGCCGCTCAAAATTTCAGTTAGTTAGTTTCTAGGTCACACACCTCCTTGGATTTTATTAGTGTGCTGCTGTTCAACTGAAGCCACTGCGGGGTTTTCGAGACAATCCCCTCGACATTTACCGGCTGCTCGACGGAGTTGAGAAATCCGTGCACGCAACTTTTAAATCATCTCGACTGAAAACGAATTTCTTTAGAACTCCTTTTTGTGTTGAGTTTGTTGTCCTTCCTCCCCGCACCTCCGATTGTCACGGTTGGCTGCGCACGTTGCGATAGAAGTACAGCGCACAGTACATCCGTAGTCCATTGGCGATCAATACAGTAGCACAGACCCGCACTGCTTGCGTGTAGGAATCGTTGACATCGATGAACCTTGAGAAAGGGAGGAGGTGCCCAATTCACCGAGCGACTTTTCAACTGTTAACGAGCGGACACGAACGGTGTTGAGCCCCAGTTGTTGATTAACGTTAACGCACACAACACGCGCACGACACACGCGCACGCGCACACACTGTCAACACGTTACCCCCCCCCCTCTCCCTCTTGCATGGCACTTGACTAAGCTTGCTGATTATGAAGTTTCACATTTTCTTTACTCACTTCTCGAGTCTGCATGGGCATGCCAAGGCAACTTTGCATTGTGTGCGTGTTTATTTTTCAGCTTTTCTTGTTTGTTTATTTTTACTCTCGGTTGCTCTGAATAATTTTTGCAATTTCAGTTTTCCAGAGTCACGCTCAGAAAGTCATGATCATGTTTACAGCTCTTGGTTAGCGCGCCCACTAGATGAAGGCCCTCCCTCCCCCATGGCTCGTCGGTCTTGGGGAGTTATCGTTTGACCATACTTCACCGCGTTGGGTCATCGCACGCCGATGAAATGTCGGGGGGGCTGAACGACTCCCGACGCAGATATCACCCGCCACTGACGAATACACATATACAGCCCTGGCTGGGATTTGAACTCAGGTCGCCGAGTTCAATAATCGTTGCTCCACCGCCCCTTGTTGGGACGTACGGTCGAGCAACTGTCATTGACCAGGTGCAGATAATGGGGGGAGGGCCTTAATGCAGCTGTTGATTCACAAAAAGGGTGTTGCAATGATGCCGCTTAAAATTTCAAAATCTGTGCGTTAATTACTTTGTGACATCAAAACGAATGGCGTGCGACGGGGGCCGTCGACGCGAGAGTTTAGGTTTGCCGTGGCAATATCCTTTTGGCGTCACACCGCTTGACAATGGCGGGGGGTCGGGAAATGTCGCGACGGTGGTGAGAAATTTCTGATTGCCGCTCGCTCAGGGGATCGTGGCGTTCCTTCTGCCCAGCCGCGAGATTTTAATTCCGTAAAGTAACTCGCATATAACTCAACTCGATGGCATTATACGTCGTAATAATTATTGTCCAATTGGACAACCGGATTGTGCTGGACATAAATCGGAATAATAATTGAAGGGTGTCGTGGTAGCGTTAGTGGTCAGCGCGCGCTCTGCTGTTAATTCGGCCATCGCAGTTCACCGTCTGGCCACGGGTCACATCAGTGGCGTGTGATATCTGAGCTACTGGTCCTGCGTGCCCCCAACATCTTCACCTGACCCGTACTGACCAGCGTGGTGAAGTATGCTTTGATAACCCCCCCCCCCCCTTTTCTGACACGGTGAGGCAAGACCTTCATCCAGCAGTGGATTTGATGAAGGTTATATTTTTATACACACTCTAGCCCAGGGGTCGGCAACCAAAATAACAAGAAGAGCCATTTCTTTCCAATTCGGTACAAAATTCAGTATTTCAAGAGCCGCAATGCATCTGAGTACATACTATACATACGTACATATCGTCAAGAAGCAGCCCGTAAAGAGCCGCATGCGGCTCCGGAGCCGTAGGTTGCCGACCCCTGCTCTAGCCTATTGGGGTGTTCATTTGGCCGTGTCGTGCTGAGGTTCAAGCACCCACCGCACAGTAAATTCGATTCCCGCTTGGGGTATGCCTCGGCCCATCATCCTCTTTAAAGTGGATAAAATAGCTTCCACTTTGTGCGAAGTTAACAATAACTGTCCTAATCTTGGTTCTTTCGGTAAAGTCACGTAGAAGGGAAGCAATATAAATATAAAACAATACAAATTCTCACGACTGCAACACAAGCAATCATCATCAGGTGTGAAATCCACAGCAAGAAAATTCTCTTGGATTTCACACCTGATGATGATTGCTTGTGTTGCAGTCAAAACGTCGTGAGAATTTTTATATTTTATATTTATATTATTTTATTTTATTATTTCCCTTCTACGTGGCTTTACCGAAAGTACCAAGAATATGAATCCCTGCAGTCACGAAAGCTTTAAATCAAAAAATATCTGTCCTCTCGAACATACTGGTCCCTGCCACGTGAATGTGGAATTTTTCAGAACCGAGTTTTAATTGCATCTAATGGAGGTTAACCTTCCCCACACTCATTCGACCGTATTTAGACTTTGCGACAAGATAATATTGATATGCGGTGTGCTGTATCGGAGTCTTTTATCTAGCGATATGGCATATGGTACATTCTGGAACACTGAAAAAAAAACGTTGTATTTTATCTACCCGTTTATTTTATTTGTTTACAGATAACGACATCATTGAATTCCATAATTGCTCCGCATTTGTTTTCATATTTTTCGATTTTTTTTTCTTTCTGTTACCGTTGATTTTCTTTGATCGTTACGTGTGCTCGCTTTTTGAATCGCCCCGACTGCATGTGCTCAACGAGCGAATGTCCATTGAAGCAAACAGCCCCTGTGTAAGTGCCAACCGTAGAATTGTAATTAAAAAAACAACAACAACAACAACAACACGCGTTTAAAATAAGTAAGAAAAAAACACAAAAAGTGCACGTTTTGCCTAGGAGAAAATCTCAATGAGTCTCGAAATCTCCTGTTTCAGTGGGTGGGGGGGGGGAGCGGGGTGAGGGCCTACTGCTACACTTGCCATTGTTGTGTCCAATCGAGTTCCAGAATCTGAATATGTATTTATGCTGGAGGAATCCGATGAGCTACAAAGCTCGTTTTCACACGTGGCCGTTGGGGACGCGGAGTGCAAAATGGAGACGGATACATTTAAGCAAAGTCACAAAAAAAAACAAATGAACGCAAATAAAGTACACGGGTACGATTTGTCAACACCAGATGTAAGCTTGGGGGCAACGCAGTAAAAATCAAACAACAACAACAATAGTCCCAGACCACACCAAGTCCAACACACACAGTCGTCCCTCAGTAAAATGGCACGTTAACATTTAACTGTTTTTCGCACGCGGGTCAAGGATCAGAGTTACAAATCGTATTTTGAAAATGTGGTTGAGAGAGAGAGAGAGAGAGCCCGGAGAAAACCCACCCCTTGCTCTGTGAGTGGATATGACGCTCGAAGCACTGCACAGAGGGGTCGTGAACCCGCTTGCTGCACCGCTCTCCCCTGGCCGCCCTCACCCGCTCTCCCATTGGCCGCTCAGGAAATTTCGCAACGTTAAGTTCTCCGCAAATCCACCACTTTTTCCCCCCTCTTAATAAAACGATTGATTATGCCTCTAAGACCATCTCTTGTCCTTTCCCTTTAGCAGCTGTTACGTAATAGTCACAATGATTACTATGATTAATCAGTCGCACAAGCGCAAACCTTAGTTTAGTTTAGAACAGGGGTGGGGATATCCGGCCAGGTGACTTCCAATTTGTAGGGCCTTTCATGAATTTAATTAATTTTTTTAGGAAGAATTCGCCCCCGCTAAAAAGGTCATCGCAATACTTAACAGTATAAATTAAACGAAGGTAGCCCTCCCTGCGAAATCAAGGCAGCTGCAGCCGCGTGAGGCCTATTGCTCGGAAACAACCCATCAACATCGATATTAATCCTCCGCTGCAAGCATATTACCAGCGCTATTCGGGTACTAGAGGGGCGAGGTGGTAGGGGGGGGTGGGTTATTATTTTTTTACTACTTCAGTCACTCCCGCAAGGAGAGAACACGCTCATGATGAATGTCCCCTCCTGCACGTGGGTTTTCTCCAGTCGCTCCAATTTCCTTTCACGCCAAAAAAAATCAACGGATTCTCGAATCCATGTGTGCGGAGGCTTTTGGTTGTTGTTCCCGCTCGTTACGCGTTGGCCGTCTCCTCTGGCCGCTCCACGATTTCTTGCCAGTGGCCAAAACGAAATGCACAGTTGAATGGAATTTGATGGAAGACCTCTCGCTCGCATTAACACCTGTGCCGTAGGTAGCCGGCACACACCTGGGCTTGCAATTCGGAGCTCACCGGGTTCCATCTCCCGGCACGGCAGTTGAAACAAAGGGTGGCGAGTTTCTTAAATCTCCCCCAGCCACCACCACCAACGCCTCTGCCCACCAGGCATCGGCTTCAGAATCGGAATATTTATTTAGACCGGAGGAATTAAATATTCTCATCTCCGATGCCCAGCAGCGGGTCACACCACGGCGAGCCGATCGGCAGGTCGCGTGCGGCGGGTTAAAGCGCGGGCACTGCCTCCTCTTTTCTTTTTTCCCCAAGAGTAGGCCAAATCGCATCAAGTTCAAGTTTATTTATTAGGTATAGCCCTTGAATCGGGTACAACCGCAACAAACAAAAACATGAACAAGAAAACATCTTAAAGTGACTGTGCAAACTGAAAATACAGGAAAAAAAACGCAAAAATTCCAGTAATTGAGTGAGCGCCCCTGCATGGAGTGAGCGCCCCTGTGGGAGCGGCCTTTCATTAGCAAGACCCGCGGGGGCCATTGGCGGGCCCCCGGTGGCCTTTAGCGAGGCTCCCCCCCCCCCCCGCCATTCATCATCATCGTGCTGGTCACAAACCCGCAATGGTGTTTCAAATGGTGTGGTGGGCCCTCGCACACACTGATGATGTGTTATCGGCGAAATTGGCGCCCCCCCCCCCCCCTTTCCTCTGAAAATGAGTGACGAACACTGGGATAGAGCAACGTCCAGCAGAGGCCTTCCTACCGGTAGAGGCTTGAGCAAGCAATTGCAGGGCTACACAATTGCACGCTGTATTAAAGCAGTTATTATTATTATTATCATGAATACGATTTCCCCCAATTAAATAAAGCAGGCAGTTGTCCTGCTCGCAGCTTACACAGGGCTTGTTTGTGGAGCATGTTAAGATATCCCTGTTTCATCCTCCCTCCCCCCTTTCCCCTCTCCCCCAACCCCCGACCCATCTCCCCGCTTTGCCCGATATCCCCTCCTCCTCCCTCCCCTCCCTCCCCCTCCTCCTCCCTTGTCCCCCTCCCTGTCCAGCACTCGTTCAATGACAAACGTAAAAAGAGCTTCATCTTTTCGCGAAAATTCCCCTTCCACAAGACGAAGGCGCCAAGCGATCAGGAAACTGTAGAGACGGAACGTAAGTAACGCCCGAGTCCGGCGGGCGGGCGGGCGCGTTGGCGCGACGGAGGGCTGCGTGTCCGTGCTGCCCACCGTCCGGTCGGTTCTTTACGGTCAAGAGGCTTCTCTCGACTGTTTTCCCCCACCCCCCCAAAAAAATATTATCATTAATTATTTAAAAGCCGACAAGGAAGGAAAAATAAGAATGGCGCACGCACGGATCCTGTAACGCTTTACAAAAGGCGGCTTTTTGATCCACCCCCGCCCGCCCCCCGGGTAGCGTTTCGCCGGTAACGGTGGGTGTCCAGTTGGCGCAGGGAGCAGCAACGTCCGTGAGGGCCGGCGACGAGACCACGGGCCTCCGATAGTGGCTCTGACTGCGGGGGGCGGGGGGGGGGGGTGCGAGAGGGGGTGCCACGTTCGGTAGGGCCTGGGGGAGGTGGACGCCAAGGGTGAATCTTTTTAAGCAGCGCTGGGTTTTTTTTATACAAACAAAGTATCGTTCGTGCAGGACCATCTTTACGAGAGTTATGAGTATTATTGTTTAGTTAACGCGACCCTCGCCTCTTCCCGTTGTTTTCGAGAGGCGCAGACGGACTAGAGCTGACACAATTGGAGCCGTCAATGTTCGCGGCGTACAGCGCTAAGCGGGAAACAAACGTGCCGAAATAGCTTGTCCTTCATCCTTTGAAAGCTCTTGAACAAAAAGCCATAGCCGTTTTTTTTTAATCCTTGTTCAAGAGTTGCTGCGATATTGGCGGCTATGGTGTTGTGAGCCCCTGTACAAAAATGGACAACGACAAAAAAACCTCTTAATATGTTCACTCCGACCGGCTCTCTTTTGGTTCGTAACTCGGAAATCGTTATGAATGGGATGAGCCGGTCCCGCGATGCGCGAGACACAACGAGAGACTGAGAGAGAAGGGGGTTGGTGCAAGGATCGCTGGCGTAACGATCGCTTGTGCATATTACGACGTCCCCTTCGCCAGCGGAGCGAGACACGGAGGCTTTTTTTGAGGACGGTGGTTTATCACCGTATATGGCCATCACGGTACAAAGAGGTGGGGGGGGGATGGGGGGTTGTGTAAGCAACGCACGCCCCAACCACGATCCCTCACGGCCCACGTGGTGTGGGGGGATGAGCCCCCCCCCCCCACATCCAGCAGCGGAGTGACAAAATGGAAAGCGGCCCAGAAGAGATGTGGAGCAAATTCGTCTTTTTCGGGCCAACATTTGTCCGCCGATGGCCCACGTGGATCATAGAAGTCAAATTGGGTCATGCGATCCAAGTCACGGGTTGGAATTCCGCGTAGCGACTATCCGCCCTTCTGACGAGACCTTTCTAAGAGAGTCTTGAGACTCGGCAAGACCTTTCATGGGCAAACAAACGAGACGTCAACGATAAGAATAGACAGTTGGGATCGCAGCGGTGTCTAGCAGTGCCAAATGATCCCTCTCCCGCTGTGTATATACCCGCAGCAGTCGCCGTTATCCACTTAACACGCAAACGTCAAAACACGCGCAAACATAACCACCCTAAACCGGATCGACAGTGTTCTCCACCGTGACCGAGTTTGGCGAAGGTTTGGCGGCCTCGGAATTCACGGTAATTCGCGAGCGGCGAAACGTTTGCCAAACTGAGTTGGTTACACATGGTGCGAAAGAAGTTACCGTATGTGTACTTACCAGGTAGAGGCCCACCGACCTATAAGATCTATTTCGGAGGCGACCTGGCCACACACGTGATAGCTCATCGCTAGAGGCTGATACCGTCGTCACGCGTGGTAATTCATAATTTAGAGCAGCGACCAAACAATCTAAAAGCACGTTTATGAATGTGTGGAGGAGGTCAAAACCGGAGGAACCCGGAGAAAAATCCACGCGGCCACTACGGGGGGAGAGAGAGAGAGAGAGCACGCTGACTCCAAATATATAAATATACAAACGGGCATGTTCGGGGTCCGGGATGGAACCCACGAATTCCTGTGTCAGAAATTTCGTTGGAAAAAATTGCTGAACAATCGGCGAGCTCGACACGACCCCCGACGCGTTTTGGGGGTCGTCGTTTACCGCGGGTTGTTGGGCAGGACGTCCGACGTTTCACTCCGCACGCCTGAAGCGTCTTCAAGATAGAGAATGATAAAAAAAAAACTTTGGCATAAATAATTGCAGGAGGTGTAAATGTTCAAACACTAAATAGGCACCTATTACTATTACAAGGCATCTATTGTGCATTAACCACACAGTCTTCATAATGTATGCATTGCCCTTGAAACTGATTGGCCCACACCAGAGACCGCCTGCTTTATGGCCTAGTCTCACCAGTGCTTGACCAAGTGCCACCAAAAGGCAAACAGTACAAGGACAATGCACGCACACAAAGCATGAATAGCTCTGGTTAAGCAGTTATATCTCTGGCAAAAGAGTCCCATAGGTATAACTGGGTTAAGTTTTTTTGTTCAGCTTTCGAGCGAACGTCAGGGGCGTTAGTGCATTAGCTGTGCGTGCGTGCGCGTCTCTCCGTCGGTCTGTCGGCGTGCTGCTCGACGTGACGTCACGACGGCTTGCTGCCAACGCCTGGAAGCGAAAATGTGAGCAATCGTGCCGAAAAAAACACGCGCGGGTACAACCAGGAAACACGTCCCGGGAGAGCTTGACCGGGAAGCGTGCTTCCGTGTCGGAAGCAAACTCTGCCAGGAGCGCAAAATACGCTCTTGTCGGCACCACCCGTTGAATCTTGCTTCGTTCCAATGGGTACGTGGCGACCGCCGGAGAAGACGCGAACTCTTGTCTGGCTTAGTTTGGGAACGTCATTAACGCGGCAAAAAAAAGAAAAAATGCTGGCTATAAGATATTGTCACGAGGCACTGGGTCAAACTGCGCTCCCAGCCCCCCTTTCCTCCACTCGTGGATAGTTTACATATTTAGTAATTTTGTTTCGCCAATTAGATTTAGGTTTAGATACGTAGAATGAAAGCAAGAAAAGTCGATTTTTTTTTGAGCAGCGAGCGACCGACCCAATCGGCCGTTGGGCTCGATATTCCACGTGCGTCCAGCGACGGTGAACAGATGTGATGCACGGCGCAGTTCTTGGTTAGGATGACGGTCGCAGAGGGGCGCGCGAGGTGATACGGCCCGGCGAGTCTCGGCGCGAGCCTCTGTGCGGCAGAGCGAAGGGAGAACCGGTCGGAAACGCGAAAAAGTATAATAAAAACAACAATAAATATTGTTGTATTGTTTACAAAAAAATGTAGGATGTTATGAAAACGATAACAACGTAGGCCCATAACAACGACGCTTTAGGTGACAGAAAAACCGGACGGGGGACAACCTCGGGGGGGGGGGGGGGCGCAAGAGGTGGTAAGGGAAGGTGGTGGAAGTGGGGGGGGAGGCGGGGGTGCATTCAACTTACGGAGAAGTAGTCCCAGGCCCGCAAAACAACACAACAGCAACAACAACAATTATTAACACGACGACGAAACGAGCGGCAAAACGCGTCGTCGTCCGCGTATCGAATCTTCACCGTTGCGTCGTCGCCTTTTTTCTTTTGCCTTCCGATTGATGTAGATTTAAAAATAAATGTATTTTAAAAAAACAAACCCCCAAAGGAGCCTTGACCGTAAACTTCCGGCCGACGTTGGGCAGTCTCCGATTGCGTGAATCGACTGACCTTTCCTCCCATGTGGTGTTTTGTTTTTTATTTCTCTTTTTGGTTTTATTTTTTTTTCCCCTTTTTTTTGTTACCTCCTTTGCAATTTTTTGTGCTTTTTGTTTTTGTTTGCTGTGCGTCATTTTATTTCTGTGGCTTGTCGTCGTTATCGTTTCAATTTCCGTTGCGACATTGGTGCCCGCTATCTGGACCGCCGCCCCTTGTATAGGAGCTGACGGGCTTCAGCGATGAAGATTATGGAATGAAAACGCTGAGTAAGTGTTTGAAGACGAGGCAAAGGGAGAGACGGAGGATATTAAAACGCCGGGGACAGCAGCAGCAGAATCAAAAAAAAAAAACATGTTTTAAAATCGCTTCTGCCCCCCACATCCGTTTGCAACGACCGGCAAAAAATAAAAAGTGTACGTGCGCATTCAGTGTTAACGGCAAACCGTTTTGCGAGCTAGACGTCTGGCTCCGAGCCGCGGTTGCAAGTTCGTTGTGCGTATAACCAAAACCAGGTGAGGTCCCCCCCCGAGACACGAGGATCAGAATTATAAGCAGTTTATTCAAAATTGGAGGAATCCGACGAGCTGCAAAGCTCTTTTTCCACAGATGTCCAGTAGACATCGGGGTAATAATAATGATTATTTACATTTGTAAAGGCGCAATTCATCCAAGCGTCCCAACGCGCCCGTTGTATGGAAAGCAGGGAAATGAGACCAGAGAGACGGCGTCAACGACCAAAAACTACGGGGGGGAATGGCCATTTTTAAAGGGGTGAGTTTTCGGGGCGAGATTTAAATAGCTCTAAAGATCCTCATGTGTCTTATTGTCGGAGGCCAACGCATTCCACTGCCTTGGAGCTGCACTGAGTCTCATTTACCAGCGTGACCTCTTGGGCAAAAGTCTGCCAGTAGTGGGACGGGGGGGGGGGGCGGTGGGGAGGGGGGTGCCATGATCTTCAATGCATCATCCCAGTTGAGTAAGTTGCGAGTCATTTTCAAATTCGGACTCTTGACACCCACGGCACGCAGTGGCCCCACCACTCCCGGGGAATGGCATCGGGCTGTGGGGGGGGGGCGCGGTGAATTTTAACGTCAGCTGTGGAGCAGACAGCTCGTAGGAGTAGTAACAGTATCATTGCTACTGCTACGGTTAACACACGCCACAGTGACTTAACCAGGGCGGCCCGCTGGATTCGAACCGCGAACCCTCCGCAGCGATTGGTTGAAATTTCCGCCGACCGCTGCGCCGCGTCGCAGCGACTGCCACCGAACGTACGCAGTTGGCGTAGCGCAGCCTGCTTGCCCGTGTGGGCCCGGTTTGCGAGGAGTCGAACCCCCTATTCCCGCTCCGTTGACGGCGGTTCTTCTCGCGATTCCGAACGCAGAGCGCCGCTTTGACCTCGCCGGCGCGCGGCAGTTGAAACGAGGAGGCAAGTTTCTTGAATCTCTCCCACACCTCTCGGCCCGCTCGGCCCGGCTAAAATGGATACGCCACGTTAAAGGTGTTTACGATAGGCAGGTCCGCATGCGGGGGTGGGGGTCAAGTGTGTGGGGGTTACTCCCGCATCCTTCCGAGACACGTGGCCAGTGTGGAAGAGTAGGCCAACGTTCGAGGCAATTGTGCAGGGCCGCCGCTTCACCTCTGCCTTCATTACTACGGCGACAATTTGCGATCCACTTTTCTCAGAGGTGTGCGGGGCCCTCTTAAATTATTACGCTTGCAAAGCGTCCCATTACATTTTTCTGCCGTCACTTCGCTCTCCCCGCCCCTCCCCCCCGTCCATTACCGCCTGACGCTTGTTGACGGAACAATTTGTGCGCGGGGATAAATGTTTTCCGTCTAAACGGGGGTTGTTCTGACCGAGGGGGGGGGGGGGGCAGCATTTGGGTCGCGTTGTCGAAAAAAATCGGCACGTGGCGCACATTTTGTTTTGGGTAGTTGTAATTTTCATTTTATTCTGGAGTAAACGACCATCACCGAACCGATTTTTTAAAAAATGCCAACTTTCTCCGCCGGCTTTTTGCCGCCAGATGGTCGTGTCGCTGCGGTGGCGGCGGCGGCGGTGGCATTGGTGGTTTTTATGGTCAGCTTTGCCTTGTGACCCGCCGAGTCAGCCGCACCATCCTGGTTCAATCCCCGGTCTTGCATAATATGGAAGTTATTTCTACGAGTTTGCGTCCTGCGTGGGGCGCTTCAATGCCTCTACGCCACCTTTCGTAGGGCGCTTTGCGTGGCCCTTAGCCGTAGCGCGATTTCACGGCTCACGGTTCGAAAACTAGCGGCCTCCCCGGTTATTCCCGCGGTGCGTGTTAGCCGTGACGACGCTGGACTACGGCGCCGGACGTTGAGGGTCACGTGAGAGTGGGCTGTGGCGTTGCCAATGCGTCACGGTTCATATTTTACTCGGGTTTGAAAAACGACACGGCAAGCTACTCAATCGGGATCACGTGTGTGCACCCACAGCAGCGATCATCGCCCCCTACTGCGAAAAACTTGGCAGGAACCGTCTGAAAAAAAAAGTCTTGAGACTCGGCAGAGGTTTTTCTACAGTAAAATAATCCTCACGATAATATTCTTGGTTCTTTCGGTAAAGTCACGTAGAAGGGAAATAATAGAATACTTTTATTATAATTAAATAAAAAATTCCATATTTTATTATTTCCCTTCTACGTGACTTTACCGAAAGAAGCAAGAATATTATTGTGAGGATTATTTTACTGGAGAAAAATAAAAAAAAATATTTCATTATAATAAAATAAAATATTTAATTGTTTTATTATTTCTCTTCTACGTGACTTTACCGAAAGAACCAAGAATATGAATCCCTGCAGTCACGAAAGCTTTAAATGGAAACGTAACAATAATGATAATAATCACCTAATTCTATTTCAATACTTGGCTGCATTCAAACCCAAGGGTGGGGGACCCTCAGTCGGACAGCTGCCCCTACGCGGCAGAAGGTGATAACGCGGGGAAAAACGTTGCCTGCACCGTTGGAAGGAGTTAGCGATGTACGCGCAGTGCGGGATGAAAGCAGCCCTTGCTGTGGAAATGTTTAAAAACGCAGTCGATGAGTAGTTTTGTGTAATTCCTAATTGATCGTAGGGGGGAAGGGAGGCGGTGAAAGGGGGACGGAAATGTAATGAAATGGGTCCTTTGCTTTCACGTCCTCAACGCTCAGAGACGGGGATGAAGCAATTTTCCATCTCGGTAATTGTTGTCGTCGTTTATTATGTTTTTTCGATGTGTTTTTCGGCCATCACGTTTGCGTCCTCCATTTGTTGGTCACCGTTGTGTACACATCCGTCTCCTGCGCTTTCATTTCACAGAGCTGGTTCCACCTGTTCCTCCCAGCGGTAATGAAAACCATTTGAGTAAGTTTGATTTCTCATCTTGATTTCTGCTATTGTGATGTTGTTTGTTGTTGTTATTATTCATAATAGAGGTTTTTTTTGGGGGTTAGATCACGTAAATGCGTCTATGTCGTTAAAACCCGCCACCACCCGACACAGCCAACTAGTAAGGGTTGTCACGTGAACAGAACGTGGCCAATTCGTCACTAGTACAGCACTAGTGTATAGTGTAGTGTATAGTGTAGTGTATAGTAGTGTATAGTGTAGTGTATAGTGTAGTGTATAGTATAGTATAGTGTATAGTATAGTAGTGTAGTGTATAGTATAGTAGTGTAGTGTATAGTAGTGTATAGTGTAGTGTATAGTGTAATATACTAGTACAGCACGCCTGTGCCTTGGAGAGCCAAGCCACAACATTTACAATCTGAGTACGACGTTTCGCCAGTAATTGGGTGCAATCGTGAACAACAGCCATATCAGACACCAGTATATCGAATCGGCATAATCATTGGGTTCACTGCAGCTTAGAGACTCGGTCCCATCAAGGCGTGTGGCGAGGCTCGGGGTTGTTCCATTGTGTGTGCTCGGCATTTGAAGGCCTGAGGACTAGAATCGGTGATTTTTGCCTGCAATGTGTTTAATCGGGGAGGCAGTTCCATATCCCGCAGAGTAGCTTCTGTCCAGGGAGCATGTTGGCAAACAGGCTTCCAGTTGGCATTTTTTGTTGTTAAGTCAGGAATTAATTAAATGTAGTAAACAAGAAAAAATACAATGAAGCGTGACCAATGATTTAGTGTTTTTTTTTAAGTGTCAAAAAAAAAAGTTTCACCAAATTATAACGCAGCCGTTGTCCATTGCAGAACTCTTTTAAACTGTTTTGACAAAATCGATGGATGTTTGTGCATTTGTTGTTTGTGAGCGTGACAAAAGTGCATTGTTTGTTGTTCATTGTTTTTGTTACAAAATATCAATAAACGTTGAGAGACTTGCCCGGTCATTATTTTAGCCCCTCTTAAAATTAACCCGCCCCCCTCCCTGTTGTTTTAAAAGTATTTTTTTTTTATTTCTCTTCAAGGGCACAGCCACATTAAAAAAATACACAATTTTAATTCCTGGGCTAACTCCCAGGCAATAAAATTGTTAGTTAATAAATAAATACAACTTTACGACTTAAAGGATCATTACATGTGACACCCGTTCGTGTTTTCATATCCACGATTGTCTTACAGCGGTTATCGGTTTTTCTTTCCTGCATCGTCATATTTGCTTTCGAACACAGACTTCTTCGAAAACATTGTGCTCACAATAAATGCCGGTGCCGGGTGGATTAATCCATCGCGGAATCGTGGATATGGTGGCGGCTTACGAGGAGGAAACAGAGATAGAGGCCTTCATCCAGCAGTAGATTGGCCAAGGCTGCTGACGACGATGACGACGATGACGACGATGACGACGATGATGATGATGATGACGACGATGACGACGATGATGACGACGATGATGACGATGATGATGACGACGATGATGATGACGATGATGACGACGACGATGATGACGATGACGACGATGACGATGATGACGATGATGATGATGATGACGACGACGATGACGACGACGATGATGACGACGATGACGACGACGATGACGACGATGATGAACAAATGTAGAACATGGGGGGGGGGGACTATTTTTCACGACGGCTTTAGATTTCGCGACGTACACTTACTGAATAAAGCTCTCGTTTTTTTACGATGCGCTTTGGTGTGGAGCCTTGCTGCAAAGCAACTAAACTGGCCTCATCAGGGAAAAAAAACAACATTCTTTTCATGCTCGCTGAAGAATCGCTTCTCGCGCATTTCGGCCGCTGGAAAGGGTAAACACGAGCAGCACTCGAAGCATCGTGTGGGTTTATTTGGGTTTCCCGTTTAATCTTTGGGGGATTCTGGTGTCTGTCGGCAACCGTTAAGAATGTGGGGAGCGGTTAGCGCAAAGCCCGGCGACCCGTGTTCGATTCCCTCTCACGACCAACCACAGTGGCGTATATTTCAACAGGTCCTGGGCTTCCCCTAGGTCGACTCGGCCTCAAATGAGTACCTGGTGCAGTGTGTAAAACATCGCCACTGTGGAGACAAAGGCGGTTGGGCGTGGTGCTGGTCAACTACTCCCTCGTGGGCCGTGCCGGCCTTCATAGGTGCTCGCTAACAGCACTTGTCCCAACAATCTGTTAAGGCTAAATGATCCTTATAAAATGGCCGAGGCAATTAAATATTTTATTTCTGGGACAGGGGTGTACTTAACCCTGCGACTGGGGTACCAATCAATCCGAAATCAGTGCTACTTCGCGATGTCGAAACGCCAAACATTAGCATTAAAAATCCGCTATCGAAAAATTCAACTTTGAATAGCGCATCGTGTACAGCTCGTCGAGATGAGTCGATTGACGCATCGTCGACCATCAACAGACTAAGAATGACTGCATCACAGATGTCAGAGGTGTACCGCCATAAGGTTGATATGGGGGATCTTTGCCTTTTGCCTATTAAGATTTTACAACAGGGAGGACATGTAATCCGTTGCATAAATCCCTGTGAGGGAAATGTCCTGTTACCTCACACTAATTTACATTACAAACTAAGGGAAGATATAACTCTTTAAAGATATTTAACGTAACTGATTGGCTAATTTTACAACAACATAAATCATTTCTGGGTCTATTCCGATATAAAAACAAAAGTAATTGTTTAAATGGGAAAATGTTTCTCGATAAAAAAAAATCAAGCATTTTTACAAAATCGTATACCGTGCGCTGAAATAAAGGAATGTTGATTTAATCGGGCGCTTATTAACCTCGATGGGCAATCTGGAAAGGCAGAGCAAGCTTATTTCGGTGCTAAAATTGTTGAGATTTTCAGCCAGGGCACTTAGACCCAATCTCAGGCAATATTATGAGTGAGCAACCCCCCCCAAAACAAAAAAACACACACCAGAGATTTATTTAATGGGCCAGCATTTGGCTGCAGCGGTCCATCCAATCTCATCCCTGTCTCGTCATTTTCCCCGCTGTCCTTCGGAGATCATTTCATTTTATTATATTTTTTTCATCGATTTCTATTTAGGTTTTTTTTTCTTCCTCTCCCTATAATTGTTTTATTTTTTTGCGAGGTAAATCGTTACCTTCCATAGACGACGGGCGGGCTATATTTATTTTTTTGCTGCTATTACGTTACTTTTCGATTGCTTCTGGCCTGCGATGCCCTCGTCCGGAGGGAAAAAAAAAAGATAAATAAAGAAATAAACGCGGCCTCCTGAAATCTCATCCCCCCCCGCCTCCTCCGGGTGATCATCGCTGACTCCGTTGTAGTGCCCTTGGAGGGGTGCTGGGGGGGCGGTGAGAAGGTTCCCTTTGTAACCGCCCCTCCACACCACCCCAACCAAGCCTTTCAAATCACCTGCTGAGGATAGTGCCGTCAGCCAGCGGCGATGGGGCGCGCACGCGCATGAGTAAATTTGTGAGAAATCGCGGAGGCTTTGGATCGCTCGCGAAAGAAAGAGAGACCGAGAGAAGCGAGGCTTAGTGCCACGGTGCGATTCCAAGTTGGTTTGTTTTCTCTCTTGGGTTAAGCGGTGGCAGTGGGAGACAAGAAGGTTGCTTGACCTATCCGTGGTGGCGCTTGCTTCTCCTGTTGGGGGGGGGGGGGGCTAGTAACCGCTGTGGTGTTACGGTGAGCACAAGCACACCGCTCTGATCTCCCGGCGAGGCCGTTTTAAATGAAGGCGGAAGTTTCTCAAGTCCCTGCCTGACCCCCACTGCCTCTGTCCACCTGCTGGTACGAGCCGAGTTGTCCTTGCCTGGCAGAATAAAAATAGTTTAGTTTAGTACTGTCTAGTTGGGGGGGGGGGGAGGGTGCACTGCAGAGGTCGCAAACGGGTTTTGATTCCTTACCCGTACCCGGCCGCACCAGGGTCGCAAACAGGTACCCGTACCCGGCCGTACCCTACCCGTACCCGGCCGGGGACGGGTATCGGGTACCTGATTGCGACCTCTGGAATGAAGCCATGTTGCAGGCGCGGGTGGGTTGATTCTAGGAACTTGAATTGTGAGAAGAGACAAGACGTTGGGAAATGAGTGACAAACGGTGACTCACCAGTGACTCACGGTCTATCCGTACCCGTACCCGGGTACGGGTACCCGGGTACGGGTAGCCGGGTATCGGGTAGGGTACGGGTATCGGGTACCCGGGTACGGGTGGCCGGGTATCGGGTACCCGGTTGCGACCTCTGGTGCACTGCCACTGCCGTCCATCGGAAATCAGAATCCTTATTTATCCTGGAGAAATCCAATGAGATGTGATTCTCTTTTTCACAGATGTCCAGTAATCATCTCATGTGCCCACGCTCGCGAGCCCGCCCCCCCCCTCCCACCGCCCGGGCCAATTTGCTATTGTGTTTATTTATTTTTTGTCTCGGGAATAATTACTTGCATTAATTTGTGTGGACGTTAAGAAGAGAGGCGGCGGGTCGTGGGGGGCGCGAACGCTCGCAACGTGAAATCACGAGCCGTGCAGAAAACAAACAAAAAACACGCGAGGTGTGGGCGTTCGGCCCTTTTAAGCGTGAGAAAAGGCGCTAGTAAGTCGGTGGCGCGTGGCTTTGTACGCGCGCGCACGTTTGCCCCCTTTGCAACCGATCAAAAAAGCGTAGCGAACGATTTGGCTGAAAGCCGCGCTTGGTCCGCGTTGTTGCGGCAAACAATTGTTCGCATAGCTGTAAACCCACACGGTTTATACCCCGTATTCTTGTACAGGGAAACTGAGATTTCAGGTCCATACGGCGTACAGCCGTTTCAATTCGGGCCAATTTTATAGTGTAGTGTATCGTAGTATAGTCGGATACCTGCCAACCCATACGGTTTACCTGTATTGTTGTGGAGGGAAATTGAGTTTTCAAGTCCATACGGCGTGCAGCCGTTTCAATATGGGCAAAGAAAATGTCTATTTGTTTGTGTGTCTCTCCTTGTGATGGGACTTTGTCAGATGAACGTTGAGATGTATAAGGGGCACGGGGTGACCGATAAGGTCTCAATTGGTCTGTGATAAGGTCAGGTGTTGACAGGTAATGTGTTCGCGATTACTTAGTCCGTCGGCCGCAGCAGGGGAGAAACGTACCAAAAAAAAATAATCCAGGCAATGTTACGGCGATTGCAGTTGAGCGTATCCGCTTGAGCTCGGCATTCGTGGCGCGTTTGCCCTTCGCTGTGTGTAAACATTGCGCGCGTGTGTGCGCGCGTCGTCGTACGCCCGTTTGTCTTTTTGCTTACATCTTTGTGTTTTTCTTCCCCCCCCCACCCTCCTTCCCACAGGGAGCCCCGAAGAAAATATTCTGTCGTACGAACCCGTGATACAACAAGAAGGTACGGCGCGCTACTTTGGCTGTGATGTTAAGTCGTCCGTCTGTCCGCGCCCCTCTGACCGTCTGCGAAGAGATGAAACGCTGGACGCGTGCGATATTTGAAACGCGATCGATTTTCTTCCAAGGCGTGTGCTGCCACTCCTCCGTGCCTTTGTCAATGTCCGTGCTTCTGATCCGTACATACGTACGTATTTATGGTGAACTACTTTCGCACCGTAATGTAGCCAAGCGTGCTAATCGGAGATGCGGGGGGGGGGGAAGGACACCTAGCTAAACACCAAAAGCAGTTCTAAAGAAATTGGTTTTAAATCTAGATTTAAAAGTGTTAATACTTGAGCACCACCAGTTGTGTGTTGGAGAGCAAATCCACAACATTTATGGAATATTACAGAATATTTATTTATACTGCAGGAGGAATCTGATGAGCTACAAAGTTCTATTTCACAGATGTCCAGTCAGGGCGGGTCAGAGAGTTACAAGAACAAAAAATGCAAAAACACGTCAGGAGTCCAAAGTAGGCGAAACAAACAAATCACAAAAAAATAAACTATTAGAATTTTACCGGATAAAGCCCACTGAGCGAGATTAGCTTCTTGTTCAGAAGCGTCCTGGCAATCACGAGCGATAGCTCAACGAAGTGGATTACGACAACGAGCATCCGTCGGTGCCGGGGCGGGGGGGTGGTGGGCGATCGCCATGAATGAATGAAAGGAAGAGGTCGCTCCGACCGCTGATAAAAAAAAAAAATCAAGTTGGTCCCGTGAGCGGGACGCGTCGTGGCCAGAAGGGACGACGGCGGGCAGCGGCCGAGACTAACGACGCCAGCGGCATCCAAACAGCAGGGACGTCGTCCTCCGTGGCGATGGGGGCGGCGATATCGGCGCCTTTGTCGCGCGGGAACTGTGGCGCCGTGACCAGAGGTCGTAAACGGGTTTTGATTCTTTACCCGTACCCGGCCGCACCAGGGTCGCAAACGGGTACCCGTACCCGGCCGTACCCTACTCGTACCTGGCCGGGTACGGGTAGGGTACGGGTATCGGGTACCCGATTGCGACCTCTGGGATGAAGCCATGTTGCAGGTGCGGGTGGGTTGATTCTAGGAACTTGAATTGTGAGAAGAGACAAGACGTTGGGAAATGAGTGACAAACGGTGACTCACCAGTGACTCACGGTCTACCCGTACCCGTACCCGGCCGCACCAGGGTCGCAAACGGGTACCCGTACCCGGCCGGGTACGGGTAGCCGGGTATCGGGTAGGGTACGGGTATCGGGTGCCCGGTTGCGACCTCTGCGCCGTGACCGTGAGAGATGCCGACGGCTCCTCGGGAGGGGGGTGGGTGGGGTGGTGGGGGTCTTCATCCAGCAGTGGATAAGGGGGGCGGAAGGGGGGGGGTCTACGTCTCCTTCCCCCTCTCCCTGCCACCGTCGAGACGAAAGGAATCGATCGTTTGCTTGGGATTTGTTTTTTTTTTCGAATCATAATCTTTACTTACGCTGGAGGAATCCGATGAGCCTGCTATAAGCCCATTTTTCACAGATGTCCACTAGATTTTGTATGGCATCCCAAAAGTCGTGACGGTTCGTTAACGATTTCCCGGGGAGAGGAGGGGAGGGTGGTGGGGGGCGTCATTAGGGGGTGAATCGTTCCTCTCCTGCAATTGATTAAACGATCGTTTGTACGTTTGGAACGTGTCCTTCACCCGTGGCCTTGCGAGCTGTCCGCCCTCCTTACGGCGCGGGTGTTGGACAACGCACGTGAACAAAGCGCGGGCGCACGCTTTGGGAATATCGCTGCACGGGATAGAGGGGAGCTGGAGGAGGAGGGGGGGGAAGGAAGAGGGGGGAGGGGGAGAGGTCTTGAAATGGTGAAAATATCACATCCACAACCATTTTTTGGTTTTAACATGTAGCAGGCTTTCGCGACCAATATTTTCCATAATAGAGGGGGGGGTTGGATTGCGCGAATATGAGTCGACATTTATATTTGCGCCATCTAACTCAAGAAAAAAATTACTTATCATGGACAACTTTCTATTTCACATCCACAACAGTTTTTTGGTTTAACACCTGTAGGCTTTCGTGACCTATATCCAGCGTTTTTTTCTTTTTGGGGTTCGATCGCACAAATATAAAAGCGTCGACACTTGTTTGTTTACGCGATCTAACCCAAAGAGAGAGAGATAGAGAGAAAAAGGAACCTCTTGTGGAGAGCTCTGTATCTTGTTGTTTTATTGTCTCTGTTGTAACTCAGCACGAACCGTGACCACGCAGTGAGAGGAGGTGGGGTGGTGATGTGGTGCAGAAACTCCGCGGACAAACGCCAAGGGGTCATTGGCCCCCCCTGGGTTTAAGGAAGGGGGGGGAGGGGATTTGATATTGGGCTCACCGCCACATCTAAAATCATGATATTTATTTATACCGGAGGTATCCGAGAGCTCTAAGGCTCTTTTTCACAGGATGTCCAGTCTGGGCGAATAAGAACGTTGCAACAACAAACAGCACAAAAACACGATCGTGATATAAGGTACAAGGAAGGTGAACAAATCACCCAAATTCAAACAAATTAAACTAATTCATAATCAACGTTTTTGGGTTTAGATCGCGTTATTTATAAATGTGTCATAACCCTCCACCACCCGACACGGCCAATCAGTAAAAAAGTGTCACGTTGACAAAAGACAAATAGTTCACTGCTTCAGCCCACCGGTGTGTTGAAGCGTGAAACCACAACATTGGAGGGTTACGACACATTTACAAATAACGCGATCTAAACCCAAAAACGTTGATTATGAATAATATTGGTCGCGAAAGCCTACGTGTTAAACAAATTAAACTTAACCATCCCCGTCCTACAAGGCAAAGCCCACTGAGGTATTATTTATTTTTCAGAAACGACCTGGCCACAAATGATAGCTCAACAAAGTTGCCCGCCACTCGAACATTTATTGCAGCGAAATAATCAAAACGGTCTCGACGCGTGTTTTCTAAATGTGGACGGAAAAACCGGAGTGCCCGGAGGAAAAAATCCACGCGACCACGGGGAGAGAGACACCGCAAACTGCAAGGTGGGGACTTGTGAGCGGAATTGTGAGAGGTTTTATGGGGAGGGAAGGATTCGTAGGATACAAGGGGATGGGGAGGGGGAGGCGGGAGAGGGGGGGCACATCCAGAATTCTTAATATTTCTCATCTTCAAGCCTCACCGGCCCAAGCAATAAACTCTATCTTGGGTTTGTTGTGCCCCGAAGGTTTCGAGCACACGAGACGGGTTTGAAGGTGTCATGAGTTTGAACTGACGAAAAACCACGCTTGGCGCTTGGCAGCGCACGCTCACTCCGCATGCTGCGGGTGCCGCCAGCCATTGGCGAGTCGAGCAAAGGCTTGGGTGGGGGGGCCCAAGTAGCCGAAGGGACTACTCGGGTTCATGAAAACGAATAGCGGCGTGTCGAACGCGAGGTAAAATTCAAATTTCGATGAACATAGCAAGGCATAACACTGGTCAAAAAAAAAAAACATTTTCTTCTGGCCTGGACTTTTGCAGCTGTTTTAGACTAATTTCAGGGTGCTGATTCCAAATCTGATGTCAGATTTGCTATATCACATCTCATTTATGCTATCGGCATACCCCATTTTCATTTATTTTACCCGTAATTAACTGTCACTTATGATTGCAAGTTGTTGCGAGTCAATGACTGCTTTAGTGTTAATTTATGGTGCTTTATTTTTAGGATAGTGTGTTTATAATATCATTTTATGTAGATATCCACATTTATTTAATATTTTTCTTCTGTAGTTTTTATTGAAAATGCAATATTTGATATCTCCTGATGTGATCGACAAAAACTGATGCCAGATTTGGAATCAGCACCCCAAAATTACCTTAAACCCGTTGGAATACCTTATGCCAGAAAAAGTGAGTTGACCAGTGTTATTGACAATGCCAAAGCGAATGAAACGCTCATCAGCTCCGTCGTGTCTACATCTGCCGCCTCGCATCTCACCGATTCTAAGTCGCCCCAATCTGTCGCATCGCTCTTCCGGCATCGTCAACGGCCACCGGTCTAATCCACTGCTTTTGCAGAGGGGTCAAATACTTGTTTTCCTCATTAAAATGAAAATCAATTTATAATATTTTTGACATGCGTTTTTCTGGATTTTGTTGTTGTTATTCTGTCTCTTACTGTTCAAATAAACCTACCATTAAAATTATAGACTGATCATTTCTTTGTCAGTGGGCAAACGTACAAAATCAGCAGGGGATCAAATACTTTTTTCCCTCACTGTATATTCTTGGGTCTGTCGGTAAAGTCACAATAGATAGACCCTTGACCGAAAAAGACCCAAGAATATGATATCCTGCAGTCACGAAAGCTTTAAGTCGAGATTATGGGACCTGGCATGCCACGGTGGCAAGGCAAGATGTTAACTCCCTCGCCTGGTATGCAGGAGGTCGTGGGTTCGATACCGACCCTTGACGCCTGTTGTAAATTTGGAGTTTGCGTGTCTCTCTTTCCCCGTGGTCATGTGGATTTTTCTCCGGGTCCTCCGGTTTTTCCCTCCCCATTTAGAAATATGCATTTAGAACATTTGGCTGCTTTCAATGTCCACGTGATAAGCCACTTCGTTGAGCTTGTGGGCAAGTCGCTTCTGAAAAAAGAGCTACACAGCTCGGTGGGGGCCTTACCTGTTAAAGTAAAAAAAGTAAAAATGTTGACGCTTGGGTGCCAGTTGTAAAGCACTCCCATCCGTTTGCCACCCAAAAGAACATTGCTTTTTATTTGCCCATTACTCGGAATGTAGTGGTCAATGAAACGCAACATTTATTGGGACGCATGAATGAAATGAACGTTGACAGTTTCCGTCCCCCCACCCTGATGAATGTTCTCCGTTGCGGTTGCGGCAGGAACTTTATACGACCGCTTTAAAAGCATCGGGAGGTTGTTGCCAGATAGAAGGGTAAAAAACCAATTATCATATTTTTACTGGCAAATGAGGTTCCAATGGTGTAAATGCTTACCCCGAGCTCTCATACTTTGATGGTGCATTGTCTTTGAGTTGTGCGCCTTTTGGCGTCATCTGGTCCAACCCATGTGAGACTAGGCTCTAAGGAAAGCTGTCTCGGGTGTGGACCAATCAACTTCAAGGACAGTGCACACATTATCAGAGTTGTGTTTTTTGTTTGCATTATGACTGCAGGTATTGTGGTCTATGCAAACATGACTCCTTGTAAAAAGGTGTCAGTTTTGTTCCCAGATAGAAGGGTAAAAAACCAATTATCATCGGGAGGTTGTGAGATTATAAATCTCCCGTGTGGGCGGTTCGCGGGGGGTTTGCACCGTCTTTTCCGGTTGCCTCTTGCCGTGAAGCGCGATGCTCACAAGTGGAATTATTTCCCAACGTGGCGGATGGCCCTCCTGAAAACAAGTATCAACCGTCGGCAAGTCTCAGCTCGGTAAACGATCGGCATTGGTCTCTTGTTCTCCCATCTCGCCTCTTCACAGAGGGCACTGGGTCCATGGATTTCCCGCAGCAGCAGCAAAGGCAAGCTTGCCACTGTTCGCTATCAATCATTGTAATGATTGCAGCGGGAGTGGTTTGGCTCGGTGGTATAATACTCGTGCCTCCACAGCAAGAAACGCGAGCCCGGGTTCGATTCCTGCCCCCGTGTTCCGTGTAGTTTTCCTCCAGTTTCCTCTCAATAATAATAATAATTGATGACAAAAAAAACTGAATCTGGTATTGGTCTAACATCCCAATGCTGAAAAATGTACCTGCAAATAACCCCAATTAGATTACAAACAGCCCCGCCCCCCCCCCACTTTGAAACTTGGTAAGACCCTCCTTAAAAAAGAGTCTTGAGACTCAGTGAAGCCTTTCTGGGTAAACAATCGTAACAGCGATAATTATATTCTTGGTTCTTTCGGTAAAGTCACGTAGAAGGGAAATAATCAAATAACATTTATAATATAATATAAAAAATATTAAATATAGAAATATTTTGTTATTTATTTTATTATTTCCCTTCTACGTGACTTTACCGAAAGAACCAAGAATATGAATCCCTGCAGTCACGAAAGCTTTAAATCAAGATGTTACAGATATAATCGTCGTCGTCACACGCCTTCTGCTGCCGATGTCTCCCTGTCCTTGGGCTCGGCTCCATCATTCCACCTTTGTCTCAGTTGCCCTCTGCCCTCTGGTGTCTTCTACAACTGGCTTGCAAGCCAACCTTGTTGTCCAATCCAACCTTCAAGTTCTTCCTAACGAATTCGATTCTTATTCTCTCCTAACCGTGTTGCTCCCCAGCGTTGTGTTGTTTTTTCGTGAGCGTGTCGTATGTCGTTCGGATCGCCAACGGCGAATGAGCGCTGCTTGCCCCGCCGCTCGTTTGAGTAGGGTGGCACTCGGACTCCCTTGACCTTGGTTTAACCCTGACGCTCTGGCTGTGTGTGTGTGTCTCTGTGTGTCCGCGTGTATGTGTGTCTTATTTGGCACAGTTGGGGTGACAGTCATCTCAGTCGGTCAACCCATCCCACCTGGGTCTGTCCCGCGACCTCCTGCCCACGGACGTTCGACACTTCCACATGGCCTTAAAGTGCGCCTGGCCTGGCACAAGCGCCACTTATTAGGCGAACGGTGGTTATTGTTGTCATCTGTGTCTGGGGAGCGGTCGTGTCGCGGTTAGCGCGCTGCGCTACGAATGCGGCGACCCGAGTTCGATTCCCGCTCATGGCCAACATTACTGACGATTATCTGAACCGGTCCTGGACCTCCCCTAAGTACCTGGTGTGGTGTGTAAACATCGCCGCTAGAGAGACAAACGGTCTGGGCGTGCTGCTTGTCGACCCACCCCCTCTTGTGCTGTGTCGGCCTGGAAAGCGCGCTATATGAATCCGACATAGAATAGGACGGAGGTGCTACTCGCTTAACTGCACTTGCTGTACGGGGGGTCTTTGTCTTTGTGTCTGCTCGTCCAGTTCGCTACACCCGGCCGGTCATCATCCTGGGGCCGATGAAGGATCGGGTGAACGACGACCTCATCTCAGAGTTTCCGGACAAGTTCGGCTCCTGCGTGCCACGTAAGGAGTATCCCGGCTTACTTTCCCGCGAAAGTCAATGGGCCCCGTAAATAAATTCTGCCCGTCTCATCAGGAACCTCTCGGACGCGACGCAGGCTTGAGCCTGGCGAGTGCTCGGATGGGAGACGACGACCAGCGTACGTCGAAATACCAGGCTGCTTTCGTTAGGCTTCTGCGGAAGTACGCGGTGGGCAGCTAAAAGGGTCACTGGGGTTCGGGGGCGCAGAATTCTAACGAAAGATTTGACCTCAACGAAAGAACGTGGACAACGGCTCCCCTCGAAAACATTTCACGCGGCGGCAGCAGCAGCAGCAGCAGCACGTGAAACTACGTTGAGCCGTTTGGGAAAATTCGACGAACAGCCCACGCTTGGTGTCAAGAGGTCGCAAACGGGTTATGATTCCTTACCCGTACCCGGCCGCACCAGGGTCGCAAATGGGTACCCGTACCCGGCCGGGTACAGGTACCCGTTCCCTACCCGTACCCTACCCGAAATGAGTGACAAACGGTTACTCACGAGTGACTCACGGCCTACCCGTACCCGGCCGCACCAGGGTCACAAACGGTTACCCGTACCCGTTCCTGGCCGGGTACGGGTAGCCGGGTATCGGGTAGGGTACGGGTATCGGGTACCCGGTTGCGACCTCTGCTTGGTGTTCACGGATCAAATGCCTGCGTCAGACGTGGCCTCTCTGGACCATCGGAGATGCACGCGCACCTCCGCGATGAGGAGCGCGGCTGGCTACGTACGGCGCGAACGAAGTTCAACACGCGTACATGCATCACAGGGATATACACGACTCCTTTGCTCCTGACGCGGTTATCTGAGCTTGGCCGCCTGAATGTGACGCTGTTGTTGTTATTGTTGCTCTGCGTCAATGTACGTTACGTGCGTACGAAAGTGAGCAAGCGTCAAAAGAACATGGGATCCACTCGTAAAAGGTCCTCTTACATTACAACCCCCCCTTCCCCCCCCGGGCACGGTTGGGGCCTCTGAGCCCAGTGTCACTCGGACACTGTGTGAGATTCCCCCCCCCCATCACACACAGCTCGTAGCCTCTCCCGTGTGTCACTCCCCCGCCCCACTCACCTGTTTCTTGAAGACAACAACGAGCTCCGTAACTTTAGGACCACGCGCGCAGCGACTCGTAACGGCGGGACCGCGCCTTGGTCGTCGTTGGGAGCGCGTTGCGTGCTCCGGGTAGACGCGGGTGAAGAAAATCGTCGGTGGTGTGTCGAAACAAAAATAAAAATCGTGACTAATCGTGTTCCGCCGACCGTGTCGACCGCCACGACAGACACGACGCGGCCCAAGCGCGAGTACGAGATCGACGGTCGCGACTACCACTTCGTGTCGCGGGAGCAGATGGAGAGGGACATCCAGGAGCACAAGTTCATCGAGGCGGGGCAGTACAACGAGAACCTGTACGGCACCAGCGTGCTGTCCGTCCGCGAGGTGGCCGAGAAGGTAACACGCTGCTTTTTTCCGCGCCGGCCCCTTCCCCCCTGCTCCCGATCGTTTAAACAACTTTTTTTTTTTCAAACTTGACGTGAAGCTTTCGTGACTGCCAGGAAGGACTCTTTGGTTCTTTCGGTAGAGTCACGTAGAAAGAAAATACGTTAAATAATGGAGTACGACGTTTCGATTGCAACACAAGCAAACGTCATCAGGTAGAACTAAATTTGAGAGAGAGACAAAACACAGACACGGAGACACACAGATAGACACACAAGCAGAGAGAGACAATGCAGACACACACAGAGAGAGACACACAGAGACACACAGATAGACACACAAGCAGAGAAAGACAACACAGAGACACAGAGGGAGACACACAGAGAGAGACACACACAACATAGACACACAGACAGACACACAAGCAGAGAGAGACAACACAGACAGAGAGAAACACACAACAACACAACATAGACACACAGAGACCCACTGCCTCCCCCACCTCTCTCTGCCCACCCCCCGTCTCTTTCTATTTAAGGCCTCGACACAGAGGCATTGGGTCTCTGTGTGTCTATGTTGTGTGTCTCTCTCTGTGTGTCTCTGTGTGTGTCTCTCTCTGCTTGTATGTCTGTCTGTGTGTCTCCGTGTCTGTGTTTTGTCTCTCTCTCAAGTTTAGTTCTACCTGATGACGTTTGCTTGTGTTGCAATCGAAACGTCGTACTCCATTATTTAATTTATTTTCTTTCTACGTGACTTAACTTTTTTTTTGTCCGTAATTCCGCCCGTGACGGGGGAGGGGGGGGGTACGTCTTACAGGGGCAGCATATCACAAAAGCAGTGACATTTAATAAACATGACAAATACAGAACTAGAACGGTGCCATTTAAATCTGGTGAGCCATTCAAAAAAGAACCACGTTATGCTTGGCACTAGCGAAAAGGATCTGACACAATGTGGCATTTAACAAAAAAAATTTAATTGAAAAACACGGGCGTGAGTTACCGTTGCATTTCCTCCTCCTACTTTTAAATCAAGTCTTTTTTTGTTTTTAAAACCTGACATTCTCAAGAAAAGAGACGCACGTTCTCTCTGTCCCTGCTGCAACGGCTATCGGTTGCACTCGGGCATGCAGCCTCCCCCCCCCCCCCCCGAACCAAAGCAAAAGATTGTTTTTTTTCGTAACGTCTGGCAAGTCGGCAAATTAAACAAAAAACGACGTTTGCGTCAAAAGTGTTTGACGCGCGCGTGTGCCGCCCAACGGCCGCGTCTCCCGTTCGTAATTGTTCCGAGCTAAGAATTTCAGGACGGCGATGCGTGAAAGGTGGCGGCCGCGCATCACCGTGGATTTGTCGACAATTTCTCGTTGGGTTTGAAGGCGTCTGCGCGTCAGCACTGTTCGTCTGTCTATAACGGGGTGACGTACGCAAGTAAACGTACGCGTACGTCACCGGAACGGAATCGGAAGTCACAGAGGGCGTGTGGCACAGTTTGGACGCCAGCTAATTGTAGCGTGGAGGCGGTCGTGTCGCTACGGTTCTCTGCATTTGCAGCAGCGCGTCTTTAGAAACGGCAGCGCTGCCACTACGGCCTCTCTCTAAATGAAGTTACTGCTGAGCCGCTTGTGCGTTCCGAGATTGAGCGTTGAATGGGACGCCCAGACTTTCTCGGAACGGGGAAGGATTAATTAGCTTCGATAATTAACAGGTCGCTTCTGGAAAAGAAGCCAATAGCTCATTGGCCTTTAGCTGGTAAAATAAAATGAATAGCTTGGTTACATTTTGAGTGATTTGCGTACCTTTCCTATATACCGTGCACTCCTATCGTGTCTTCCTATCGTTTGCTGTTGTGGCTTTCTGACCCGCCGACACCCCCTTCACTGGACATCTCTGGGAAAAAAAAATAGCTTCATCGGATTCCACCTCCTGCATTAAGAAATAAAGACGCCCATCCTGATCAAAGCGCGACGATGCCGAGCTTGCCTTCGATGCCCGCGGGGGGGGGGGGGGGGGAAGTAACACGCTCGCTTGTTCGCTCGGCGGTTTGGCAGACGCGCGCTTCGGCCCGTCGCCTCCAACTTTTTTTTGTTGACGTCTCTTCCGAATATTTTGTTTAAGCCGACTTTAGGCAACGGCAACTGTTGGCGGGATGAGGCGGCGCGAGCGATTCGCCAATTATTTTTGGCTTGCGACAAGTATCCCCCGGGGGGGTGAATAGGCGGCCAAAACTAAATCCGCCCCCCCCACCAACACCGCGCGCCTTTTGGGAGGGGTTCACGCACACGCCGTGACATAACATTCGTATCATGGGGCCTTTTTAAATCCTTTATATTAAGTTCGCTTGCTTGCTTGCGCGCTTACGACCGTACAAATCTTTCGGTCGTTTTTTAACCCACTTCCCGTGATCCAATCGAGCTGACATTTTTCACACAGACTCGTTGTGCGTGACAATTTATTTTCGTGAAAAAATGTTTCCATAACTTTACACTTTTTAGGAATTTTTTTTTTATTTAATTACCAGTTGCTTAATGGTGGCAGGCAATCATCTGACCCATAGGTGGCAGCCATCTCAAGCCAGAGGACGAGAGGACTCTAGCCGCCACGCATATAAAGGATTTATAGTGAAAAACTTTGTTTTTACGGGTTAATTTTTTTTGTTGTTGTTGCCACTATCAAAGTATGAAAAATAATGATAGGTGTTTACCCCGTCTGGCAATACAACAATACGGGTGTTAAGATGTGTTCAGACACAAAATAGAAGCAACCTTTTGCAAGGAATCAAGTCTGCATTAACCACACACACACTGCTTGTGGTAAACATACAAACAAACATTCTCTGATGATGTATTCACTGAAAAAAAAGTATCCCACCATACAGCGGTGGTGAGACGAGGTCATAAAGAAGGCTGTTTCTGGTGTAGGTCAATCAGTTTCAAAAGACCAACGCATCATAGATTACACTGGTCAACACATTTTTTCTGGCATAAGGTATTCCAACGGTTTTAAGGTAAGATATAGGTCATCCATTCCTCATGCCACCGCCCTCTACCCACAATTCCTCACTTTTTATTTTCTGCACCGCGAGCGGGGGGCTAAAAACGGGGTCGAGTAGCGGCGATGCGGTGATCGTGATGACACGGTGATGCGGTGACCGCGACGACGCGGTGGTCGTGACGACGCGGTGGTCGTGACGACGCAGTGGTCGTGACGACGCGGTGGTCGTGACGACGCGGTCACCGCGGCAACGCCACGAATGCGACGCGACACGGAACCCCCTGACGTCGAGCCATCGACACGTCTTGGTTCCGTTCATCCGCGACCCGACCCAACGGGGCACACTGCTGCCCAGCGTACGGTTGACCGGTACTCACCACCCCCGCGCCCTCTCTCTCTTCCCCACCGTGTGTGCATCTGCCACTGCAAACTTGGAGAAGGGCAAGCACTGCATATTGGACGTTTCTGGAAATGCGATCAAGAGGCTCCAGATTGCGCAGCTTTACCCCATCGCCATCTTCATCAAGCCCAAGTCCCTGGAGTCCATCCTGTGAGTAGAAGCCCCTGTTACGTGTGCACGCAACCAGCCTCGCGTCTGTTCGCACATCCCGCGCGGTGATGATAACCAGGGCGGCCCGCCGGATTCGAACCGCGAACCTCGGCGCCCCCGCTGTGAGCCCCCGTGGCCTACCGCCGCCACTGAACTTTGTTGGGTGGGTGACTCGCCCACGTTGTGTGTTGCGATGATCGTGGGGAGCGGTGGCGCAGCGGTTAGCGCGCTGCTGCGCTACGAACCCAGACGGCGACCCGAGTTTTGATTGCCGCCCACGGCCGCCGCCGACAGCGGCGACGATTTATCCAAACCAGTTCCTGCGCATCCGCGAGCTCGTAAACATCGCCACTGGGGAGACAAAGGTGGCCAGGCGTGGTGCTGGCCACCCACCCCCCCACCCCCCCCTCGTGTGCCATAAGCGGCTTTTAATAGGTGCTCGTTAACAGCACAGACCAAGTCTTCGTTGAACAACAAACTTCTGGTCTCAATGAGTGCTTTATGATAAGTGTGTAAAAAAACAAAAAAACTTTTGTCTCTCCACTGCTAGATGAAGGCCTCCCCAGCCCGGTGCAGTGGGAAAGGGGATGTGGAAACTGGTCTGGATATCACGTGCCAGTGATGTTAATGCCCACAGAGCTGTGTTGCTCTTTTTCAGAAGTGACCTGGCAACAAATGTGGCTTTTCACGTGGAAATGTAGACTCCAAAACGCATGTTGATTCTCAATGTGGAGGGAAAAACCGGGAGGGACCCGCCATGTATCCAGGAGGATACCTGGATACCAGGCGCCCGGTATCAAGAAGGTACCAGGCGAGGCAGTTAACATCTCCACAGGGAGAGGGAGAGAGAAAGACACGCAAACTCCAAATATACAGCAGGCGTAAGGAACGGGATCGAACCCACGACCTCCTGTGTACCAAGCGAGGCGGTTAACATCTCGCCAGCGTGGCGCCCCAACTCTGGTCACTGGAGTGTTCGCAGCGCGGCACGCTAACCGCGGCACCGCTACTCCCCCATCGCAAATAACCTCCGCCACCACCCGTGTGGAGAGATTGCCCCCGGCGCTCATCGTCTGCGCCCGCTACGTGGATGATTAACGATTTAATTTGCATTTATTTTCACCCGCAATTTAACGCGTTGATTGCGTTGGGGAGCGCATTAACACGCGCTAATTGCGCTGAAGAGGAACTGGCCAAACATCCACGACTTGGAAAATAAGTCGTGGATGGAGCCTTGTGCTGAATGAAAGAAGGCCTCCACACACACCGTCTCGGGCGTGAGTTATCGTTTGAGCGTACTTCCCCAACATTTGTATTCTTAATTACAGTGACTCTCCTCTACTTACGAAGGAGTTAGGTTCCAGTGGCCTTTTCGTAAGTCGATTTGTTTTCGTCCAAGTCCAACTTTACTCCTGTCGATTGCAAACACGTTGTACGGCATGTACATTAAACACGGGGAATGGCCTGAAAGTTGTATCATCTCCGGCAGATGTAGTTGCCACCGCCGCCACCTGTTGCGCGGCGGTTGAACTTGTGGATCTTGCTCTGAACAGGCAACTGGACATACGAACAGGTTTGTTCGTATCTCTGAAAGTTCCAAGGTCGAATGTTCGTAAGTAGAGGAGTCCCTGTAAACGCATTATTGTTGATATTGTCATCAATCTAAACATGCCGCTCCACCTTGCGGCTGCACGTTTGTGTTAAACAAATAATCTATAGCGAACTAG
The DNA here is from genome assembly GCF_964198595.1 of Lampetra fluviatilis. NCBI lineage: Eukaryota > Metazoa > Chordata > Hyperoartia > Petromyzontiformes > Petromyzontidae > Lampetra > Lampetra fluviatilis. The sequence continues at coordinate 4,588,162 of NC_136330.1, forward strand.
AGCAAGGCAAAGGAGAACAGTGCCACATTGTATAATTATTGACTTAGTCGATTTACTTATAGCTCTTTTATAAATCCGCGTGACACTGGCTTTAGTTCCACGCCCTCCCGGCCAACGCCTTCTTAACGATGGGGGTTGTTGTTTGCTCGCACTTACTCGAACTGGCTCGTGTGGGAAGTTGCCGAAGACCGCTCAGGAAGGGGGGTTCAGACATCGGCGGCGTCAATGATGTAAGCCGTAGGCCTCGGGATCAACGTCCCCCCCACCCAACGCCCCGTCATCCGCTTGCCGTATTAATCTACGGCCTTTTTGTCAATCCACTGCTGGATGACTTGCCTCCCCCCCCGCGGTCGTGTCAGTCGTGGGAGGGGTGGGGCTTTGTTGTTTTGCCGTCAAGCGACCAACCTGCAACGTCGGGAGCCGGCACTTGCATTGAGATGTTGAGCGGAAGGTGGCGGCAGCAGGCGGCCATCTTCCGTTGTCTGTCGGTTGCGGAGTCCGCTGCGAAATGCGTCGTCGATCTTTACCGGTCTTCGGAGCAACGTCACGACCGGAATTGTCGTTGTTTGCTTGCTCTAACATAATCACAATTTAATTTGAAAAATTATATATAAATAACATTATCATCCAAAATATACTTTTTTGGGTTAGAACGCGGGAATATTAAAGTGCCGCTAAACCCGCCACCATCACCAGACACAGCCAACTAGTAAGGTTTGTCACGTAAACAAAACATACCGATTCGGAACTAGTACATCAGTCCGGTTCTCTGCGACGAGTAACAATGTCTTGGAAAACAACGACGCTGCCAAAACGCCTCTGTAAATAACATTTAACGCTGAACTGCCGACACGTTCCGAGATTCAGCAGCGAACGGGACACCCACCCACGCCCTGCAGCTTGCAGACGTCTCGGGACGGGAAAGGGGTTCGTAATTATGTTCACTTCCAGCCGGATGAGAGTATATTTAGTATACTGATGATACTATGTAGTTTATACCTTAGTTTTTTTTTCTTTTTACGTGGTGGTTTAGTAACTGCAGCTACATACTATTAACATTCCTTCCCTTTGTTAATGCTACCCCTATCCCCTCCCTTTGATGCTGCTAATCCTGCATAATGCACGGGCATAATATGACTTTGAAACCCCCCGCCCACCTCTTACGCATTTGCCATAAATATGCTAAATTCCTCTTGATATGCAAATTATTTTGTCAAGGCGCTCTTCTTCCCCCTCCAACCCAGCTTAACTATACGCTCCAAGCTTGGTGGCGTTTCATTCTTCACCTGCGGACGGCTGCTTGCGTTGTGGCCGAAACGTCGTGAGAATTATTTTATTATGTTGTATTTGTATTATTGTATTATTTCCCTTCTACGTGACTTTACCGAAAGAACCAAGAGGATGACGACATTGTTGTTGTTGTTGTTGTTCCAACAGTGAAATGAACAAGAGGCTGACGGACGAGCAAGCGAAGAAGATGTACGACCGAGCGCTGAAGCTTGAGCAGGAGTTTGGGGAGTTTTTCACAGGTGGGTCGGCATTCTCATCAGCCACGCTCGGCGAATCGGCAGTTCTTGAACGCGTTTCAGGGGCGCCCCACGGTGGCTAGGAGATGTTAACTACCTCGCCTGGTATAGAGGAGATCGTGGGTTCGATCCTGACCCTGACGCCTGCTGCTGTATATTTGGAGTTTGCGTGTCTCTCTTTCATCATCATCATCACGGTGGCTAGGAGATGTTAACTACCTCGCCTGGTATAGAGGAGATCGTGGGTTCTATCCCAACCCTGATGCCTGCTGCTGTATATTTGGAGTTTGCGTGTCTCTCTCTCTCTCCCCCCTGTGGTTGCGTGGATTTTTCTCCGGGTCCTTCTGTTTTCCCCCTTCACATTTAGAATCGACTTTAACGCTTTTAGAGTATTTGTCTGCTATAAATATCTACGTGATAAGCGACTTCGGTTGAGATATCATTTGTGATAACCAGGTCGCTTCTGAAAACGAGCTATTTCGTAGCTCGGTGGGCCTAACCTGCTAAAATGTTTATAGCAACCAAATACTCTGAACGCACGTCGATTCTAAATGCGGAGGAAATAACCAGAGGACCCACGCGACCACGAGGAGAGAGAGACGCGCAAATTCCAATTGTACAGCAAGGCGTCGGGGTCGGGATCGGGATCGAATCCACGACCTCGTGCATACCAGGCGAGGTAGTGAACGTCTTGCCACTGCTACGCCCCAGTGGACCAGGAACTTAGCGCAGGGGACAGGGAAAGGTCACACGCGTGTTTGTAACACACGTGACAAACAGGGTCACTGCGTGGGGGCGGCCAATCGGATCTCAAGGAAGGGGCCTCAAGTGTCACCAGGGCAGGAGGTGCCGGTGTTGTTGCCAGTTTGGGGGGTTGGCGAGAGGTGTGGGTGGGTGTTTGTTCGTTGCGTCTCAGCGTACAGGAAAAAACACACATGGTAGTGGTGCACAAGCAAAATTAACAACAGACTGGCAGAATCCCAACAACAAAACTCAACGCATTCGTCAATGTCAACTGCGTTGGCCTTAAATGGAAAATCATAATAATTGACACTTTGAGCAATGTCCCCCGCCCCCCCTGCCGCTTCGTAGCGCGTCAAAAAAAAAGGGAAACAGATAAGCCGACAAATAGATCGAAAGGGGTTGCTTGCAACGTTCGTGTGAAATGGGAAAAATTGGTAAACCGCTGGCTGTGCCAGCTGCAATGAAAATGACGAACCTCGGGGGAATAGACCGAAGGGGGAGACGTTGAGGGCCTGTGCGAAAACACGAGGGAGTGATCTTCTTGGTTCTTTCGGTAAAGTCACGTAGAATGGAAATAATAAAATAAGAAAAATAAAACATAATAAAATAATTCTCACGACGTTTCGGCCACAACGCAAGCAGCCGTGCTCAGGTGAAGAACAGGTCTGAGTTTTAATGCACTTCAGACGCTGTCTTCCCGACAGACCTGTTCTTCACCTGATGACGGCTGCTTGCGTTGTGGCCGAAACGTCGTGAGAATTATTTTATTATGTTTTATTTTTATTATTTTATTATTTCCCTTCTACGTGACTTTACCCAAAGAACCAAGAAGATGAACCCCTGCAGTCACGAAAGCTTTAAAACGAGGGAGGGAGTTTACTGATGGGCACATTTAGTGCCGTCCTGCCAGCGAGCGATGTTTGCGAGTAGGCAAATTCGCGAGTGCACGCCGACAACGACGACAATAGACGGAATATTCGTCGTGGTGAAGGGGCTATTGAGAATTAGCGTATGTGAGTTTAAATGCATTTCAAAGCGGACTAATGCCGACAATTTATTTGAACGAAATAAAAGCGCCGGGAATTTTAGTGGTCAAGCCCGATGCGCGATTGCATGAATAATGAATTGAACCCCCGTGAAGAGCTTTGAGATTTTTGTTTCGCGATCATGAAAAGCCGATGATTGTGCGAGAGCCCCCCTCTTACCACGGCTATAAATGTCCAGTGCCCTCCAAGACAAATATTCACGAAAAAGTAAAGACACGATTGATCACGTGGATGAGGTTATGCAACATTTTATCATATTTTTTAGCGGCCTTTTTCTTATTTTCAATGTGGGGAGTGGGGGGGGGGATATCGAAACATTCTACAATCAAATAAAATGCAAAGGCAATGAAAATAATGTTTAACCAAAAGCCATGTGAAAATAGTGACTCTTGGGGTGCAATGCTTGAGAAGGCTGGGAGGGGAGAGTGGTAGGTCCTGTCCTGCAGAGAGTAGAGAATCAACCCCAGTCGTATGGAAAATCAGTCAGGCCCGCAGGCACATTGATCCAAGACCATGGCAGAGCTTTATAGACCAGAAAATGTCTGACCTTTCCTGGATGCGAAAGCTTACTGGAAGCACCATTGGAACCTCATTTTCCAGTAAAAAAATATGATAAATTATTATCTTACTGGAAGCCTCGACATTTAAATGCGAATTGATGTTTTGTATTATTGCTATTAGTGTACTTCTACAGCGGGATTGGTCTTTCATGTTTAAATATATACATTTATATATATATACACACACGGCGTTGGGTTTTTTCCATTCGAAATGTGTTTCAGTTGTTGCTGTCGACGTCGTAAGCCAGTTTCATCCGCCCCAGCGTGTGCTGTCGTTGAACGGCCGGCAGAAGAGTTTCCTAGCACCAATATTGTTCGTAATACTATTATTGTTGTGCTTATTCTCGGTTCTTTCGGTAAAGTCACGTAGAAGGGAAATAATAAAAATATAAAACAATAAAAATTCTCACGACGTTTCGACTGCAACACAAGCAATCGTCATCAGGTGACGATTGCTTGTGTTGCACGTAGAAGGGAAATAATAAAATAATAAAAATATTAACCAATAAAAATTCTCATCACCTGATGATGATTGCTTGTGTTGCAGTCGAAACGTCGTGAGAATTTTTATTGTTTAATATATTTTTTATTTTATTATTTCCCTTCTACGTGACTTTACCGAAAGAACCAAGAACATGAATCCCTGCAGTCACGAAAGCTTTGAATCAAAACTGTTGTGCTTGTTATTTATTGCAAACTTTCATTTACGCTTGAGAGACTGCAGCTTTATCGTAGATCTGAGCCTGGCACCGCTGAGATTCCCGAGTTGAAAACCTGTCTGCCGCCCGTGATTAAATGTGGCCCCCGGGGTGTCATGCACGATTCCTCCGCCTCCTGGATTGACACGTGGGGCCTTGGATGTATTACGGGATGGTGCGGCAGTTAATATTTTTATTATTTCTTACCAGGATCTGCTCGCTGAGCTATACAGATCTTTTTTTCAGAAGCGACCTGGCTTTCACAAATGATAGTTTTCAACGAAGTGGGCCTATTATCATTATCATCATCATCATCATGTGAAAATGTATAGCAGCCATATACTCTAAATGCATCATGTGGATTCTAAATGTGGAGGGAAAAATCGGAGGACCTGGAGGAAAATCCACGCGACCACGGGGAGAGAGAGAGACACGCAAACTCCTAATATACAGGCGTCAGGGTTGGGATGGAACCCACGACCTCCTGTATACCAGGCGAGGGAGTTAACATCTCCTAGCCACTGTTGGCTCCCCATTAACGGTCTCCCAACCGACCCCTCATTTCCCTTTGAGACTAGGAACCCGGCAACCCGAGTTCAATTCCCAGTCACGGCTAACACCCGTGGCGAGCTACATCTGAACCAGGCCCAGACCTCGCACCGACTTGCACCAAAGTACGTTCTGTGTTAACTTGGTGAAGTATGGTCAAAAACCCGCCGTAACAGACGGACAAACGTGTCCCGTATTCCCTCGTTATTCGCGAACTCGCTGTCCGCGACTTTGGCCATCCGCGAATCGCCCCTTGCGGGGACCATCTTTCCGGAAGATGAGAACCATTGTTTGCTGTTATTTACTCGTTGGCCTGCCCCGAACTGGACGTCCCGTGGTGTAAAAGAGCCTCCGTGGCTTGTCGGATTCCGTCCTTCCTTCCTGCTGCAACAAAGAAAAACGATTCTGATGGTCGTTTCCTTCTCCTCTTCCCTCCTCCTCCCCCCCCTCCTCCCCTCTCGTTGCAGCGGTCATTCAGGGCGACACCTTGGAAGAGATCTACAGCCAGGGGAAGCAGATTATCGAAGAGCAGTCGGGACCATTCATCTGGGTGCCTTCGAAGGAAAAGCTGTGAATTTAATTTTCCATCCTAGCCATCACCCCCTACCCCCCCCCCCCCCTGTTCTACACCACTCGGCGTCTCGATGAATTTTCACGCTGAAGCCTAACGGATTTGCTGTCTCGCCTGCCCCCCGCCCCCCCTCTCCCTCCCCGTTTAGTAAACTTATCAACTTGAGAAAGCGTTGTCGTGGCGGGGGAGGATTGGGCGGTGGGCGGGGGGGGGAGGCGCGGTGGGTGGGGGAGCGGGCTAAAGGAAGACGCAACCAAAAAAACCCACAAACCCACATTAAATCAGAGTCTGGCCGGCACGCTTTTGACGCTCCTCGGCGATGCGGCGGCTAAAAAGGGCCTCCTGTAAATATTAATAGCTGCAATCGTGAAAAACATTTTTACACACACAAATATATATATAAGAGGTTAAAGTAAACTGGAAATGGCAACCGCGCAAATTTGAATGCCGGAGGTCGCTCGGCCAGTTACGACTGGGGGCTTTAAATAGCCCCCCCCCCCCACACTTAGAGGAGATGCCACCCCTGTCTTTCCTCCATACGTGGGCTGATCGGTGATTTAAAAGTGAAAGCTGAAGCTTTTGGTCGGGCGTCCGACTTTACCGCGCTACATAAGCGCGAGTTGGGACGTCGCCAAAAGGGGGGAATGGGGGTCACGTTGCTGTGACCTCGCGAGCGGAGTTGGGTGGGGGGGTGGAGTGGGTGGGGGGGTGGGTGGGAACTGCAGGGGTTCGACCACCAGAGGGCAATACCACGGCAGGAGCACCTTGAAGTCACCCGTGTCCCCCCCCCCGCCTTTGATTTTTCTTTTCCGGCAAACGACGGAGTTTGCGCGGAACTGTCGACGGACGGGCGGGGGGGAGACGGAGGTGTTTGCTTGTCTACGAAATTGAAGCGAAGTTGCTCTTTTTTCCCCCCCATTGCGTCTTCCTTCAGCTCCTAATTTAACGCGGGTTTCCTCGTAACGCTTCGGCGCGTCCCCCTGACGCCGGCGGACTCGGGAGTAGTTCGTCTTTTTTTTTGTTTGTTCACCTTCGACGCGCGCTTGCAAAATCGTCGGACGAAACGAAAAGCTCGCGAAAGCGGGCGGTGATTCTTGTTCGTTTCCTCCCCCCCTGCACCCCTTTTTTCCCGTGACGATCGTAACGTGACCCCGTCGCTTGGCTCGTGAACGCGTCGCCCAGGTGCCAGCCAATCGCAGCCGCGCCCGTACGGTCACGTGACTTAGTTATTACTTGCTGTACGTTTGTTTTCTTAATTTTTTTTCCGGCGGCCATCTTGCGGGTTACTGCGCTGTGATTGTTGCCACGGCAACGGTTCCACGGTGGGAGAGGAGTGGGGGGGGGGCGAATAACAAAAAATGGAGACAAAAAACCGCGGGGAGGGGTGGGGGCTCGCCAAGTCGTGTAGACTTTCACGGTTCAAGAAAAAAGAATGCACGGATTCCGTGTTCCTCACGCCCGCCCGCCCACCTACATATGTCCGTACGTACGTTGAACTTCTTTTGCACCGTACGTTAGCCAACCGTGGCCAATCGGAGGTGCGGGGGAAGGACAACAAACTGAACACAACAAACAAGCAGTTCTAAAGAAATGAGTTTTCAATCTCGAAGATGCTCCGGCGGCTTCCTAATATCAGAAGGAAGAGCATTCCAGACGGCCGCAGAAACGCATCTGAAAGCGCGCGACGGCGGTGTGACCGTCCGTTGCTTCGATGGCGAGCCAAAAGCCGCCGCTGCGCGGGTGACCGACGTTCGCGTGATGATGGTTTATGCTCCTTGACGAGATCGGCAAGGGTGTTGTTATATCGTGGTTCATTTGTGACGAGCACTTGTGTGTGTGTGTGTAATGGCGAGCGCGATCTCGCGCGGCTTTTCGCGTCCACCGAACTCGATTTGAAAGATGCCCGCGTCGCGTGGGAAACCTTTTTTAAAATTGTCGAAGAAGAAGAAAAAAAAAACGAGGAAAATCCTCGCCGGAAAATGGACGAGGGCTGGGTTTGGGTTGACGGTGGATGTTGTTCGGCATTTTGAAAACTGGCACCGGTTTTTTGGGGTCTTTTTTAGAAAGGGGGGCGGGGGAGGCGTGGGGGTGTGGGGGTTCCCATTAATGTCGCTTTGTCGTCCGTGCGCTTCGTCGAGGAGAATGGAAGGTTCACGCTTTTCCTCCGTTTACGAACCGGGGCGATATTTCGTAAGTTGGGGGGGGGGGGGGGCCCCCTACCGCCATCCTCCCCTCTTCCTCCCCCGGGGAAAAGCAGATAAACTTTTGTGAAGCCCCCCCCCCTACCCCCGCGGATGGTTTCATTTCGTCTATCGTTTTGCACGTTTTTTTAGTACATTAAGCCATTCCCAAAGCAAAAAAAATATATATAACCTTAAAAGGAAAACAAAACTATCTGGGAAGTACTGTTAGGAACGGACGAAACAAAAGCGGCGATGAAGTTCCCACGGAAGGAGGGGGAGATCGTTTTCACTGCCAAGCGCCCTCGGTTTGGTCGAGGTCCCGGGATAACTCTCCGCCGTTTCCACCTCCGTCGATGTCCGCCCCCTGGACGCGCGGCTACGGCGTCGAACCGTCGATTTGCCGACCGAGGGCAACCCGTGGCCGCGTTGTCCTCCGGTCGCGGGCGACGGAACGGACAGATTGGGGCGGTCGCGGCGGCCCCTGTTCGTCGAGGATCCGAATGTTTTTGTAGGCCGGAGGAATCCGATGAGCTGTGAAGCTTTTTATCACACGTGTCCAGTCGGATCAGAACGTCACAACAACAAAACGCAGTACGAAGACACGATAGGAGCGCAAAGTCTAGGAAAGGTGAACAAATCTATCAAGCACATACAAATACGACTAAACCATCCCCATCCTACCAGACAGAAACCACCGAGGTGTATTCACTTACCGTTCTAAAGCGACCCGGTCACAAATGACACTCACACACCCACTCACTCACTCATCCACCCACTCATACACTCACACTCACCCACACACTCATCCACCCACTCACCCAACCACTCACACTCACCCACTCATTCACCCAGTCGCTCACACACACACTCACCCACACACTCAACCACCCACTCACACATCCACCCACTCACACACCCACTCATTCACTCATCCACCCACTCACACACTCACCCACACACCATCCATCCACTCACACACCACCCACTCATACACTCACCCACACACTCATCCACCCACTCACCCACTCACACACCCACTCACCCAGTCGCTCACTCACCCAGTCGCTCACACACACACACATTCACCCACACACTCACCCACACACTCATCCACCCACTCACACACCCACTCATTCACTCATCCACCCACTCACACACTCACCTAGTCGCTCACCCACCCACTCACCCACTCACACACCCACTCACTCACCCAGTCGCTCACCCACTCACTCACCCAGTCGCTCACCCACTCACCTCTCGTCATTTGGTTGGCGTGGAGGTTGCAGGTCAGGAGAGTTCGTTGGGTCTCGCGACGTGCGACGAAAATGACCCCCCCCCCCCCAAATAAATGAAGAGCACTGCAACGCTGCGGCTTTAGAGCGCGATCCGCTCGCTACTCGGAAGGTCACAAGTTCAAATCCTGGTCGTCGGGGGTCGATGCAGCCCCACCCGTCCATCCCTCCGCCGTCTAAAACGAGTGGGAAGCCAGCAGTCGTCGTGTTACGGACATACTAGGCCCCCCCGCGCGCCATGGTGACGTGGAATTGGCACCACCGTCTCAGAGCCGCCGGCATGCACGTACGACCGCGCGCACCCGTTGCTGCTTGGGCCGCCGAGTTCCACCGCGGAATGTGTGCGAAATCGGCGCGGAGCTTCTGGCTCATGATTTTGGGCTTGATGTGGATGTTGTCGTCATCAAGCCGGTCGATTAATTACGAAAGGATGCGAGGCCCATTGTTTTTTTTACGTGGTCACGGCGGGTCGCTGCATCGCCCCGATTGCGATGGCGTTTTTTTTTTTTAAAGGCCTTTGCGATAAACAAAGCCGATTTTTACAGGGGGCCATGCGTACAAAACAATTCAAATGTTGAGGTGTTAACTCTATCGGCGACGGCCAGGAGTGCATCGTAAACCTTGTGAAGATGCGTCCGTGCTCAAGCTGCTCTTGTGCGCGCCGTTTGAGAAGAGAAATATTGTATATTCTCTCCGCTGTCTGGCCCAGCGTCGTATTGAAGAGGTTTCGAGTTGTTTTTTTGGGGGGGGATGGGGGGCGGAGGGCAAAGGGGAAGGGTGAGAATGTCAATTGTGTTTTGTTATTTTTGTAATTGCCCATCGCGTGTTCTTTCCCTTTGTTGATTTTGTCATAACCGAGAACATTTCACGGACGACGTGTGCCCGTCGTACGACTGTGGGGGAGGCATTGATCACGTGGCCAGCTGCCACCTACCTGATGTTTCTTTTGTACAGAGAGATCGTGTCCGATATTTTGGTAGAACTGAAACAAACAAAAAAAACAGCCACCATCGCACGCGTCTGAAATGTGTAGCCGAACGTTTCACGTCAAACCCGCCGTTCGCCACTAGGGGGCGACGACCACCCCACGGCGCTTGCGCCAGGCTAGGTGCATATTGCAACTGCCCGTCGCATGAAGTGTCAAAGGTTCGCTGATAGGAGGTCACGGGACTGACCCGGGTGCCATGGGTTGACTCCTGTGCCAGGCTAGGTGCAGGAGGAGGTCATGGGACTGACCCGGGTGCCATGGGTTGACTGCTGTGCCAGGCTAGGTGCAGGAGGAGGTCACGGGACTGCCCCGGGTGCCATGGGTTGACTGCTGTGCCAGGCTAGGTGCAGGAGGAGGTCACGGGACAGACCCAGGTAGTGCCATGGGTTGACTGCTGTGCCAAGCTAGGTGCAGGTGGAGGTCATGGGACAGACCCGGGTGATGGCATGGGTTGACTCCTGTGCCAGGCTAGGTGCAGGAGGAGGTCACGGGACTGACCCGGGTGCCATGGGTTGACTGCTGTGCCAGGCTAGGTGCAGGAGGAGGCCACGGGACAGATCCGGGTGATGGCATGGGTTGACTTGACTGAGATGAATGGCAGATGCACCACCTGCACTCCCTATTGAGCCAATATTACACAGCACACACACACACATATTTATATGGGATATACTTATAATACAATATATATTACCATTTTGCCCTCATTTAACAAAACTAAACTTTTTTAACTATTGTGCATTTTTTGGGGGTTTTCAAATGTGGACATTGCTTTTGTAAATTATTTTAATCTTACAGCTTCGAATAATTTAAACAACAACACTACGTAATTCTTTATTTGCGTGCGTGCGTTCGTTCAATGCATTGGTACGGTACATTTTCGTTTAGTTGTTATTGGGTTTTTGAAACCGCCAGAGCATAAATTTGTTTTTTTTTATAAAAAAAAAAATGTGGTAAGGCGCGATCTGTAAACAGAGTTATGAAGGTTTAACAGACGCCAGTGACGTGCGAACTGTGATTGGCTGCTACTTGACTGCTCTCTCTGGACTGCGGGTAATGAATGATGAAGCCGCAATCCCTGAAATATCTTTGCACAATCCACTGCTGGTTGAGGGGGGGGGGGCCCCTCCACTCGAGGAATCTTCGGAGAGCCCGGCTCGAGGTGCCATACGTGGGTTCGATGTCACGGAAGCGGCGTCAGTACCCACACTTTACCCCACGGCACGCAAACCGCCGATCGATTGTGGGCATCGGCGGTTGACATTTCTCTCGGAGAGTAGTTTCGACTGCCGCGCCGGGAGATTCAATCGAGCCCGCGACCTTCCGCGTCATCGCAAGCGCCGTGGTGCCGCTGACCGCAACGAATTTACAACCGCGGCAGGGCAGTGGACCGGAAAGTTACCGAAATAACAAACCTCATTCGATGCAGTCGTCGCGAACGCATCTCCATCCACGACCCGCTCAGGCGCTGATGTTATCCGTAGCCGGTCGTGAACAAGTATAACCCGTAAAAACAAAGTTTTTCACTATAAATCCTTTATATGCGTGGCGGCTAGAGTCCTCTCGTCCTCTGGCTTGAGATGGCTGCCACCTATGGGTCAGATGATTGCATTGCACCATTAAGCAATTGGTAATTAAATATAATATTTTTGTCCTAAAAAGTGTAAAATTTTGGAAAAAAAATTTCACGAACATTAATTGTCACGCACAACGAGTCTGTGTGGAAAATGTCAGCTCGATTGGATCACGGGAAGTGGGTTTAAAAAGGACCGAAAGATTTGCACGGTCGTAAGCAAGCAAGCGAACTTAATATAAAGGATTTAAAAAGAAGAAAACTCAAATCTTTCGCGGTGGTGTACGGGTTGACGTCCGTTGAATTTCTTTCGCACCGTATGTAGCCGACCGTGCTAATCGAAGGTTGTGTTCATAGCCGGGGTTGTCTCAAAGAAGGGGCAGGGGGATGGCAAGAGCGGAGGGAGCCGCCGCGTGTGCGGTATTCGCACGCGGATACACCGATTCAGCGAACGTTGGAACGGGGGGCGGTGTGGGGATGGGGGATTGCTTTGGTGCGTTTTGTCAAAATGCGTTCGCAAGTCAGTGGCGGCACTCGCTCGCACCGTTTTTACTTTTTTGCCCCTCCAGGTAACTCCGGGGAACACTCCAGCCCCCACCGGCTGTTGTCAACGCTCGGTTCTTCTGACCGTGTGCCGTCGGCCGTTCCCACACACAACAACACAATACAACGACACAACACAACAACACAACAACACAACGACACACGACAACAACACAACAACAACACAACACACGAACGCGCGGGTGGTGGTAACGTTTTTATTTGACGGCCACCGCGATCGGAGAGTCGAGTTTCTCCCACGTCGTAGCGGCGGCAGATGATGATGATGATGATGGTGGTGGCGGTGGTGGCGGTGGTGGCGGCGGTGGTGGCGGTGTTGCTGTTCACGTCCCCCCCCCCCCCCCCTGAGGTTGTGGCACACTCAACGCTTTTTTTGGGTTGTTCAAGTTTACCAAAACTGTCACAAGACCTCTGTGCGTGAACACACACACACGTATAATATATATACCGAATGTAGTGTGTGTTCTCAAAAGCGTATATGGTATTTTTTTTAAAGTTCGGTTCAACTTGCTTGTAACGTTTACCACTTTGCGTATTTGACAAACGTACCACTTTAAATATGCCCTCCCCGCTCCCCAAAAAAAACTAATTGAAAACGAATTATCTGGTTTTTAAATATTTTTAAATCCTTTATATTAAGTTCGCTTGCTTGCTTGCGTGCGTGCTTGCTTGCTTGCTTGCGTGCTTGCTTGCTTGCTTACGACCGTGCAAATCTTTCGGTCGTTTTTTAACCCACTTCCCGTGATCCAATCGAGCTGACATTTTCCACACAGACTCGTTGTGCGAGACAATTAATGTTCGTGAAAAAAAATTCCCAAAATTTTACACTTTTTAGGCAAAAAAAATGATTTTACATATATTCAAATAGAACTCATTCATGGCTTTGGCTGAACGTCACAGTGTAAAAGCCTAGAGCCTAACCCCTCCACAGGCCGTGGCGGAGTAGCACAGTTGGTAGCGCCCTCGCTTCCCATGCCAAAGGTCGCGGGATCGATCCCCGCGTCCTCCACAGGCGAATATATTTTTCAAATCCTTTATATTAAGTTCGCTGCCACGCATATAAAGGATTTATAGTGAAAAACTTTGTTTTTACGGGTTATACTTATTCTCCACCTACCAACCGCTTCTTACGGCGTTCAATCTGGCCAGCCGCCCCTAAACAAACCCGCTCCATCGAAGTGTCACTAACCTTAGATAAGTAATAAGTATAACCCGTTAAAACAAAGTTTTTCACTATAAATCCTTTATATGCGTGGCGGCTAGAGTCCTCTCGTCCTCTGGCTTGAGATGGCTGCCACCTATGGGTCAGATGATTGCATTGCACCATTAAGCAATTGGTAGTTAAATATAATATTTTTGTCCTAAAAAGTGTAAAATTTTGGAACAAAAAAATTCACGAACAGTAATTGTCACGTACAACGAGTCTGTGTGGAAAATGTCAGCTCGATTGGATCACGGGAAGTGGGTTAAAAAACGACCGAAAGATTTGCACGGTCGTAAGCGTGCAAGCAAGCACGCACGTGAACTTAATGTAAAGGATTTAAAAAACAACTCATCTGAAACCCTCCATGCCTAGATGTGGGCTTCACATTTACAGGTGAGAACTAGCGGACGGAGTGCCGAACGCTCATGGAGAGTTGGGCCCGTAATACGCAAACGGGGAGTGGTCAATATCATGGTCAATATCATGGTCAATATCATGGTCAAGATCATGGTCAATATCATCTACTCCGAACCTGTGGTGTACATTTTTTTTTAAACACGTCCATCGTTCTCATTTTGTACATATGTACATTGCGTATGCAGTACGCGCTTACTACGTGGGGTTGTGATGAGTCGTTTGTTTTTATGGTTTGAATCCTAATTTCTTTTTTTGTGTTATATATTCTTTGTTTCAGATTATTTTCTCCACGCTTTGTATACATGAATTGTCATCCTTTCCGCGTCTCTCGGTTTTGTTTTTTTTGTAACGATTGTGTGCGTGTGCCACTCGGGGTGACCTCTGCCCTCTCCGTTCCCTCGCCGGAATGAAAGACACAGGCGAGGGAGAGAAATTAACCGCGTATTCATTCATTTCAGCAGCGTTGCGTGAGCTTTATTATACAGGGTAAGTCACGTACGTTGACAAAGTCGAGATACACCGACTGGGTCGCTTTCATTATAATAATTTAAGCCCTTAATTTAAAGAAATGTATTATAATTGTTATAACCGTGATAATTTAAAGAAGCTGTTTTTTTTCAGTAAAAAAAAATGAACCACACTCACATAAAGTGAGTTAGGACCTTTAGCATTTTGAGAAAAACAGGTTTCTTACATTGGCATGTTTTTTTAAAATATATCTCGTTTAAGTTCCCTTCGTTCGGAGTTCTCTGGCAGCGTTGCAGCTTTTCAGTTTCCGCTTCTACCGCAGTCGTGCGTGCCGTTAAACTAAAACAAAAAATGTTGCTATCACAAATGAAAGTCTAATGAAGTGGCTTATATGGAAATGTATAGCAGCCAAATACTTGCTTCTACATGTGGACGGAAAAACCGGAGGACCCAGAGAAAAATCCACACCATCATGGGGAGAGAGACACGCAAACCCCAAATTTACAGCAGCAGGCGTCAGAGTCGGGATAAAACCCACAACCTCCTGTACACCAGGCGAGGTAGTTAACATCTCATAGCCACCGTGATGATGATGAGAGAGAGAGACACGCAAACTCCAAATATACAGCTGCAGGCGTCGGGGTCGGGATCGGGATCGAACCCACGACCTCCTGTATACCAGGCGAGATAGTTAACATCTCCTAGCCACCGTGATGCTGATGAGAGAGAGACACGCAAACTCGAAATATACAGCAGCAGGCGTCAGGGTCGGGATCGAACCCATGACCTCCTGTATACCAGGCGAGATAGTTAACATCTAGCCACCGTGATGATGATGAGAGAGAGACACGCAAACTCCAAATATACAGCAGCAGGCGTCAGGGTCGGGATCGAACCCATGACCTCCTGCACACCAGGCAAGATAGTTTACATCTCCTAGCCACCGTGATGATGATGATGAGAGAGAGACACGCAAACTCCAAATATACAGCAGGCGTCCGGGTCGGGATCGAACCCACGACCTGTACACCAGGGGAGGTAGTTAAAATCTCCTAGCCACCGTGATGATGATGAGAGAGAGACACGCAAACTCGAAATATACAGCAGCAGGCGTCAGGGTCGGGATCGAACCCATGACCTCCTGTATACCAGGCGAGATAGTTAACATCTCCTAGCCACCGTGATGCTGATGAGAGAGAGACACGCAAACTCGAAATATACAGCAGCAGGCGTCAGGGTCGGGATCGAACCCATGACCTCCTGTATACCAGGCGAGATAGTTAACATCTAGCCACCGTGATGATGATGAGAGAGAGACACGCAAACTCCAAATATACAGCAGCAGGCGTCAGGGTCGGGATCGAACCCATGACCTCCTGTAGACCAGGCGAGGTAGTTAGTATCTCCTAGCCACCGTGATGATGATGATGAGAGAGACACGCAAACCCCAAATATACAGCAGCAGGCGTCAGGGTCGGGGTCGAAACCACAACCTGCTGTACACCAGGCGAGATAGTTAACATCTCCTAGCCACCGTGATGATGATGAGAGAGAGACACGTAAACTCGAAATATACAGCAGTAGGCGTCAGGGTCGAACCCACGACCTCCTGTACACCAGGCGAGGTAGTTAACATCTTCTAGCCACCGTATTCGGCACGGCCAACCAGCCAACACATTCCACCTTTCTCGTGATGCTGGCAGCCTCTCCGGCAACAGAATGAGTGAGCGAACGGAACGGACGCTTCCCGGCACGTGGATCGCGAATTCCGGGACATCGGAGGCCGAATACCGTGCACGACTGAGGGGGAGGGACCCCCGATTAGCTAGGGAGCGATGTGGATGGGAAGAGCGACTTTGCCCGTGTGCGCATGCGCGCGAGAGAGAGAGATCTGTGTACGCATGACGAGCACGTGGCATTTGGGATTATTGGCTGCGGTTTTTTTTCGAGTTTTGTCTGCCCATTCATTCATTTATCCATCCCCCCCTCTTTAGACATTCCATCGCATATGCCGGGCCTCGCCACGAAGAAACTAACGAGGGAATTGCGCCGTGGTTGGCGAGCGGTATAATATTGCCAGCGCAGGGAAGTTTGAGTTACGTTCGTTGTTGTGTTTTTGTTTAACTCGGTGAGGATAAAGCAAGGAGTCTCTTATAATTTGCAAGAGTGACCTTGGGGGCATTAGCCTGCCAGTAGAGTTGCGGTAGTGGCGATTTGGTGGGGGGTGGGAGCGCAATTGCTACTACGACTACTGCTGCTCTGTAAAAATCCCAATTGCCTTTTTTCCCCCTCCCAGATACATTTTCGACTTTTAGGAACAAATAATTTGGACCGCTGCCGCCCGACACGCGGCGAACGTTGGGAGGGGGGCAGGAGGGGGCCGCCTGCTCTTGCGAACGACGTCGGAGGGATCTTTTTTTTTACCGCTGCGGTTATCTCTCAACCGCAGTAATAACTAGGGACGGCTGCTGGATTCGAACCGTGACCCCCCACCCCACCGAACCTCCCCTCCACCTGCAGCGAGCAATGATCGCGCTACCCGCGGGGCTGTGTCGTATGGGTGACTGCGTGTGGGGTGTTCTCATGGTTGACTCTAAACAGACCGTGTGTGGGGGAGCGGTAGTGTAGCGGTTGGCACTACGCCGCGCTACGAACCTGGCGACCCGAGTTCGATTCCCGCTCACGGCCAACACCGGTGACGATTATCTGAACCTGTCCTGGGCCTCCCCCTAGATCGACTCGGCCCTCAGTCGAGCACCTGGTGCCGTGTGTAGTCAACATCGCCACTTGGGGGGAGACAAAGGCGGCCGGGCGTGGTGCTGCCCCCCCCCCCCCCAACCTTCCGTGTTGCCGTTCCGGCCTTCACGTCGCTTGCTCGCTTGAACAGCACTTGCCCCCAATAGCCTGTTAAGGCTATACGGGGTGGGGGGGATCTTTGTCTTTTTTCGCTCATTGATTTTATCCGGGAAGTCTTCTTCGTCGAGTCGGCAATGGGTTACTGCGCCCCTACAATCTCGTGAATGTCTCCACACCCCCCCCCCCCCCCAAAGAGACACGTGACCTGTTTACTCCCACCATCCCCCCCCCCACCCCAACACTACCCACCAACCCCTACGCCCCCAATTAGCCTCAAGAAATCTCTATAACATGTAAATGAATGTCAGATTTGACTGCCTTACGTTGCAATGAGAAAGGGTACGATGGCCAGTCCAGTTGAATGTAGCTCGAGTGGCGTGGGACTGAACAGAGTTTTGGAAATTTGGTCGTGTACACCCCTCCCCCGCCCCCCATATCCTAAGCCTAATGCTGCTACTAAACCATTTCATAGGGTGATAGTTGAATCGCGTAAGCATCGAAATGTCATCTTTCTTTCGCTTTGCAGGTTAACTTTCGCAATGTTTACGCACGCGCCGTACGTAGCCCGGCCATGCACATCGGCAGGCGCGGGCGTCGGGAGAACAAAACTATGAACGCAGACAAAATAAAATGTTTATAAGTAACAAAAAATTCTGCCTTCATACCGGGATCTCAAGAGCTTGGGTAATCCTATAGGAGCTGATCTAGTTCTGATTGGTTTCAAGCGGGAATGTGTTTTTTTTTTGTTCAACTTGTGTGACATGATGGATGTCGTGGGCATGCTTGTAAAGATATACAGAACTACGCGTGAAGTGAATGTCATGCAGAAATTATCAAGATAAATGCCCATCCCCCCGCCGCCCCCATTAATCCTTTCGGACATTTCAATAATTCTATTATCCGGAGAATATTCCAGGAGCGTTTGAAAGATAGCGCATCCTAAAAGTGACATTTGGTGGCCTTGGAAATTTGGTGGCATTTATATCTCCCTCTCATCCGTCAGTCCTGCACCCACCGTCAGTGGAGTTTGTGCTGGTGGTGGTGGTGGTTGGGGGGACACGTTTTTCCTGGTGGTATCCCCCCACCACCACCACCACAACAACAACAACAGCGCCGTCACGCGTGGTTGTAACATCACCGACCCTCTCGTGGACAAATGATGTAGATGACAATGGTGATGATGATAGAGCTGAGTGTAGACCCTCGCTGGGGTGGTGGGGGTGGCGGGGGAAATTTGACCCCAGGAATATTTCTGATCGGGAGCCCCAGGGTTATAATCCGAGTGAAAGCCCCAGAGAAGAGCTGAGAGGGGTTCACATTATTTGGTTATTTCGGTAAAGTCACGTAGATAGTGGGTGGGTGGGTGAGTGGATGGGTGGGTGGGTGAGTGGATGGGTGGGTGGGTGAGTGGATGGGTGGGTGGGTGAGTGGATGGATGGGTGGGTGAGTGGATGGGTGGGTGGGTGAGTGGATGGGTGAGTGGATGGGTGGGTGGGTGAGTGGATGGGTGGGTGGGAGAGTGGATGGGTGGGTGGGAGAGTGGATGGGTGGGTGGGAGAGTGGATGGGTGGGTGGGAGAGTGGATGGGTGGGTGGGTGAGTGGATGGGTGGGTGGGTGAGTTTAGTGGGTTAGTGGGTGAGTGAGTGAGTGCACCATCGCCACCAGTGAGATGGCGATGGTGCACTTACTCACCCACCCACTCACTATCTTCATGACTTTACCGATCGAACCAAAGAATATGAATTCCTGCAGTCACGAAATTTCTAACTCAAAATTTAGCCGAGAGGGAATTTCTTCCCCTCCCTCCCTCGGTTGACGCTTTGCTTCGAACGCTGCATGGCGGTTGAAGGTTTTCTCGACCTGTCGGAGGCCGTGCCGTCACCCTTACCCCGGCTGCCTCACTCGTACGCATCGGTCGAAGTACGTTGAGCCTCTTTGGCACCGTCCGTGGGCCAACGCGCGCTCCTCGTGTGGCGCGCGCGGGATGCATACCGACGTGCACAGGACGCGTGCACGCGCATGTCTGTGTGTTGAACTTCGTTCGCTCCGTACGTAGGTCAACCGTGTTCGTCACGTGGCGCGCGGGACACCTACCGTGTACACAAGATGCACACGTGCACATGTACCCACGTGTGTATGTATGCATGTACGTACGTGCGTTGACCTTCTTTCGCACTGCGCGTAAGCCAGCCGTGCTCATCGGAGGTGCGGCGGCGGTGGAGAGGACATCAACCTGAATACACAAGAAGTCGTTCTCACTCGAAGGGAGTGGTACGGACAGTGGAACCACAAAAAAACGGGCAGTAGCAACTGATGCCCACCCCACCGCACCGCTCCGTTCATGTTGAATGTTTATTTTGTGTGCCGCCTACCCACCAGGTCGTGCAAAAGTTATCGGTGTGCGTAGCGGGTGTTGCGTGTCTCGTGCCGTTGGTTGAAGTCGTGGTGGCAACGGCGAAATTCGCTTTGCGGCCGTCGCGAACGAACAAACTGTGACACAAAAAACACCGAAACGATGAATGATGTTCAGTTAAACTCCCGATTGTGGTCACAGCCTTTCAAATTAAAGTTAAATAAAGATATATAGCCCGTTATATACAGTACTTTATTTTTCCATTTAAAACTTTCGTGACTGCAGGGATTCATCTTCTTGGTTCTTTCGGTAAAGTCACGTAGAAGGGAAGTAATAAAATAATAAAAAATAAAACATAATAAAATTATTCTCACGACGTTTCAGCCACAACGCAAGCAGCCGTCCTCAGGTGAAGACCAGGTCTGTTGGGGAGACAGCGTCAGACGAAAGAACCAAGAAGATGAATCCCTGCAGTCACGAAAGCTTTAAATCGAAAAGTACTTTAGTTATTTTTTTCTCCTGTTCCGTTTGGTGCAGTTGTGCAACAGTGTAAGATATGCGTCGCACGATGGTCATGGAGCTGCGATGATGTCTTTTAAGAAGTTAAAATTTGGTTTTCATCGGCGGAGAGGAGGTTGGGGTGGAGTGGGAGGTGGGGGAGTGGACACCGACCCTTGCATAACAAATCCCAGACGTGTACATATAGTATATTATATATGAACCATATTCTATGGGGTTCTATAGGAATGCAAACACACTTTATAAACAAATCCTCCTTTGGCAGCCCGGAGCCAGTAACGGGAATTCCACATTTCTATG
Source organism: Lampetra fluviatilis (assembly GCF_964198595.1). Lineage (NCBI taxonomy): Eukaryota > Metazoa > Chordata > Hyperoartia > Petromyzontiformes > Petromyzontidae > Lampetra > Lampetra fluviatilis. The sequence goes on from NC_136330.1 coordinate 4,608,574, forward strand.
GCAGGAGTCTTACTCTCCCCGGCGAATAACAAACTGTTTGCTTTAATTACCAGCGAAACGTCGTACTCAAATTTTAAATGTTGTGGATTCACTCTTCAAACGCACCAGTGGGCTGAATAAATAACTAATTGGCGTTTTGATTTAAAGATTTCGTGACTGCAGGGATTCATATTCTTGGTTCTTTCGGTAAAGTCACGTAGAAGGGAAACAATAAAATAATAAAAATAATAATAAATAAAATTCTCACGACGTTTCGACTGCAACACAAAAGCAATCATCATCAGGTGTGAAAAATACCGAACGAACCAAGAATATAGTTTGCGTTTTGTTAACGTAACACATTTCTTACTGATTGGCGGGTTGCGACACATTTATACTTACGCGATCTAACCCAAAAGCCTTTATTATGAATAATACTGGTCGCGAAAGCCTACGTGTTAAACTGTTAGCTTCCTACACTGGGATACACATATATGTTGTATCCATTTCAAAGTGATGATTGGCTGAACGGAAACGTGTATGGCATTCGACAATGTAAGCTCTGGTCAAAGAATGGTAGGGACATGTTAATTTGTGTCATTCTGGATTCACGTAGCCATATGGCTCTGAGGTCACTTCCTTTAGAATCACAAATTTGTTTTATTTAAGATGGATAACCTCCCCTTTATTTCTTTGTTACAATATTAATTTATCCTGGAGGTAGAAAATCCGATGAGCTAGGAAGCTCATCGGATTATCACAGATGTCCAGTGTGTTTGGGTGGTGGTGGGTGGTGATTGGCTGTGATGTACAATGACGCCGTCTATGGTGAGTCACGTGGGAGGGGGGGGGGCACACCACGTGAGCTTTCGTTTGTTGTTTGCTTCCGTGCTTCATAAATAAATCTGCATTCGTCGAATTAAATAATTTTCGAGATAAATAACCCATATAATGATGATGATCCATACTAGAGGCTGTGTGTCGGGTGGTGGCGGGCTTAACGACACATTTACGCGATCTAACTCCCAAAAAAACCTCATGAATAATATTGATCGCGAAAGCCCTACGACGTGTTAAATAATGATGATGCGAATGAGAGAGAGAGGGGGGGGGGCAAAAGTGCAAAAATAAGATGTATAGGAATATTTTACGAAATAAATTTCGACAGAAAAAAAAACCCCACCGTGACATCACGACGCTTGAAATGGTGTTGATCGTAACAAAGGACCACAGTCGCAAGGTGTCTGTACATATAAACCACTCGTGATTGAAAGCGGTCATTCCATTTGGGAACGATGTTTGTTAAACTTTAAGGTCTTAGTTTAGTTTTGTAATCCAAGTCTCAAACCATTCGGGGCGGGTTTTTTTTTCTTCCAGATATTAAAAACAAAACAAAAATAAAGGGAGAGGAAAACTAAAGAACACGTTAAAAAAAACCACTGGAACGTGCATCTTTGTGATGCGGTAACGATGTTAAAAGTTATGAAAAAAATATATGAATTTTTTTTTTTATGTATCTTTACCAGGACCGTGTGTATCAAATGCTACAAACAGTGCCCGGAGATGTCCATTTGTGTAAAGAGAAGCATTTAATAAGTTCATTTAATAAATATTTCATGAGTAACAACATCGGCGTGCTATTTTCATTTAGCATTATTCTTTCAGGACTCTGCTGCTGCTCCCAATTGTTTGCCCACCCCCCCCCAACATTTATTTACTTTATTATTACGACTTCGTTTGTTTGCTAACGGAAAGCCTCACAAGTCTCGTGAACCCTTACTACCGGGGGACAAAGTGTGCCACGAGTATGGAGCGATGACAATCTTGATTTGAAGCTTTCGTGACGGCAGGAATCCATACTCTTTGGTTCTTTCGGTAACGTCACGTAGGTAGAAAAATAAAATGAATCACGACGTTTCGGGTGCAACACAAGCGTCCGTCATCAGGTGACCGTGCTTTCCCACATGATGACGGACACTTGTGTTGACGCCCGAAACGTCGTGATTTATTTTATACCTACGTGACTTTAGCGAAAGAAACAGAGTACGGAGCGATGATTCCATGCTGCCGCTGCTCGTTGCTGTAACTCCCAGTTGAGCGATAGGTGATTTGGGTTTTATTTTGATTTTAAACTCGGCACATTTTGAAACCCACAAGAAGCAGCACATTGTAGATGTTGCTGTGGGGGTTTTACTCTCCCAACACACAGCCGGTGTATGTTGAACTAGTAAACGATATTGGGCAAGTTTCCTGGCAATGAAACAGGTGTTACGATGTTCAATGGGAACCAGCGAAGGTGGACTCGTTTTGTAGCAACTCACCCCGAGCTATAAATGCTCCGATGCGTACCACTCGGGCACCTCACGATCACGCGGCCACAGGACCCGGCCCAGGCACGACCCTGCCCGCGTTGCACCGACGGCATCGACCGGGACAGCCAATCGCTGTCCGGCTGCACAACGATCGGGCGAAGGCGGTGGCGACGAGACGACTCCACTCCCGGCAGCCTGGAGCTCCCCGCTCTCCGCTGCTTTTATTCCCCTCGGCGCGGCCTGGCTCCGCCCTGGCCACGCCTTCCTTCTCGAACCCACCAGAGGGTTCTAGAGGCCTCCCCACGAGGTCTACCGTGACCCTTGCCACAGTTCCTCCGCCCTGCCGGCACACCGTGTATATGCTCGACGGCGTGTGCGCTAAGTGTCTACCGGCAGTTGCAGGTGCTGTACTACAGTCGGCGCTATGTCACTACAATTGTATTGTTAATTCTTAATGCTTTCATTATTAATTAATGTGTAGAAAATGCTCTTGTTTTAGGCCCAATGGGAATAATTAGTCCGTCCGTGAGTTGAAGGCGCTCCCCTTTCCCCTGGCGTCTCGAGGTGGCCACCTGGCGTCTCCAGGTGTCCCATTGACGTCCCCAGGTGACCACCGCTGCTCTTTAATCCACCCAACACGTGGCTCTGTCGAAGGGGCATAACGGAGAGCCGCGCTATCACGTGGTCGTGGCAAAGAGATGATGAATGTCTCTCGTTGCTGTGACCGAAAGCTGTCGATATGGTGAATCATCGATTAATCTGGGGCGGGGGGGGGCAGGGTCGGATAATCACTAAATATTTATATAAAATAGCTTATTTTTTCACAGTTTTGTGTGACATGTTTTTAAGTGATTTTTTTAAAAATGTTTTAAGTATTGCTTACAATATGAAATCGGCATAGATAAACATAAAAACAGACAAATAAATAAGTTACCCTATTGACTGTACCGTACCGACCACTCCAATCTCGAAGACCGCATGGGGTTGATGTATCTACGTGCGGGGTATTTTCATTGGTTCAGTTGTACGTAGTGTATCATGTAGTGCACGTAATATTTGACGCTGAAGTCGTAGCTACTTGTTTTCTTTGTCACGCACACGGTGCCGATTGCCAGACTGGTTACAACCTTTGGAACGATTTCACCGCATTTACCCAGGATAGCCAGATCATGTTGGAAGCAGCCGGATTAATCGCGCGCCTGGATATAATCAATGATCAACTGTATGCACGCTATATATACACACACACACGTGGCTATAATACATAATACAGTTTTTTTTGGGTTAGATCGCGTAAATATATAAATGTGTCGTTAAACCCGCCACCACCCGACAGCCCACTACTGAGGGTTGTCACGTAAACAGAACATGCAAATTCGTTACTAGTACAGCACTAGTGTATAGTGTAGTGTATAGTAGTGTAGTGGTATAGTGTAGTGTATCGTAGTTTATAGTGTAGTGTATAGTGGTATAGTGTAGTGTATCATAGTTTCTAGTGTAGTGTATAGTAGTGTATAATGTCGTGTATAGTAGTGGTATAGTGTAGTGTATAGTAGTGGTATAGTGTAGTGTATAGTGTAGTGTACTAGTACAGCACACCGGTGTGTTGGAGAGCCAAGCCACAAGATTTACAATCTGAGTACGACGTTTCACCAGTAAATACAACTAGCTTCATCAGGCGACATCCAGGTGGCGGGTTTAACGACACACTTTTATATATTTACGCGATCTAACCCCCAAAAAAACCCTGTGTTATGGATGATATTGGTCGTGTTAAACACACACTTGGTTCTTTGCAGAACTCATCGTCTGTTTCAGGTTTTGGCCACCCCTGGACCAATGAAACCAAACAGTCTCATCGAATAGCGTGGGAACGTGCGTGCCCCTTCTGTGCTAAAGAATAACAAGTATAACCCGTAAAAACAAAGTTTTTCACTATAAATTCTTTATATGCGTGGCGGCTAGAGTCCTCTCGTCCTCTGGCTTGAGATGGCTGCCACCTATGGGTCAGATGATTGCATGGCAGCATTAAGCAATTGGTAATTAAATATAATATTTTCGTCTTAAAAAGTGTAACATTTTGGAAACAAATTTTCACGAACATTAATTGTCACGCACAACGAGTCTGTGGAAAATGTCAGCTCGATTGGATCACGGGAAGTGGGTTAAAAAACGACCAAAAGATTTGCACGGTCCTAAGCAAGCAAGCAAGTGAACTTAATATAAAGGATTTAAAAATGCCCGTACCCTTTGGTTCTTTCCGTAAAGTCACGTAGGTAGAAAAATAAAATGAAACCAAAAATGATATATTACGACGTTTCGATCGCAACACAAGCGGTCGTCCTGTTGTGATCGAAACGTCGTGATATATTATTTTATATTCTTGGTTCTTTCGGTAAAGTCACGTAGAAGGGAAATAATAAAATAATACAAATATAAAACTTTTTTTTTTATTGTTTAATATTTTTATTAAAATCTAGAAAATTTGTTTTATTGTTTAAATTTTTCATTCTTTTATTATCTTCCTTCGACGTGAATTTACCGAAAGAACCAAGAATATGAATCCCTGCAGTCACGAAAGCTTTAAATCAAAATATTATTTTTGTTTTATTTTAACTAAAAACTCAACGTTTTGTTTTACCGGCTGCAAAGCCCACTGAGAGGCCTAGCTCCTTTTTTCAGGAGCGACCCTGGCTACCACAAATGATAGCTCCACGAAGTGACGGCTTACCATCATCGTGTGGAAATTTGTAGCAGCCAAAGACTTTAAACGCGTGATGTTGATTCTTTAACGTTGGAGGGAAAATCCGGAGGACCCGGAGAAAAATTCACGCGACCACGGGGAAAGAGAGAGAGAGAGACACGCAAACTCCAAATATACAGCAGCAGGCGTCAGGGTCGGCATCAAACTCACGACCTCATGTGTACCAGGCGAGGTAGTTAACATCTCCTAGCCACCGTGGTGATGATGACGAGAGAAAGAGACGCGCAACTCCAAATATACAGCAGCAGGTGTCAGGGTCGGGATCGAACCCACGACCTCCTGTACACCAGGCGAGGTAGTCAACATCTCCTAGCCACCGTGATGATGATGAGAGAGAGATGCGCAAACTCCAAATATACAGCAGCAGGCGTCAGGGTCGGGATCAAACCCACGACCTCCTGTATACCAGGCGAGGTAGTTAACATCTCCTAGCCACCGTGGTGATGATGACGAGAGAAAGAGACGCGCAACTCCAAATATACAGCAGCAGGTGTCAGGGTCGGGATCGAACCCACGACCTCCTGTACACCAGGCGAGGTAGTCAACATCTCCTAGCCACCGTGATGATGATGAGAGAGAGATGCGCAAACTCCAAATATACAGCAGCAGGCGTCAGGGTCGGGATCAAACCCACGACCTCCTGTATACCAGGCGAGGTAGTTAACATCTCCTAGCCACCGTGGTGATGATGACGAGAGAAAGAGACGCGCAACTCCAAATATACAGCAGCAGGTGTCAGGGTCGGGATCGAACCCACGACCTCCTGTACACCAGGCGAGGTAGTCAACATCTCCTAGCCACCGTGATGATGATGAGAGAGAGATGCGCAAACTCCAAATATACAGCAGCAGACGTCAGGGTCGGGATCAAACCCACGACCTCCTGTATACCAGGCGAGGTAGTTAGTATCTCAACGGCATTGGCCAAGCATCCTAACGCCGGGCTCTCCTGAAAACGCATCTTGAGGCTTTCCTGGGTAAATAAAAAAAATCACAAATTCTAGCGCCAGAGTGAGCAGCTCGCAAGCAGAAGGCCGCGAGTGGGGGGGGGGGGAGTGGTTGACTCAACCCATCATCTGTATGGGGTCGGTAAAATACGTACCACTTTGTCGGTAAAATACGTACCACTTTGTCGGTAAGTCAACAGTGGTTGTCCGGTAGGTAAAATGGTCAACGCCATGGAAATGTGAAATTTCAAGTTTTTAAACGGGAAATTATCACAAATTCTTCGGTGTTCATTTTGAGCAGCAGGAGATCTCTTTGACTTCACGACGTTCGATTACAATCACGTATTGCTGTTGCCCCGTAATTGACCTTTCATTGACGGCGAATGGGTGGATCGATCGTAGGCTGATTTAACCGACCGCGTTGGGACCAAGTATTGACTTCCCTCTAACTCCCATGAGAATGCTCCCCATAGTGCAACGTTTAGGGGTTTTTGTTTGTTTGTCGTTTGCAAAAAAAAATAAACTCGTTTCCATTTCCTTGTGTCGAGACGAACGCAACGAGCATCTCTCTCTGTGTGTCTCTGTGTGCGTGACCAATTCACAGTCACTCGCTCGCTCTCATTAAGTTTTTGAACCCCAAGTCACGGCACCACGTTGCAGGAATGAAACATGTGGCCCGTGTCATTTACTTATTATTTTGTGTGTGTGGGTCCTGTTCGTGTCCATCCCTCCCCTCCCCCCGCGGCTGAACTTAACCCGCCGCATCTTTGGTGGGGGCTCAGTCGCTCGCACCTGGCATCCGATAAGAGGACAGGTGATGACAAAACCTGCCTCGCCCTGGTATGTTAGAAGGAAGATCTTACGCAACCATTATTTTCGTGTGTTTTTTTGGGGGGTTAAGTTCAGGGACGATGGGTGGGGTTGGGGGTTAGGGGTGAGTGGGGTGGGGGTGAGTGGGGGGGTGGGGGTGAGTGGGGTGGGGTGAGTGGAGTGGGGGTGAGTGGGGTGGGGGGGCAACCCAGCAGAGCAAGAATCATGGGGGCCTCGGTCCCCTGAATGCTGAAATGTGCCACGTTCTAGACGCGTGGTGGGTCTGCCACCACCACCACCACCAAACGCCCCACGGGACTGGCGGGACGCTCGCTCGTTCTCTTGACGATCGTCGGCGTGGGGGGATGAAAAGGAGGAAGAAGAAGGGACAAAAAGAACACAACAATCGGTCCGCGCAACCCTTAAAAGTGGTTTTCAAACAAACAAAAAAGTGTCCGCCCATCGTTGTGTCAAAGCGTGGATTTAAAGAGGGGGGGGGCCCTTCGGTGGGAGACGTGCGGAACTTGAGCAAACATTTGTGAAGGTTTGTTTGTGTGTGTGTGCGTTTTTCATCGCCACTGGGGGAGACAAAGGCGGCCGGGCGTGGTGCTGGCCACCCACCCCCTCGTGTGCCGAGCCGGCCTTCATAGGTGCTCGCGAACAGCACTTGCCTCGAGAGTCTTAAGGCTACACGGGGGACCTTTCTCTTTGTCATAGGTGCTACTCGCTCACAGCACTTGCCCCAACAGTCTGTCGAGCCTATACGGGGGACTTTTGTCTTTGGGTTTTTTTTCTTTTATCATCCGAACAAAACACCGCCGTGTAGATGTGAATCGAGTTGTGAGTTGTTTTATTTTTGATGTTTTAGCCTCCTGGTTGACCCAGGAACTCCTCACTCGAATTTCATAACTCAATTTTCCATCCCCCCCCCGCCCAGGATGATCCTGTTAAGGGTTTCTATTTTTGTTAAATTTTCGCAGTGGAAGTGGAGAAAAAAAAACATCGCCAATTGTTTTTGTTGTTGTTTGCGAAGTGAATATTACACGTCGATTTTAAAAGCCTCAGATAAAAATCGATTATAAAAACCTCCGATAAAAGTCGATTCTCAAAGCCTCCGATAAAAATCGATTTTAAAAGCCTCCGATAAAAGTCGATTATAAAAGCCTCCAATAAAAATCGATTATAAAAGCCCGGCGTTCCGTTTGTCCGTCAACTAAATGATATGGGGCCATCCATAAATGACGTCACGCACCTGGGGGGGGGGGGTCAGACATTTGTGACGATGTGTGACAAGGGGGGGGGGGTGTTTAAGAAATGTGACGTCACGTAAAAATGCGCAACTTTAAATGAATATAGAATTGTTATAACAACACTAATTGTTATAACAACACTCCTACAACATCAGAGTGCAGCGCCACATTAAATACGCACTACAATGACAATAGTTTAAAGCGATTTGAAGCATGTTTTATTTTCAAAATGGAAATATGTTTTTTTTTTGGGGGGGGGGGGCAGAGCTTTGTGACGTCATATTTGAGGGTGGGGTCTGACTTTTTGTGCCTTCACACTCTACGTAGAGTAGAGTCAGTAGTAGCTACTGACTCTATATGACCACACACCCTACACGCCCTACGTAGAGTAGAGTCAGTAGTAGCTACTGACCCTACATGCAATAGTCAGCAGTAAACGACGCCGCTTGATCTTTAACGTCCACCGCGAGGCAGACGGCGTGGAAGCCTCCGTGTGGTTAGTAGGCGCGCTCACAGCGCGGTGGTTAATTCATTCACAGGGGCGGCCGTTTGGATTGGAACCGCGAGCCTCTGCAAAGCGGCGAACGCGCCATCGCTGGGCCGCGTCCCCCTCGTGGCACTAGGGGAGAGAGGGGTGCAAGGGGGGGGTGCAAGGGGGGGCAAGTGGGGGGTGCAAGGGGGGGGGTGCAAGGTGGGGAGCAAGTGGGGGGGGCAGGGGGGGGTGCAAGGGGGGGGTGCAAGGCGGGAAGGAGTAATAGTAGGGGGTGCAAGGGGGGGTGCAAGTGGGGGGTGCAAGGGGGGGGGGTGCAAGTGGGGGGTGCAAGGGGGGGGTGCAAGAAGACAAAAGCCGACCTCTAATAACAACCGTGCGTGCTGCCACCCGATGTCCAAGACGGGACCGCTGGAGGTGACGCCCCGGGCGTCAAGTCGTGGGGACCGATGACCAAAAATCTGGGCCTCTGGTATTTATAACAACAACAACAACAAAAAAACGATTTAAAGCTTTCGTGACTGCCGGGATTCATCTTCTTGGTTCTGTCGGTAAAGTCACGTAGAAGGGAAGTAATACAATAATAAAAATAAAACATAATGAAATAATTCTCACGACGTTTCGGCCACAACGCAAGCAGCCGTCCAGGTCTGTCGGGTGCTGTCTCCTCGACAGACCTGGTCTTCACCTGAGGACGGCTGCTTGCGTTGTGGCCGAAACGTCGTGAGAATTATTTTATTATGTTTTATTTTTATTATTTTATTACTTCCCTTCTACGTGACTTTACCGAAATAACCAAGAAGAAAAAAAAAACACTTCGAGCAGCTGAGTACCCAACCGTGACCCTTCTTAAAGCCACTTCGCCGCCTTCGAAAACACGCGCGTCGCCTCTGCGCTCCTCAAATAAAGCGACGCCAACCGCGGAGATAATCATCGCAGTGTGTCGTGGCCGGGCGCGTGGTGCTGGCCACCCACCCCCTCGTGTGCCGTGCCGGCCTTCATAGGTGCTCCATAACAGCACTTGCCACAACAGCCTGTAAAAGGCTTTACGGGGGATCTTTGTCTTTGTATGCGTGGTGCTGGCCACCCACCCCCTCGTGTGCCGTGCCGGCCTTCATAGGTGCTCTATAATAGCACTTGCCACAACAGCCTGTAAAAGGCTATACGGGGGATCTTTGTTGTTGTGAGTTCGATTCCCGCCCACGGTCAACATCGGTGACGATTATCTGAACCGGGTCCTGGGACTCCCCTAAGTGGACTCAGCCTCAAATGAGTACCTGGTGCGGTGTGCAAGCATCGCCACTGGGGAGACAAAGGCGGCCGGGCGTGGTTCTGGCCACCCACTCCCTCGTGTGCCGTGCCGGCCTTCGTAGGTGCTCGCTAACAGCACTTGCCCCAACAGCCTGTTCGGGGCTATATGGGGGATCTTTGCGCCAAATTTAAACTTTCAGACTGGCCTGCCTCTGATCTGTCCTGGGTTTAACCAGAACGATTGTGTGAAGAGCTCACAAAATCTTAAAATATCTGGGCGCAGTCCCATCATCAGTGTAGCCCGCATGGCCAGCCACCGCATGCCCAAGCAGCTTCTGTTTGGCCGGATCGAGGGGGCTAAACGGGCACGGCACGGGCTGGAGAGAAGAGATGGAGCTGATGTTGGTACAGGAGGATGTGGAGCTGAGTGGACTCGCCAAAGACTGCTGACAGCAGTGCCAAGATTGAAAACATATAAAGTGCGATGCTATGTAAATAAAAACAACAATTTGCTAAACCTGGGCCACAATATCTGGACGTGTCTTGACAATGCATAAATTTATGTTCATATGATTGTGGTTATGGTTGTACTTTATTAATCCCTAATCTTTGCCATTACATGCAATAAAACAAGAAAATGTAAAAAAGAAGAAACAGAGCAATACAATACACACTTAGACATTATTGGAAAAAAAACAATAAAAAGTATATCCCATGTGTTAGTGAATTTTTTTTTAATTTTAGGCAGGAAATTCGTTTTCAAATTTTGATTTTTTTCTGGGGGGGGGGGGGGCAAACCCCCTGGGAGATTTGGTCCCCCCCATGTTGACTCCATGGCTATGGCCTCGTTACACACTACACTACACACTAGCCTACACACTGCACTATACACTACCCTACACACTGCACTATACACTACACACTAAATTACTATGCACTACACTATACACTACACTATACACTACCCTACACACTGCACTATACACTCCCCTACACACTACACTGGCACTATACACTACCCTACACACGACACTATACACTACCCTATACACTACACACTACATTACTATACACTACACTACGCACTACAGTCCAGTGGTTCTTAACCGGGGGTGCGAGACACGGCCAGATTATTGTTTAGAAGGTAAATAATCGACAACACAAATTAGGCATGGCCACGTAAGTAACAACAACTTCGTATCATCAAACCCCGTGTATTTATTAAAGTTGTTAGGCTTGCAGTACGGGTTAAGAACCACTTAGATGATAATTTGGCGACTGCTAGGAATGCTCACGCAGAGATAGGCCCCACTTCGTTGAGCTACGATTTGTGATAGCCGGTCGCTTCTCAAAAAATTAACTGCACAGGCTCGGTGGGTCTAACATGGTCAACTTTAAAAAAATATATATCAAAGTTTACGTTAGTTTAGCTTATCTCTCTGCACTGTAAGCGCTTCTGTACCCCCTTACAGAGCAGGACCCCCGGGGCAGGCGATTCTCACGGCCAACAATCAGCGAGGCACAACGTTGCTTTGCTCGTCTTGCACCACTGGTCAAAACAATCGGCGAAGAGAGAGAGAAAGAGACACGACAGAGGGAGAGAGGGGGAGACATGAAAGGAACTTGCCCGGTTGGAGTGTGTGTGTGGGGGAGGGAGAGACTTTTTTGACTTTTTAAACAACTTTTCTTGCCGCCAGCAGCAACAGCACTGGAGGCGATTCCGATATGAAACACACAAAGTCACCAGCTAACGAATAAACTCTGTAAATCCACGCGCTGTGGCGCTAAATGCAGCGTGCACAACACGAAAGAAAAGCCACGTGGTGGTGGTGGTGTTGGTCATCGCGCACGCCACGGTGACGAGCGAGCGCTTCAGAAGGTGAACACGAGGGTGCCGTCCACGCTGGAACAGAGAGGGGCTTTTCCGGCTCCCCAGCGTTCGAAGAAGACGCGCACATCACCGACATGTGTGTGGTACATGGCGTGCTCCAGCCGGAGCCGCGCCTTAAGCAGGCCCCTGAACACTGGAAGAGCGGTGGTGCAGCGGTTAGCACGCGCGGCCAAGCTACGAAACCCAACTGGTCTACACTTTTTTTTTTCTTCTTGGTTCTTTCGGTAAAGTCACGTAGAAGGGAAGTAATAAAAGAATAAAAATAAAATAATTCTCACGACGTTTCGGCCACAACGCAAGCAGCCGTCTTCAGGTGAAAACCAGGTCCGTCGAGGCGACAGAGTCTGAATGAAACAGCACACGAGCTTGGCGCATATATATAAGCTGGGCGCCTAGACAAAGGAATTTGCATATCAAGAGGAATTTAGCATATTTATGGGAAATGCAGGAATGTGATTAGTACTACATATGCATGTGCGTTATGCAGGATTAACAGCATCAAAGGGAGCTGCAGTTGCTGCTGCTGCTGCAGTTGCTGCTGCTGCAGTTGCTGCTGCTGCTGCAGTTGCTGCTGCTGCTGCAGTTGCTGCTGCTGCAGTTGCTGCTGCTGCTGCTGCAGTTGCTGCTGCTGCTGCAGTTGCTGCTGCTGCAGTTGCTGCTGCTGCTGCTGCAGTTGCTGCTGCTGCTGCAGTTGCTGCTGCTGCTGCATTTTTTTTTTAATAAAACATAATAAAATAAGATAATTATTTTATTATGTTTTATTTGTTTTATTTTATTTTATTATTTCCCTTCTACGTGACTTTACCGAAAGAACCAAGAAGATGAATCCCTGCAGTCACGAAAGCTTTAAATCGAAAAATGTTCCCAAGATATTTACGTATTTTTTTGTTTGTTTCAGTACACTACACACTACAGATAATTATCTGAGCCGGGTGCTGGGCCTCCCCTAAGTCGACTCGGCCTCAAATGAGTACCCGGTGCGGGGCTTTTAAAAATAACAAACAAACATCGCTCCTCGCGGGAGCAATTGCGACCGTGGCGTCGTTGGCAAAACTTTCAGTTTCATTTGTTTGGAATAACCCTGCGAGCCATTCGGCTCTTGATTCGGGTGCAACCGCAACAAACAATAAAATAACAAGATACATTTAAAATTTACTGTACGCAAATTGAAACATGTGTACAGGAGGTCGCTGGTTCGTTCCCGACCCTGACGATGCCTGTTGTATATTTGGAGTTTGCGTGTGTCTCTCTCCGTGGAGATGTTAACTACCTCGCCTGGTATACAGGAGGTCGCGGGTTCGATCCCAACCCTGACGATGCCTGCTGTATATTTGGAGTTTGCGTCTCTCTCCCGGTGGAGATGTTAACTACCTCGCCTGGTGTACAGGAGGTCGCGGGTTCGTTCCCGACCCTGACTATGCCTGCTGTATATTTGGAGTTTGCGTCTCTCTCCCCGTGGAGATGTTAACTACCTCGCCTGGTGTACAGGAGGTCATGGGTTCGATCCCGACCCTGACGATGCCTGCTGTATATTTGGAGTTTGCGTCTCTTTCCGTGGAGATGTTAACTACCTCGCTTGATATACAAGAGGTCGCGGGTTCGTTCCCAACCCTGACGATACCTGCTGTATTTTTTGTCGTTCGCGTGTCTCTCTCTCTTCCCGTGGTCGCGTGGGTTTCCCCTCCACGTGTAGACTCCACACCACGCGTGTCTCGGAGCAATTGGTCTGCTGCTATACACGTGATGATGATGATAGAGCCGCCCAGTTCGTCGAGTTTAGCATTCGTAGATGTCAGCTCGCTTCTGACAAAATAGCCGCATAGTTCAGTGGGGCCTTAACAGGTAAAGTAAAACATAGTTTATATAGTTACAAATAAATAAATATCGGCAAGCTCACTGCTATGGATACACTCGGTTGTGGATATTGTTGTTGTTTGCGACGGCGATCGCTGGCTTACGGATATTTTTTTTCACGATTAACATTTTGTAAATATAATAACATTATATAGAATTTCGTGCGGTGGTATGCATTCCTCCCCTTTGCACCTGCTGAATAAAATTCCGAAACGCACAATCTGCCTATTGTGCTACAGTCCCACAAAAGCCACCTTTTAGCAAAATAGCCCACGTGTGTGCACGCGTGTGCGTGTGTGTGTGTCTGTGTGTGTGCGCCGCTTGTGTCAACGCACACGTGTGTGTCTGTGTGTGTGTGTGCATGTGTGTGAGTGTGAGCGAGTGTGTGTATGCGTGTGTGTGGGGAGCGGTGGTGGAGCGGTTAGCGCTACGCTGCGGAACGGACCTGGCGACTCGAGTTCCATTCCCGCTCACGGCCACCAACACCGGTGACGATTATCTGAACCGGTCCCAGGCTTCCCCTAGGTCGACTCAGCCTCAAATGAGTACCTGTTGCGGTGTGTGTAAACATCGCCACTGGGGGAGACAAAGGCGGCCGGGCGTGGTGCTGGCCACCCACCCCCTCGTGTGCCGTGCCGGCCTTCATAGGTGCTCGCTAACAGCACTTGCCCCAACAGTCTGTGAAGGCTACACGGGGGATCTTTGTGAGAGGGTATGTGTTCGCGGCGAGCGGTGGTGCAGCAGTTAGCGCGCCTTGCGCCACGAACCCGCGGCGATGCTGGGCCTCCCCTAGGTCGACTCAGCCTCAACACGCTCAGCCTGCTGCGGTTGCGTTGTTAAACATCGCCACCGGGGGAGACAAAGGCGGCCGGGCGTGGTGATGCTGCCCCCCCCCAGCCCGATCACCTCGTGTGCCATCAGTGGCGGCCTTCATAGGTTGGTGCTCACTCCTGAACAGAACTAGTCACCCACACGGTTCGTCAAAGGCGACACGGACGTGCGTCAATTTTTTTTTCTCCCCGACTTTCAACATTTATTGAAGTTCTAGATTTGAAGCTTTCGTGACTGCAAGGATTCATATTCTTAGGTTTTTTGGGTAAAGTCACGTAGGTAAATTTTTAAATTAATATAAGTAAAATAAAATAAAAATTAAATAAAAATCACGACATTTCGGAGGCAACACAAGCTTCCGTCTTGAGGTGGAACCGTTACAGCACGATTGCTGTATCAAGTAAGAGAAATCATATTCAGGGCCTACATTGTCTCCTCCCACCCTCAACCAGTATATATATGCAAGGACTGTTTTCTTGGAATTTCTCATTTATTTGATGCAGCTATCGTGCTGTGACGGTTCCACCTGAAGACGGAAGCTTGTGTTGCCTCCGAAACGTCGTACTTGATACAGCTATCGTGCTGTGACGGTTCCACCTGAAGACGGAAGCTTGTGTTGCCTCCGAAACGTCGTGATTTTTATTTTATTTTTATTTCATTTTACTTTTATTAATTTTCATTTAAATTTTTTTACCTACGTGATTTTACCGAAAAAACCTAAGAATATGTTTTCTATGCAATCCGTTGTCTTCGGGCGTGCGTGCAACGCGCCCCGCTGTAAGACCGCGCGCGTTCTTTTTGTTGTTGAATGTTTGTTGCGCAACGAAACTTTTCTGGCCGCGCGAAATTCCCCGGGGTCTTAACGGTAAAGCTGCCTCCGTTTCATTTGAAGTCTCTTACATTTGACAGATTTGCCCTTTTCCCTCCCTCTCTCTCTCTCTTTCTTTATCTCCCCTCCACCTCCCCACCCTACTCCCTCTTTTTTTTACGATCAGAGGAAACAAGAAGATGCTCGGTGTATTCGGCACTTTGCTTCGTTCATCATTTCGCTTTGTTATGCTTTGCTTTACGTAACCCCCCCCCCCCCCCATTTTTAAATGAAAGATTTAACAAATATTTTTCGCTCTGCTCTCCTTTCCCCTTCCTTCTCTCTCTACCCCCCCCCCCTCTGCCTACCCCCTCTCGCTCTCTCTCTCTCGCTCACTCTCTCGCTCTCTCTCGTTCTCCCTTTTTTTGACTACGACAAGTGCTCTCTCTCTCTCCTCCACCCTACCCTCTCTCACTTTCTCCCCTCACCTACTCCCCCCACTCTCCCTCTCTCTCTCCCTTTCTCCCCCACCCCCTACTCTCTTTTTTTTTTGCAACTGTCGTCACGGGCAACGTCCCGTGTTTTTCTCAAAACATCATCTCACGAACGGTCATCATCATCGGCTCGGCTCGGCGAGGAATCTCTCCTGCCACGCGCTCGCGTGCCCGCACTCGCTGCTCGGCCTCAACGTGGCTACCTGGTGCGGTGTGTAAACATCATCGCCACTGGGGGAGACAAAGGCGGTCGGGCGTACGCGGTGCTGGGCCCACACATTCCCTCGTGTGCCGTGCCGACCTTCATCGGTGCTCGGTGCTGCTAATCGCTAACGGCACTTGCCCCAACTGCCTGTTGAGGCTATACGGGGGATCTTTGTCTTTGTGTACGTGGTGCTGGCCACCCACCCCCTCGTGTGCCGTGCCGGCCTTCATAGGTGCTGCTACTCGCTAACAGCACTTGCCCCTACAGTCTGTTAAGCCGGCGAGCCGAGATCAATTCCCAACCACGGCGTGATTTCGGAACTGATCCTGTGCCTTGCTTTAGGGTCGACTTAGGGGCCGTCCATAAATGACGTCACGCACCTAGGGGGGGGGGGGGGTCAGACATTTGTGACGATGTGTGACGAGAAATGTGACGTCACGTAAAAATGCGCAACTTTAAATAAATATAGACAACACGTTCTATTTAATTAAATAGACTTTTTATTAAATATTTTCTCCTACAACATCAGAGTGCAGCGCCACATTAATTACGCACTACAATGACAATAGTTTAAAGCGATTTGAAGCATGTTTTATTTTTTTTTTGGGGGGGGGGGGGCAGAGCTTTGTGACGTCATATTTGAGGGGGGGGGGTCTGACTTTTTGTGACGCCGTGTGACGACGACGATGGGGGGGGGGTGTCAAAAATTGTCCAAAATCGCGTGACGTCATTTATGGACGGCCCCTTAGCTCCGCGGACCCGATATTTCAGCCACGGGGAGACAAAGGTGGCTATGCGTGGCACCGGCCACGTCAACCCATCGTGTACGCCGTTCGGACCTTAATAGGTGCTCGCTAACAACACCCAAAATCGGCGTTTGCAGCCTTTTCGGAGGCAGCAATTTGTTTGTTTTGTGCCAGCGGCAAATATCGGTGTCCAACTACCAGTGCTGCTGGAACTCACCGAGGTCATCTTAAGAGCAAACGCGCACGTGCGCTGTGGCATTTGGGCATTAGCACCGGGGGGGGGGGGGAGACAAAGGCGGTCCGGCTTGAAATTCTCGGCCACACCACCTGCTAAAAATTACAATGATTAACTGTTTTTTTTTATTTTAGCAGGTAAGGGGGCGTCCATAAATGACGTCACGCGATTTTGGACGATTTTTGACCACCCCCCCCCCCCCCCCTTCGTCACACGGCGTCACAAAAAGCCAGCCCCCCCCCCTCAAAATATGACGTCACAAAGCTCTGCCCCCCCCCCCCCCGCCTCCAAAATTTAAAACATGCTTCAAATCGCTTTAAACTGCAGTAAAACCTTGGATTGCGAGTAACTTGGTCTGCGAGTGTTTTGCACGACGAGCAATTTTTAAAATAAATATTAATTTGATAAACGAGCGAGGTCTTGCAATACGAGTAGTGCGTGTATACGCTTTTTCTGCCGAGCGTCACGTGATCACAACTGATATACGAGTGCTTTGGATTACAAACACGTTTCCGGAATGAATTATGCTCGCAATCCAAGGTGTTTACCGTATTGTCATTGTAGTGCGTATTTAATGTGGAGCTGCACTCTGATGTTGTAGGAGAAAACATTTATGAAAAAGTCTATTTAATTAAGTAGAACGTGTTGTCTATATTTATTTTAAGTTACGCATTTTGATGTGACGTCACATTTCTCAAACCCCCCCCCACCCCCTCGTCACACATCGTCACAAATGTCTGACACCCCCCCCACCCCTAGGTGCGTGACGTCATTTATGGACGGCCCCTAAAGGCTCACTAGGTTTCGATTTAAAGCTTTCGTGACTGCAGGGATTCATCTTCTTGGTTCTTTCGGTAAAGTCACGTAGAAGGGAAGTAATAAAATAATAAAAATAAAACATAATAAAATACAATTCTCACGACGTTTCGGCCACAACGCAAGCAGCCGTCCTCAGGTGAAGAACAGGTATGTCGGGAAGACAGCGTCTGAATGCTGACGCTGTCTTCCCGACAGACCTGGTCTTCACCGGAAGACGGCTGCTTGCGTTGTGGCCGAAACGTCGTGAGAATTATTTTATTATATTTTATTATTTTATTATTTCCCTTCTACGTGACTTTACCGAAATAACCAAGAAGAAGAAGATCACTGGGTTGTTTCGCTCTTTCTCAGAAGCCACCTGGCGAGCACAAACGATGTCTCAACCAATTGGCGTCATCGTCGTGAGGACATTTTAATAGCAGCCAAATGCTGTTCAAACGCATGTTTCTAAAGTGGAGGGGGGGGGGACCGGGAGGACCTGGATAAAACTCCACATGACCACGGGGAGAGAGACACGCAAACTCCAAATATACAGCAGCAGGCGTGAGGGTCGGGTTCGAACCGACGACCTCCTGCATACCAGGCGAGGTAGTTAACATCTCCTAGCCACCGTGGTGGCGTCAGGGTCCGGGATCGAACCCACGACTTCCTGCATACCAGGCGAAGTAGTTAACATCTCCGAGTGACCGTGGCGCTCCTTTTCGTTTTCGAGTGCTGTGCCGTGCCCCCTAATACCTGTTTGCTAAGCGGACCTATTCCTCCTCCTTGTGTAAGAATGAAAAGGTCACTTGATGAGGTTTTTTTGTCGTGTTACATTTGTAGATTTGAAGCTTTCGTGACTGCAAGGATTCATATTCTTAGTTTTTTTCGGTAAAATCACGTAGGTAAAAAATTAAAATTAATAAAAGTAAAATAAAAATAAAATAAAAATCACGACGTTTCGGAGGCAACACAAGCTTCCGTCTTCAGGTGGAACCGTCACAGCACGATAGCTGTATCAACTTTACTTGATACAGCTATGATATCAACTTTACTTGATACAGCTATGATACAGCTATCGTGCTGTGACGGTTCCACCTGAAGACGGAAGCTTGTGTTGCCTGCGAAACGTCGTGATTTTTATTTTATTTTACTTTTATTAATTGTAATTTTTTACCTACGTGACTTTACCGAAAAAACCTAAGAATGTGTTACATTTGTTTTGTCGGCACAAACTCAGCCCCCCCCCCCCCTGTCCGTCCAATTATATGATCAATCATCGTTACATTGCCATCACTCTAATAATGCCTTGTCCGTTGTACACACACCCAAAACGTCTTCTAAGGAACAGGTTTAGGCTGCTCCGGCTTGTTTATATTCGCAGGCTGAACGAGACGCACGCACGCGCGCACACGCGCGCACGCACCGTGTGGACAGAACGCCTCTCTTACAATCTGAAGGTTATAAATTCAGAGCGGTCCCTCGGGGTACACGGGCGAATCGGGGTGACCGCCCCGGGCCCCGCGCTTTGGGGGGGCGGGCGGTAAGGGTCAGATTATTTTGATTATTTTGTTGCTATAAATGTCCACGTGACGATGACGACGATGAGAGTGATGATAATCGGCCACTTCGTTGAGCTATCGTTTGAACAAGCAGCTACTGGCTCGGTGACCTTTACCTGGTGAAGTAAACATTTCGATTTAAAGCTTTCGTGACTGCAGGGATTCATCTTCTTGGTTTTTTCGGTAAAGTCACGTAGAAGGGAAATAAAAAAAAACATAATAAAATAATTTAGATTTCATTCAGACGCTGTCTTTCCGACAGACCTGTTCTTCACCTGAGGACGGCTGCTTGCGTTGTGGCCGAAACGTCGTGAGAATTATTTTATTATGTTTTATTTTTATTATTTTATTACTTCCATTCTACGTGACTTTACCGAAAGAACCAAGAAGGTGAAGTAAACATTGGCTTCATTTTACTTTAGTTTTCAGTGATTTGCTCACATTTCCTGTACTCTACACTCCGATCGTTTTTATAGCTCATCGGGTTCATATCCAGTATAAAAATACATATTATGATTCTGAGGTTTGATAATTCGGTTTTAGTTTGAATTGGATTTACCCACGACTTGGCTGTCGCCTGATGTGGCTGGTTGTAATTAGCTCATGATGATAGTTGTAAACTATTGGTGATAATTCTAGATTTATTGGTTTCTAGATTTATTGGTGATAGTTGTAAACTATTGGTGATATCATCTTCTTGGTTCTTTCGGTAAAGTCACGTAGAAGGGAAATAATAAAATAATAAAAATAAAACATAATAAAATACAATTCTCACGACGTTTCGGCCGCAACGCAATTGGCTACCGTCCCCAAGATATTTAAGTTTTTTTTTAAGTTTTTAATATTTAAGTTTTTACATTTTACGTCTATGTATATTGTGTAGATAGAGTTTTACTCATACATTGTAAACCGAGGTCTTTTCATGTGTTTGTGGTTGCTTTACATGACAATATGTCACCTGTCCTGTTCATGTAACACTTTAAAAATCAGCAAAAGGGTTATATAAATACAATTTATGAAACAAAAGGCAAAAAACTATTATGTATATGAAGTAAAAAGTTTAGTCCTCATTTAGTGTCTACTCGGCGCTTCT
Organism: Lampetra fluviatilis; assembly: GCF_964198595.1. Lineage (NCBI taxonomy): Eukaryota > Metazoa > Chordata > Hyperoartia > Petromyzontiformes > Petromyzontidae > Lampetra > Lampetra fluviatilis. The sequence continues at coordinate 4,628,893 of NC_136330.1, forward strand.
TGGCTTGTCTCTTGCATTCATTAAATGGAGCGTCTCTTCTCACTGTCCAGCAATAGTCTGCAAGCATTGATGGGCTCCATTTGCCCTGATAGCGTTTCTCCATTGTCGCAATGTCCTGGTGAAATCGCTCGCCACGCTCGTCGCTCACTGCTCCGCAGTTCGGGTTTGAAAAAAATCTAGATGAGAATGCAAAACATGTATCTTTAGTGACATGTTGCAACCAAGGCTTTTGTATGCCTTGAGGAGGTTTTCCACCAACTTCCTGTAGTCGTCTGCCTTGTTGTTTCCGAGAAAATGTGTTGCCACTAACTGGAAGGCTTTCCATGCCGTCTTTTCCTTGGCACGCAGCGCGCTGTCAAATGCATCATCTCGAAGAAATTCACGAACCTGAGGACCAATAAAAACACCTTCTTCTTGGTTCTTTCGGTAAAGTCACGTAGAATGGAAATAATAAAATAATAAAACTAAAACATAATAAAATGATTCTCACGACGTTTCGGCCACAACGCAAGCAGCCGTCCTCAGGTGAAGAACAGGTCTGTCTGAAAGACAGCGTCTGAATGAACACCACCAGGCTTGGCAGCGTATATTTAAGCTGGGTTGGAGGGGGAAGAGCGCCTTGACAAAGGAATTTGAATATCAAGAGGAATTTGGCATATTTATGGGAAATGCAGGTATGTGATTAGTACTACTTATTCCCTTCCTTTATCTCAGCTTCACTTAACCTTGCAAATCTTCCACGGATGTATTTGAAAGCTGCTTGTGCTTTGTCCGTGGCTTTGACAAAGATCTCCATCAGACCCAGCTTGATGTGTAAGGGTGGTAACAAAATCTTCTTTGATTCAACAAGTGGTGGATGCTGAACTCTTTTCCTCCCAGGCTCCAATGACTGTCGGAGTGGCCAATCTGTCTTGATGTAGCGGGAATCTCTCGCACGACTATCCCATTCGCAGAGGACACAGCAGTACTCTGTGTATCCAGTCTGCAGACCAAGCAACAGAGCAACAACCTTTAAATCGTCACAAAGTTGCCACTGATGTTGGCAAAAATTTATGCACCTCAAAAGTAGTTTCGTGTTGTCATAGTTTTCCTTCATTGCATTTAGTTTGATCTCGCCGCTATAAATATCCCCACGATGATGAAAAACCACGTCGTTGAGCTATCTATTCGTTATAGCCAGGTTCGCTTCTGAAGGAAAGCTATAACAGCAGCACGGCGGGTTTTAACCTGGTTAATTTTTTTTAATATATATATAATGTTCCTTTGGTATAACCGTGGCTCCGACATATTTATCGTTCTGGTGCGGGCAGGGCGACGAGGTCAGGGATGAAAGGTGACCTCCTGCGACCTTTAAATGACCCGACAAGAACGAGCCGCCAACGTGAACTGTTTGGGGTCAAATATCGGCGCGTATTTACAAAGCCGCGACGCGGGATATTTACTCACAAGCAGTAGCAGGGACCTGTTTTTGGCCAGTGTCAAAAGATGAAAAGTAAGAATTGATTTTACACTACCCACTGCCTGTACGTAAAGTAGGTGGGACACTGGGTGGGTTTCGGAATCAGGACAGGAATTATGTCGCCGAGTGAGAAAGCACTTTGGGCTATTGCCAGCTCCTCGTCGAAAAGGCCACTCGGCCAACCAAATAATACAAATGCATTACACACTTTGTGTTATGCTGAAGCTAAGTGTTACACATTGCAAGGTATACATGCTCAAAAATGTTTTACATATCAAGGTATCCATAATAGAGGTTGTTGGGTTAGAGCGTGTAAATGTTGTGTCGTTAAACCCGCCACCACCCGACACGGCCAATTAGTAAAGTTTGTCATGTAAACAAAACGTGGCAATTCGTTGTTAGTTCAGCACCTCCGGTGTGTTGGAGAGTAAACCCACAGCATTCATTTACGCAATCTAACCCCAAAAAATCTCTAACAATATGTAATATTGGTCGCGAAAGCCGACATGTTACGTGAAGGTAATTGTACCATTATTATCTCAAGCGTAAACATTTGCAGCCAGCATTTCTGATGGGCTCGTCGCCAACGATTCGGTACCTTGAATTGTGATTGATGACTTATGATTATCATTAAACGAATGGATGATTCTACAATTCCCTCTGCTCATCGCAAAAGACTGCGACTCCTCTTTCACGCACGATGCTGAGCGACCAATCCAGGCAATGTCCAGGCTCAAAGCCCGCTTAGCTTCTGAGATCTGAGTCAAGCCACGCAGCTGGGGCTGCAAGTTGGTTTTCATGGCCCTTTGCTTTGGTGTTTTTTTGCTGTGCGTGCCGTGCGTGCCTCCATCCAAGGCCCTGACTCCGGTTGATGAACGAAGTCCGCACTCCAATGCCGATGTCCTTAGCTGCCTGCGATTTGGACATTCTGGTCTAATTTCATATTGACCGTCTTGTTCTATTTACAGAGCGGCGCCTTACCCTCGGGGCGCTCTCTCGCTCTCTCTCTCGAACAAAGTTTAAAAGTGGCAACAAAATAGAGTGGTTCGGATGACCGGAAGGAAGGAAGACTTTGTCACAATTCTTGCGAATCGCCCGATGATGCTGGTTGCTGTTGTTGTTGTTGTTGTCACTGGCGAAAAACGTCACGGTACTTGAATCGTAACCGTGTGTTGTAGTAGTAACTAATTGGGTTTACTCTCCAACACACCACCGGTTAGTGCTGTACTAGTAACTAATTGTGTTAACACTTCAACACACAACCGGTTAGTGCTGTACTAGTAACTAATTGTGTTAACACTTCAACACACAACCGGTTAGTGCTGTAGTAGTAACTAATTGGGTTTACACTCCAACACACAACCGGTTAGTGTTGTAGTAGTAACTAATTGGGTTTACACTCCAACACACAACCGGTTAGTGCTGTAGTAGTAACTAATTGGGTTTACACTCCAACACACAACCGGTTAGTGCTGTAGTAGCAACTAATTGGGTTTACACTCCAACACACAACCGGTTAGTGCTGTAGTAGTAACTAATTGGGTTTACACTCCAACACACAACCGGTTAGTGCTGTAGTAGCAACTAATTGGGTTTACACTCCAACACACAACCGGTTAGTGCTGTAGTAGTAACTAATTGTGTTGACACTTCAACACACAACCGGTTAGTGCTGTAGTAGTAACTAATTGTGTTAACACTCCAACACACAACCGGTTAGTGTTGTAGTAGTAACTAATTGTGTTAACACTCCAACACACAACCGGTTAGTGCTGTAGTAGTAACTAATTGTGTTTACACTCCAACACACAACTGGTTAGTGCTGTAGTAGTAACTAAGTGGGTTTACTCTCCAACACACAACCGGTTGGTGTCCATGAGTTGTTGGCGTGTTGAACACGTTTATGAAATATGTTGTAGATGTGCTGCTGCTGCTGCTGCATAGACACTGCACGTATCATGCTTTACCCCGTATTCTTGTACAGGGCAATTGAGTTTGCAGGTCCCCATACGGCGTACAGGCGTTTCAATCCGGACAAACATGTTTTTCTGTATTTGTTTGTGTTTCTGTAGTGTTGTGGATTCAGGAAACGCCGGAGACGGTTTTTGGAGGCAACACGATGTATTACACCACACCCGGCAGTACAGTCCCAGAACACTCAGGGCTAATTTTCTTAGGTTTTTTTCGGTAAAGTCACGTAGGTAAAAAAATAAAATTAATACAAGTAAAATAAAAAAATAAAATACAAATCACGACGTTTCGGAGGCAACACAAGCTTCCGTCTTCAGGTGGAACCGTCACAGCACGCTTGCTGTATCGTGATTTTTATTTTATTTTTTATTTTACTTTTATTAATTTAAATTTTTTTACCTACGTGACTTTACCGAAAAAACCTAAGAATATGAATTCTTGCAGTCACGAAAGCTTCAAATCTAGGACTCAGGGCTAACTCCACTGTCTGGGTGAGTCACTGCCTCCAGGCTAACTTGCCCTGACACAGCACCACACTCAGGGTCCTCCTGTACCACTCTCTGGGTGAGTCACTGCCTCCGGGCTAACTTGCCCTGACACAGCACCACACTCAGGGTCCTCCTGTACCACTCTCTGGGTGAGTCACTGCTTCAGGGCTAACTTGCCCTGACACAGGACCACACTCAGGGTCCTCCTGCACCGTTGTCTGGGTGAGTCACTGCCTCCAGACTGACTCACCCTAACACAGAACCACACTCAGGGTCCTCCTGCACTACTCTCTAGGGAGGTCCTGCCTACGGGCTAACTCGCCCTAACACAGAACCACACTCAGGGTCCTCCTGCACTACTCTCTAGGGAGGTCCTGCCTACGGGCTAACTCGCCCTAACACAGGATCACACTCAGGGTCCTCCTGCACTACTCTCTAGGGAGGTCCTGCCTACGGGCTAACTCGCCCTAACACAGGACCACACTCAGGGTCCTCCTGCACCGCTGTCTGGGTGAGTCACTGCCTCCAGACTGACTCACCCTAACACAGAACCACACTCAGGGTCCTCCTGCACTACTCTCTAGGGAGGTCCTGCCTACGGGCTAACTCGCCCTAACACAGGACCACACACTCAGGGTCCTCCGGCGACGGGTGCCTAGGGGGAGGCTATTCTAGCTCGCCCGAGCCAGGGTGCGAGTTCCGACCACTGACCCACTGGACCCGGCCCTTACAAGGACGTCCGGGCCGGGGGTTCCCAGGGTCTCACCACTGAGCCGCACAGAGTCCCGGCCCTGATGAGCACAGCGGGGGCTGGGGTCTCAGGGCCCTATCTAGCTGGTCTTCGGCTTCGGTCTTCAACTGGCCCCGATCGGCTGGGGAGGTGCCCTTTTATGCCCCTTGCGTGGGATCTTAGATCCCCCCCCACCCCCCCCCCCCGAGGGGCTTAGCTGCAGAGGTCGCAACCGGGTACCCCATACCCGTACCCTACCCGATACCCGGCTACCCGTACCTGGCCGGGTACGGGTAGACGTTTGCGACCCTGGTGCGGCCAGGTACGGGTACGTGTAGGCCGTGAGTCACTGGTGAGTAACCGTTTACCACTCATTTCGGGTATAGGGTACGGGTACGGATAGGGAACGGGTACCCGTACCCGGCCGGGTATGGGTACAGGTACCCATTTGCAACGCTGGTGCGGCCGGGTACGGGTACGGGTAAGGAATCAGAACCCGTTTGCGACCTCTGCTTAGCTGTCTGGGATCCTGAGCCCCCAGCAGCCCCTCCCCTCTTGGGCTGGCACTGCAGGCCCTCCCCTGGTAGTACGAGGTGACGCCTGCAGATGGTCCCCGTCCACCACTGCCGCCGCTAAGTGCGGCCCATCTCCGGCACGACATTTATCTCTCGTGACGGGGTGACCACTAAGGTCTGAATTGGGTTGCAATAAGGTTAGAGGGCACTGATCAGGGGTTTGACAAGTATGCGTAAAATTTCGATTTAAAGCTTTCGTGACTGCAGGGATTCATCTTCTTGGTTCTTTCGGTAAAGTCACGTAGAAGGGAAGTAATAAAATAATGAAAATAAAACATAATAAAATAATTCTCACGACGTTTCGGCCACAACGCAAGTAGCCGTCCTCAGGTGCAGAATGATGGTGGTGTTTAATTCTTCATTCTTCACCTGAGGACGGCTGCTTGCGTTGTGGCCGAAACGTCGTGAGAATTATTTTATTATGTTTTATTTTTATCATTTTATTACTTCCCTTCTACGTGACTTTACCGAAAGAACCAAGAAGAAGTATGCGTAAACATCATCAAACTTGGACAACAATAATCGCGACGCCACTCTTGTCCAGGAAGTTTGTCGTTTGAAGGGGGAAGGCCCCCTTGGGGCCGTTGTGATTGTTACGAACTCGTTCAGTCGGATGGACCGGCTCTTAGAGAGCCAATTCTTTTTTTAAAAATGTAGCGTTGTGTGTCCACTCTCTGTCAGCGGCTCAAACCAATGTCCCGCCTTTTGGGGACATCTTCAGGAAACTGGGGGTGCCGTTCTACAACAGCAGCAGCTTCGTATATGGGGTGGTGCCTTACCTGGCTAACAAGCGCCATGACCTCGCCAACTTCGCCTGTGCTCAGGCGAAGATGGCGGTGTACAGAACGAGGAAGAAGATGCTGCAAGGTGACACTGACGGCTGCTCTGTGCTGCTTCCAGTGTTCAGGGGCCTGCTCAAGGCGCGGCTCCGGCTGGAGCACGCCATGTACCACACACATGCCGGTGATGTGCACGTCTTCTTCGAACGCTGGGGAGCCGGACAAGCCCCTCTCTGTACCAGCGTGGACGGCACCCTCGTGGTGTTCACCTTCTGAAGCGCTCGCTCGTCACCGTGGCGTGCGCGATGACCACCACAACCACCACGTGACTTTTCTTTCGTGTTGTGCGCGCTGCATTTAGCGCCACGTCGCGTGGATTTACAGCGTTTATTCGTTTGCTGATGACTTTGTATTTTCATATCGGAATCGCCTCCAGTGCTGTTGCTGCTGGCGGCAATAAAAGTTGTTTAAAAGTCAAAAGTCTCTCTCGCACCGCACGGGATATCTGCACCACCGCCTATCGCTTCCGAGGTGGGGCAGGGAGCAGTGGCGCAGTGGTTAGCGCACCGAGCCGCGATAAACAAACATCCTCGGTTTAATTCCCGACTTCGGCAAACTATTAACCAATTCACGCTCTTTTATTTTTTTTTACCCACTGGGCTACGTAGCCCCGCTTTGTCAGAAACGACCTGGTCATCACAAATGCATCGCTGTTAAGCTGTACGTTTTATATTCTTAGGTTTTTTTCGGTAAAGTCACGTAGGTAAAAAAAAAATAATTAATAAAAGTAAAATAATTGCTATATTATATTATTTTATTTTTCATTTAACTTTTATTAATTTACATTTTTTTTTACCTACGTGACTTTACCGAAAAAAAACCTAAGAATATGAATCCTTGCAGTCACGAAAACTTCAAATCTAGAACTGTACGTTTTACCCGTTATTATTGTACACTACACACTACACTACAAAAACACGACACTACAATACCTGTCAACCCATCACGGTTTACCCCGTATTCGTGTACACTACACACGACACTACTATACACTATACGACAATACCATACCTATTATTGGTTCTTTCGGTAAAGTCACGTAGAAGGGAAATAATAAAATTATACAAATATAAAACAATAAAAATTATCACGACGTTTCGACTGCAACACAAGCAATCATCATCAGGTGTGAAATCCACACATTTTCTTGCTGTGTCGTGGTCGTCTGGAAATGGATAGCAGCCAAATGCTCTAAGCGCGTGACGTTGATTTGAAATGTGGAGGGGAGGAAAAAACCGGAGGACCGGCAAACTCCAAATATACAGCAGCAGGCATCGTCAGGGTCGGGATGGAACCCACGACCTCCTGTATACCAGGCGAGGTAGTTAACATCTCCACGGGAGAGAGAGACGCAAACTCCAAATATACAGCAGCAGGCATCGTCAGGGTCGGGTTGGAACCCACGACCTCCTGTATACCAGGCGAGGTAGTTAACATCTCCACGGGGAGAGAGAGAGAAAGACGCAAACTCCAAATATACAGCAGCAGGCATCGTCAGGGTCGGGTTGGAACCCACGACCTCCTGTATACAAGGCGAGGTATTTAACATCTCTTAGCCACCGTGTCATCAGCCCATCGGATTCCTCCGGTATAAATTCATATTCTGATTCAATGGGATAGAGCGTTTCCCCCTCGCCCGCGTGGGTTTTCTCCGACGTGTGGACACCCATCCATTCGTCGTTAACACTTTCAATTTTAATTTATTAGGTATAGCCCTTTGAGCCATGCGGCTCTTGAGTCGGGTGCAACCGCAACAAACAAACTATGAATAGAGAACATCTTAAGACGACGACGCACAACAGAAACATCCTGGATAAACCAGCAAATGCTGGATAAACCAGCAATAAAGCTTGATTACAGCGAGAGAATTGCAGACCTTGGGCAATTGTTGATGGCGCCTCTGAGTCGTCCTCTATCGCTCTCTCTCCTTCTCTCCCTTCCAGAGAGAGAGAGAGAGCGTGTGGAGCTAATACCGTGCAGCTGAGATGCAGCGTTGCAAACGTTGAAATCATCATCATCGTCGTCATTATTATTAAACCATCTGGCTCCTGCACACGAGATGATGTCATCGTACACTAAAGTTTCGCACTCAAAATAGGCCCGTGCTAAAAAAAAACCGCACACGCACGCACCAGACCGGGCCAATGTGGTTACGTGATACGGCCCTGGGAATACGCCCATTATTAATTTATTTGAGAGCCTCCACAGCGTCGCGATGCTATCTTCCTTGCCTGGTATGCAGGAGGTCGGGTCGGGGATCGGGGGTGGCGGGTGGGGGGTGGCGAGGTGCGATCCCACCCCAGGAAATGAGCCTTGGACCTCGAAAGTACCACACCTAGAAGAAGAGCGATCTGGAGATCTCGGAGACCTCGTTGTAGGTGTAACAATGCATAATTTCCTGCAGGTATTGAGAGGATAGCCCATGTCTAATGATATATATGGATAAATAATGGGTGAACCGGGGTGCCACGGCGGCCTGGAGATGTTAACTACCTCGCCTGGTGTACAGGAGGTCGTGGGTTCGATCCCGACCCTGACGATGCCTGCTGCTGTATATTTGGAGTCTGCGTGTCTCTCTCTCATCATCATCACGGTGGCTCGGAGATGTTAACTACCTCGCCTGGTGTACAGGAGGTCGTGGGTTCGATCGTGACCCTGACGCCTGCTGCTGTATATTTGGAGTTTGCGTATCGCTTTAAACTTTGGAGTTTGCGTGTCGCTTTAAACTATCGTCATTGTAGTGCGTATTTAATGTGGCGCTGCACTCTGATGTTGCAGGAGAAAACATTTATTAAAAAGTCTATTTAATTAAGTAGAACGTGTTGTCTATATTCATTTAAAGTTGCGCATTTTACGTGACGTCACATTTCTCAAACACCCCCACCCCCCACCTTGTCACACATCGTCACAAATGTCTGACCCCCCCCGCCAGCCCCCCCTAAGTGCGTGACGTCATTTATGGACGGCCCCTAACATCACGAGCAAAACGGAATTTCTCGCCACTTCCCTCTCTGTAGCCGCTAGAGACGCTCGCCGCAGCGAATTCGCGTGATGGAACTTCAGCGCAGACGGAGGAGTGGTGGTGGTGGGGGGCGTGATGGTATTCGCAGTGTATGTGTGTGTGGGGCTCAGTTCACGAACTATGAAAGTTTGGTGAGGTTATTTATATATTTCGCTCGCTCACTCGCTCAATTTTTTTGATGCTTTTACATCCAGCCCAGCTCAGCCCGGTCAGCCACACACACACATCCCACACACACACACATCCCACACACACACATCCCACACACACATCCCACACACACATCCCCCACACACACATCCCCCACACACACATCCACACACACACACATCCCACACGCACACACATCCCACACACACATCCCACACACACACATCCCGCCCACACACACACATCCCGCACACACACATCCATATCCACACACATCCCACACACACACACATCCCACACACACATCCCACACACACATCCCACACACACACACATCCCACACACACATCCCACACACACACATCCCACACACACACATCCCACACACACATCCCACACACACACACATCCCACACATACATCCCACACACACACATCCCACACACACATCCCACACACACATCCCACACACACACATCCCACACACACACATCCCACACACACATCCCCCACAGACACATCCCCCACACACACATCCACACACACACACATCCACACACACACACACATCCCACACACACACACATCCCACACACACATCCCACACACACACATCCCACACACACACATCCCACACACACATCCCACACACACATCCCCCACACACACATCCCCCACACACACATCCACACACACATCCCACACACACACACATCCCACACACACATCCCACACACACACATCCCGCCCACACACACACATCCCGCACACACACATCCATATCCACACACATCCCACACACACACACATCCCACACACACACATCCCACACACACATCCCACACACACATCCCCCACACACACATCTCCCACACACACATCCACATACACACACACACATCCCACACACACACACATCCCACACACACATCCCACACACACACATCCCGCCCACACACACACATCCCGCACACACACATCCATATCCACACACATCCCACACACACACACATCCCACACACACATCCCACACACACATCCCACACACACACATCCCACACACACACATCCCACACACACATCCCACACACACACATCCCCACACACACAAACATCCCTCACACACACATCCATATCCACACACATCCCACACACACACACATCCCCCCCCCACACACACTCATCCCCACACACACACATCCTCACACACACACACACATCCCCACACACACACACATCCCCCACACACACACACATCCCCACACACACACATCCCCCACACAACAACAACAACAACCGCCATTCGCCACTAAGTGGCGGTGACGTCACCACGACGCTTGTGCCAGGCCATGTGCACCCTGAGGCCACGTGAAGTGTCGAACGCCCGCTGGCAGGAGGTCACGGGGCAGACCCAGGTGCCACGGGTCGACTGACCGAGATGACCGAGATGACTGGCTGATGCACAACCTGTGCCCCCTACTGTGCCAACTTGCTGTGCTTTAGCCACCCGGCGCTCCGCTCGTTGTTGTGAGCGTCGCTCCTCCGCCCTCCGTTGTTGTTGGAGGGCGACTGCCTCCAACTGCCCAGTAGCGTCCTTCACGAGCCTCCTCCACTGAGGCCGATCTTGACACCGCTGGTACCAGTCATCGGCAAGTCCACTCAGCTCCACGTCCTCCTGTACCACATCACTCCATCTCTTCTCTAGCCCGTGCCGCGCCCGTTTAGCCCCCTCGATCCGGCCGAACAAAAGCTGTTTAGGCATGCGGTGGCTGGGCATGCGGGCTACATGACCCAGTCAACGCAGCCTTGCCTGCCGGAGGAGCTCACTGATGGGACTTTGCCCAGATCTTTCAAGGACTTGTGAGCTCCTCACACAATCCAGCCTGGTTAAACCCAGGATGGATCGTAGGCAGGCAAGCCTAAATGTTTCCAACCGGCGAAGATGCTCCACTAGGGGGGTCCATGTTTCGCAAGCGTAGAGAAGGGAGGGAATGACCGTGGCCGAGAAGACCTGAAGCTTCGTGCGGAGCGACAGACCAGGTAGCTTCCACACAGCGTTACGCAACCGATGAAAAGATATTGCCGCTCGACTGATTCGGAGTGAGACCTCTGCTGATAAACTGGAGCCGGTCATAAGCACACTGCCCAGGTATGGGAAACTCTCCACTCTCTCCACAACTGCCCCATCACCGATTGGGAGTTGTGGGGGTGGAGTGCCCGATGGTACAAAATACCCAGGCAGGTGCTTAGTTTTGGTGGGGCTGATGGTAAGGCCCCACCTCTTAGTGGCACGCTCCACTCTCAGCAGCAACTCCTCTTCTGAATGAGCAGCTATTACCAAATCATCGGCATACATAACGTGGTTGACCAATAGGGAGCCATCCCTTGATCGCACCCGGGCGTCGATCAGCCTCCCATTATATCTGTACCAAATGGTAATTCCCCCGGTACAGCTATTGAAGGCTTCACGAACTACGCAGTCGAAATAGATGTTAAATAATGTGGGAGCCAGAGGACATCCCTGTCGCACCCCAAGGTGTACAGGGAAAGGCTCCGACTCCCGGCCACGTAGTTTTACCCGGGCCCGCTCACCATCATGAAGGTCCTTAATGATCGTGAGCAGAGGGTCAGGGACTCCGAAAGCACGAAGAACAACCCAGAGCCCAGTCCTACTGATGGTATCATAGGCCTTGACCAGGTCAATAAAGCAGAGATGTAGGTCTTTTTGGAATTCCCTACACCTCTGCTGGAGCAGACGGACAGAAAATATGGCATCTGTGCAGGACCGCCCTTTCCTGAAACCGCATTGGGGCTCCGCAAGCCTCTCCTCAGCGTGCCTAGCAAGGCGATGTTGAATAATCCTTGCCAGGACCTTACCCGGCACACTGAGGAGTGAGATGCCCCTGTAGTTGTTACAGTCGGTACGGTCCCCCTTCTTAAAGAGGGGGACCACCAGGGCATCCTTCCAGTCCCGCGGAACCCGTCCAGTGGTCCAGACTGTTGTTATGATGTCATATAGGGCAGTCTGTGCACAAACGCCACCCTCCCTCAGCATTTCGCTTGGGAGATCATCTCTGCCCGGTGCCTTCCCTGGTCTCAGACTCCGGATCGCCCTCAGTACTTCCTCAACAGCTGGCACCGCAGCCAGCCACTCACAGGGGGTGACCTCTTCCAATATTTGAGGCACCGCAGCCTCAGCAGGGTTATCCCCACTTTGTGCCATGATGTTTTCCTGGCTGAGAGATTTTCCCTCCCCCAGGACCTCGCAGAAATGCTCAGCAAATCTGCAAACCTGTTCCTGGGGGTCGGAGATTGGATCACCGTTTTTTCCTCTAATGATGGTAATAGGTGTGGCGCTGCAGGTTACTTTTTTGATGGAATTAAATAGTGATTTGTGATCGCGGGCCACTGAGGCAGACTCCATCTCCTCAGCAACCTGCGACCACCACCTATCCTTACAGCGCCTTACGGCTCTCCGAACCTCCGAGCGAAGGCTGCGGTAAACCTCCTCATTCTCCAACGTGGGATGCTGTAGGCGATGAGAGTGGGCCTGTCGCTTTTTCTCAATTAACCTGAACACCTCCTCTGTCAGCCAGGGTTTCTGGGGAGGTCTGGACCGCGTACCCAAAGCAGCCATTGCAGCTGCATGAGTCACAGTCTTAAACCTCGCCCATTTACCCTCGACATCAGGTGGAGTGGGGGACGATGCCAACCCCAGCTGCAAGCAATGATGAAATTCTCGCTTGCAACTTTCATCAGCTAGCTGAGACCAGGCCACTTTTGGTTGGAATGGGGTCCTGGGTGTACACCCACCACCGGAGTGGAAGAATGGCAGGCGCATCTTACAGATGACTAGTCGATGGTTAGAGGTCAGATCAGCTCCACGGTAGGTCCTGGTGTCAAGGACATGGGCTCGCATCCGCTGGTCCGTCACTATGTAGTCCAGCAGATGTTCTTGCTTGGACCCGGCATGTATCCATGATGTTGTGTGGATGCGCCGATGCCGGAAGAGCGTGTTGGTAATTACAAGCCCATGGGCTGCACAAAAATCTAGCAGCCTTCTACCGTTATTATTGAGCTGATCTGGCCCATGCCTTCCAATCACTCCAGACCAGGTGCCAGCATCATGACCAACTCGGGCATTGAAGTCACCCAACAAGATGACTCTGTCCCGAGTGGCCACTTTAGCCAGCACCTGTGACAGGAGGTCATAGAAAGCGTCTGACTCATCGGCTTTGCCTGCATCCCTCCACGGATGTTCGTCTTCGGTGGGGGCATAAGTAACCACGACCACCACTCCTCGCCTCTGGTTGATGGGAAGGCGAGCCCAAAGTATCCTGGGGCTTACAGCTTCCCACACCTCACCGCCACGCTCCCACGCCCCCTTCATTCTTTTGTTCAGAAGAAGAGCCACACCCTGTTGTTTGGCAGTCTCCTACCCCGAGTAGAGGACTGTCCACCCCTCATGGTGGCAGGAGCCAGAACCGGTCCACCGGACCTCCTGAATGCCACAGAGATCCAGGCGGTACCGGTCCAGCTCCCGACAGAGGAGTGGCAGCCTCTCCTCCGCAGTGAGCGTTCGAACATTCCACGTGGCCATCCGCAATGGTTTTTCGTTGTTTCTGGAGGAGCCCCGAGGGTGAAAATTCAATCTCCTGGCTCCGCCAAATGGGGTTTGGCCAGGAGACGTCATAAAAGCCTGACCCCCCGGGGCCTCCGGCACAAGCTTATTAATTACAGGTTTATGTTTAATTCGTAGTTTAGTGGTGGTTAATTGAAGGTGGAGGGGTTACCAGCCCCTCGCACCCGTCCAGAGCCCCCGTTTAGCCACTGTGGTGGTCACAGACGCCATGAGGGGAGAGGGCCAATGGGCATTGGCCCTCCCCCCACAGCACTGCCCACGACAGTGTTGCCCGTCCGGCACCGCGAGGAGGTAGGAGGTTGTTTTGCCACACACACACATCCCACACACACACACACACATCCCCACACCCACCATCTACCATTCTCCACCGTCACCCACATCCACCCACCCCCACACAGACAAACAAAGACAAAGATCCCCCGTGTAGCCCGAACAGACTGCTGGGGCAAGTGCTGTTAGCACCTATGAAGGCCAGAACGGCACACGAGGGGGTGGGTGGCCAGCACCATGCCCTGCCGCCTTTGTCTCCCCAGTGGCGATGCTTTTATGCACAGCACCAGGTACTCATTTGAGGCTGAGTCGGCCTAGAGGATGCCCAGGACCGGATCAGAAAATCGTCACTGGTGTTAGCCGGGGAACGGGAATCGAACTCGGGTCGCAAGGTTCGTAGCGCTGCGCGCTAACAGACACACACACATCCCCACACACACACAGACCCCCCACACACACACACATCCCCACACACACACAAACAAAGACAAAGAACCCACGTATAGCCTTAACAGACTGTAGGGGCAAGTGCTGTTAGCGAGCACACACACAGCCCACACACACAATCATCCCCACATACACATTCATCCCCACACACACACTCATCCCCACACACACACACACATCCCACACACACACACTCATCCCCACACACACACACATCCCACACACACACACACACATCCCACACACACACACATACCCACACACACACACATCCCACACACACCCACCCACCATCTACCATTCTCCACTGTCACCCACATCCACCCACCCCCACAGACACACAAAGACAAAGATCCCCCGAGTAGCCCGAACAGACTGCTGGGGCAAGTGCTGTTAGCGAGCACACACACACATCCCACACACACTCATCCCCACACACAAACCACACACACACCACACACACACATCCACACACACACATATCCACACACACCCCACTCCCACCCACACACATCCCACACACACCACACACACACTCATCCCCCACACACACACATCCCAGACACACACACACACCACACACACACATCCCCACACACAAACCACCCACACACATCCCCACACACACATCCCACCCACACACACTCATCCCCACACACACACACTCATCCCCACACACACACACACCACACACACACACACCACACACACATCCGCACACACACATCCCCACCCACACACACATCCCACTCCCACCCACACACATCCCACACACACACAACACACACATCCCCACACACAAACCACACACACCACACACACATCCCACACACACACCCCCACACCACACACACACATCCACACACACAGATCCACACACACACATCCACACACACACACATCCCCACACACACACATCCCACACACACACATCCACACACACACATCCCCACACACACACACATCCCACTCCCACCCACACACATCCCACACACACACCACACACACACATCCCCACACACAAACCACACACACACACATCCCACACACACACCCCCACACACACACATCACACACACTCACACACCACACACACACACCACACACACACACCACACACACATCCTCACACACACACACATCCACACACACACATCCCCACACACACACATCCCCCCACACACACACATCCCCACACACACACATCCACACACATCCCACTCCCACCCACACACATCCCACACACACACACACCACACACACATCCACACACACAAACCACACACACACACACATCCCACACACACACCCCCACACACACACATCACACACACTCACACACCACACACACACACCACACACACACACCACACACACATCCTCACACACACACACATCCACACACACACATCCCCACACACACACATCCCCCCACACACACACATCCCCACACACACACATCCACACACATCCCACTCCCACCCACACACATCCCACACGCACACACACCACACACACATCCACACACACACACATCACACACACACACATTCCCACACACACACATCACACACACACATCCCCACACACACATCACACCACACACACACCACACACATCTCATACACACACACATCCCCGCACACACACACACATCCCACTCCCACCCACACACATCCCACACACACATCCCACACACACACCACACACACACACTCATCCCACACACATCCCCCA
The DNA here is from genome assembly GCF_964198595.1 of Lampetra fluviatilis. NCBI lineage: Eukaryota > Metazoa > Chordata > Hyperoartia > Petromyzontiformes > Petromyzontidae > Lampetra > Lampetra fluviatilis. Next base: position 4,645,226 of record NC_136330.1, read on the forward strand.
CACACACACACATCCCCACCCACCCACACACATCCCCACCCACCCACACACATCCCACACACACTCAACTCTCTGACGTTCTGAACAAAAACATCACCCACCCACCCACCCCCCATCAGCCCCAGCAACTTTTCGCCGTCGTGAGCCCAGCCCACACACGGCACTGCAGCCTTACACCACCATCATCATCATCGCCGTCTCTTCGCCAAGAAGACGAAGCAGCAGCAGCAGCAGCAGCGCTCCCGTTTAAACTCAACTCGCCACGTAAGTTTGAGTCGCAGCTACGCGGAGAATTCTGACGACGACCAAGACAACAACAACAACAAACAACAACAGCAACAGACGTCGTGTTTGTTGGGCGGGCAAAAGTTTGTTTCGCGTGAAGCGCCTTCCCTCCCCTCCCCTCCCCCAGCAATTGTTTGTCACCAGAGACTTTTGATGATTCGAGCTGGAGGAGAGAGGGGGTGAGAGAGGGTGAGAGGGGGTGAGGTTTCTTTTCTGTTTGTTTCACATTCGCTCGACCATTTCACGTTTCGCGTCTCCCCCCCCCCCCCGTTCGTTCGCCTTACCGAGCTCGGAGTGCTGTCGACGTACGGAGTTTCCAAAACTTTCACAAGTTTTTGGGGAGTTTTCTTTCCAATGTAGTTGCTGCTTTATTCTGGAGTTGTTTCGTGGTTGTTGTGGCGAGTGCACGAGTGATGTTACGGGGGAGATCTTAGGATCTCGTCGGTAAGGATAATAACTAATTATTCCGTTTCTTTTTTGTTTTGTCAGACTTCTTGTCGGAAACTTTCAGCGAAGAGCAGCAACACCCAGCGAGAGGAGGAGACGTCACTCTCCGTACCCCGCGCGCGAGTGTGTGTGGTTTAAAAAACACATCGAGTTTGTAGCGTTTTAAATCGTTTAACGAACGCTTCTACAACTTCGTCGACGACTTAACCGACTATAGCTGGCAGGGGAAGCGTGTGTGTGTGTGTGTTGGGGGGGGGGCCCTTCCGAAGGAAGACACACACACACGTGAAGACGCGCCTGTGACGACGCGCGCGCGTGTGAAGGCGACGCACTTTGGATAGCGCGCGTTTGCCGGCCGCGACGACAAAACCCATCAAAGACCAAATCCGCGAGAAAAAAATCGAGCAAAAAGACGTGAAGACAGGGGTGTGAGAGAGAGAGAGAGACACACACACAGAAGAAACGACACTCGCTCAAAGAACAGGGAGTAAACCTCCACAGCGCACGGCTGCCATCAGCATGGATCCAATGTCTGGCACGCAGAGCCCCCAGCAAGTACTGCACGTGCGCGGCGACTCGGACAGCGACCTCGAGTCGCTCTTCAACGCCGTGATGAACCCCAAGTCGGCGAACGTCCCCCAGCAGTTGCCCATGAGGATGAGGAAGCTGCCCGATTCGTTCTTCAAGCAGCCCGACGCTACCGGTGGCGTTGGCGGCGGCTCGCATTCACGGCAATCGAGCAGCAGCAGCAGCGTCGGCGTTGGCTGTGGCTTGACCACAGACCATCAGGCTGTCGTTCCGTCGTCATCCACCTCGGCCTCTTCATCCTCTTCATCCTCCTCGTCATCGTCGTCGTCGTCTTCATCATCGTCGTCGTCGAACTCGGCGGCCGCAGCGGCTGGGGCGCTGTCGCCTCTCATGCCGACTCACATCAGAGCCAATTCGTCGCCCGCGTCGCTGGCCCTCTCGCCCGGGGTGCTGGGCTCCTTGTCGGCCGTGTCCGCTGGGGGTCAAGGGCCACCGTCAATGCAGCAGCAGCAGCAGCAACAGCAGCAGCAGCAGGGCCAAGGGCAGATTCATCTCCGTCAGCATTCCTATGATGTGGGAGACGAAGCACCGCTGCCTCCCGGATGGGAGATGGCCAAGACGCAATCCGGGCAGAGATATTTTCTCAAGTAAGTGAGGTTTCGCGAATGTCTTCTTTGTTGTTGGTGGTGGCGGTGGTGGTGGTGCTGGTGGCGGTGGTGGTGGTGCTGGTGGCGGTGGTGGTTGTGGTGGTGGTGGTTGTGGTGGTGGTGCTTTTACCAGGTGTGTGTAAGGCTTTGAATCGTTAGCTCGTTGTTGTTGTTGTGGTTGTTGTCAGAAGCGAGCTTGGCCACGAGTGATGGCTCTCAAGGTGCAATCGGTGGCGCATTCGTCGTCGTGATCCAGTGGAGACTCTAGCAGCCAAATACTCGAGACGCACGTTGATGTACACCAACACCATCACCACACCACCATCATCATCACCATTGTCATCGTCATCATCATCAATACCCTCGCTGGCATCAACAGGAACGCCATGTGCATCATCACCACCATCATCATCATCAGCATCACGAAAAATTGGAACAAAGTAACAACACACTGTGTGGTGTTTCGCACAGATGATGGGCCCACCTGGAACAATGTATTTCACGTGTGTGTGTTGAACTTCTTTCGCGCCGTACGTATCCAACCGTGCTAAACCGGAGGTGTGCGACCTTACGAGCAATAGACGTAAACAACGCGCTATCGTCCTTGTGGTTCTGCTGTGGCGATGGGTGGTGGCCGACAAAGGCACTGCTGATGAGACTCAGAGAGTGCGAAACCTCAGCCGGGTCGGCCACGTGCTCGAATGTCTACGCAGCGCTGGATCAAGGCGGCCTTGCAAGTTGATTTGGGGGGGGGGGGGATTTTTGTATTTCTTTGATTTAAACCGAAGGTGATGGAGATGGCCCCTACTGAGAGCGAAGTGGGGACACAGACAATAATAACGGCGATGATGCTGATGCAGTAAACACAGTGCCGGTTTAAGCTAGTGCGGGCCTGTAGCATCTATAACTTTTTGGACTTGTGCAAGCCTCTTATAATTTTGTTGGTGGAGAAATGGACAAACGGCCCACTGGGCTTTCACAATATCTTAGTATCTGTGTATGTATATGTATGGTTTTTAAGAGAAGATTTGAAATATATTTTTCGCCCGGGCAATGCCGGGTACTTCCCGCTAGTATGTTATAAAGGGGCCCCAAAAAAACTTAAACATTAAAACACAAAATTTGTACTTGTATTGTAAAGTAATTGTATTTTTTCCATTTACTATACGGCCAGATAACGCGACAAATCGCTAACCCTAAACACCCAGTCGTTCATAAAAAAAAGTTGAAGGCGGTCTAGTACTATAGTCATAGAGCAAGTGCAGAATCACTGCACCGGAATTGATAGCTTGAAAGCATTCGGCGCGCGAGGCCCGTAGCATTTGCTACTTTTGCTCCGAGGATAATCCGTCACTGAGTAAACACCGATGAATACAAAACTGTCAAAAAGCGCACAACGCTGTTGTGAATGGTCCGAAACGCGCCTTTTGGCATTGTAAGTCAGAAATACTCTGGGACGCGAACTGTAGGGACCATCCATTGAGTACCTACTAAATGGATGGGGCCTTAGCACATACTAAATGGATGGGCTCTTAGCACAGACTAAATGGATGGGCTCTCAGCACAGACTAAATGGATGGGGCCTTAGTACGGACTAAATGGATGGGCTCTTAGCACGTACTAAATGGATGGGGCCTTAGCACGGACTAAATGGATGGGGCCTTAGCACGGACTAAATGGATGGGGCCTTAGCACGGACTAAATGGATGGGCTCTTAGCACGGACTAAATGGATGGGCTCTTAGCACGTACTAAATGGATGGGGCCTTAGCACGGACTAAATGGATGGGGCCTTAGCACGGACTAAATGGATGGGCTCTTAGCACGGACTAAATGGATGGGTTCTTAGCACGGACTAAATGGATGGGCTCTTAGCACGGACTAAATGGATGGGCTCTTAGCACGGACTAAATGGATGGGCTCTTAGCACGTACTAAATGGATGGGGCCTTAGCACGGACTAAATGGATGGGGCCTTAGCACGGACTAAATGGATGGGCTCTTAGCACGGACTAAATGGATGGGGCCTTAGTACGGACTAAATGGATGGGGCCTTAGTACGGACTAAATGGATGGGGCCTTAGCACAGACTAAATGGATGGGACCTTAGCACGGACTAAATGGATGGGGCCTTAGTACGGACTAAATGGATGGGGCCTTAGCACGGACTAAATGGATGGGGCCTTAGTACGGACTAAATGGATGGGGCCTTAGCACGGACTAAATGGATGGGGCCTTAGCACAGACTAAATGGATGGGGCCTTAGCACGGACTAAATGGATGGGGCCTTAGTACGGACTAAATGGATGGGGCCTTAGCACGGACTAAATGGATGGGACCTTAGCACGGACTAAATGGATGGGGCCTTAGCACGGACTAAATGGATGGGGCCTTAGCACAGACTAAATGGATGGGACCTTAGCACGGACTAAATGGATGGGGCCTTAGCACGGACTAAATGGATGGGGCCTTAGCACGGACTAAATGGATGGGGCCTTAGCACGGACTAAATGGATGGGGCCTTAGCACGGACTAAATGGATGGGACCTTAGCACGGACTAAATGGATGGGGCCTTAGCACGGACTAAATGGATGGGGCCTTAGCACAGACTAAATGGATGGGACCTTAGCACGGACTAAATGGATGGGGCCTTAGCACGTACTGAATGGATGGGGCCTTAGCACGGACTAAATGGATGGGACCTTAGCACGGACTAAATGGATGGGGCCTTAGCACGGACTAAATGGATGGGCCTTAGCACGGACTAAATGGATGAGGCCTTAGCACGGACTAAATGGATGGGCTCTTAGCACGGACTGAATGGATGGGACCTTGCGTTGAACAATCGCATTGGTGTTTCTGTTTGTTGTTGTTGTTCTCATCGCACATTTGATCACCGCCGTTATTTAATTGGTGTCGGATTAATGTTGTTAAATGTAGGCTGGGTAGAGAATCCAGTGAGCCGTGAAGCGCTTTTTTTTCTTCTTCTTCCAGTGAGAAAGTTACACATTGACAAATGGGGGGGGGGGGGGGTGAAGGCACTTGCCCCTACAATCTTACAGGCTATACGGGGGATCTTTGTCTTTGTTTGCGATGGGGAGCGGTGGCGCAGCGGTTAGCGCACTGCGCTACGAAACCCGGCCACCCGAGTTCGATTCCCGTTCACGGCCAAACACCCAGTGACGATTATCTGAACCGGTCCTGGGCCTCGCCTAGGTCGACTCAGCCTCGAATGAGTACCCAGTACGATGCGTAAAACATCGCCACTGGGGAGACAAATGCGGCCGGTCTGGCGTGGTGCTGACCGCACACCCCCTCGCGCACCGTGCCGGCCTTCAAAAGTGTTCGCTAACAGCACTTGCCCCCTCCTCCAGTCTACGGGGTCTTTGTTTGTGATGATGAGCACAGTGTGGGTAGAACGAACAATGCACTGCATGTAATGTGATTAACTCTTTGGGGGGGTAGGGATCACACAGTGAGTGTAGCTGTTGAGGGGCTTATCTTGGAGCGATCGCTGGCAAAACGGGCACCTCCCCGGAACGCGATGTGACGAGTCGTGGGGGGTTCCTGTGGCCCAAAAGGTTAGGACACACGTGGGGTTTGTCATCTATAACACGTGGTGGTGGTGGGGGGGGGGAGGGTTAGGTCGCGTAAATATATAAATGTTGTGTCGTTAAACCCACCACCACCCGAACATGACACGGCCAATTAGCAGAGGTGGGACAAAGTCATTGTTATGCAAGTCCAAGTCGAGTCGCAAGTCATCAAATTCATGACTCGAGTCTGACTCGAGTCCAAGTCACATGACTCGAGTCCACACCTCTGCCAATTAGTAAGGTTTGTCACGTAAACAGAACGTGGCCAATTCGTTACTAGTACAGCACAAGTGTATAGTGTAGTGTATTGTGTGGTGTATAGTGTAGTGTACTGTAGTGTATAGTGTAAAGTAGTGCGTAGTGTAGTGTATAGTAGTGTATAGTGTGGTATAGTAGTATATAGTTTAAAGTAGTGCATAGTGTAGTGTACAGTGTAAAGTAGTGCGTAGTGTGGTATAAAGTAGTGTATAGTGTAGTGTATAGTAGTGTATAGTGTGGTATAGTAGTGTATAGTGTAAAGCAGTGCGTAGTCTAGTGTAAAGTAGTGTATAGTGTAGTGTATAGTAGTGTATAGTGTAGTGTTTAGGTTATTGTATTCGTACAACAACTCACCGGTGTGTTGGAGAGCAAAACCACAACATTTGCAATCCGAGTACGACGTTTCGCCGGTAATCACAACTGGCTTCATCAGGCGATAGCCAGATTTGTGGAGAAATCCTCGCGTTTCGCGAAAGCCTACGTGTGAAACAGGAGTTGGTCTTCTTGGTTCTTTCGGTATGGCCGAAACGTCGTGAGAATTATTTTATTACGTTTTTATTTTTATAATTTTATTATTTCCATTCTACGTGACTTTACCGAAAGAACCAAGAAGATGAATCCCTGCAGTCACGAAAGCTTTAAATCGAAATTTAAAGGAGTTGGTCTATTTTTTCTGTGATTAACTCGCACGGCGGTTACTTAATTTACTTTGTCAAACATTCACCCCCCCGACTCCCATTAACATTAATCTACGCGCGCATGAATTTTCCGTTGAAATTAATTTAAAGAGAACGTCTAACTTTTTGTTTTCTAAGCACGCATCAACAACGAATTGTCCTATTCGCCTTGTGACGTTGTTCTCTGGGTCTGACACTGAGACTTGGCCATGAAGAAAGCTGTTTCTATTGTGTTGCCAATCAGTTTCAAAGACAATGCAGCATATATTATAGATACAGTATCACCGTGTAACAGAAAAATAGTTTTTTTTATTTTTTTTATGAAATATTTTTTTTTGTTCCTGGGTAGTAAGTATTATTTTCTAATTGCGTATGCCTCAAAAGTATAGAAAACGGCTATTATTCCCCACAAACTTAGATTGTGTGACCTGGATTTTAAGTGAAGGAATGACGCACACATGCACACCACGTTTTCTCATTGAAATTAGGTAAATTTCAAAATATCACTGTCCTGGTCACAAAAAGCAAAGTTTGTGGGGACTAATAGTCGTTTTCTGCACTTTTGAGGCGTAAGCAATTAGGAAACAACACTTACTACCCAGAAAAAAACACATTTGTTACACAGTGTTATTAATGGAGTGGATGATTAACTTAGCCTTTGTGTCCTGGTCACAAAAGCAAAGTTTGTGGGGAATAATAGCCATTTTCTGTAATTTTGAGGCGTAAGCAATTAGAAAATAACACTTACTACCCAGGAACAAATTTTTTTTTTTATAAAAAAAAATATATAAAAAATAAGTTTATAAAAAAAATATCAAAAATATATATTAAAAAAAAATTTCTGCTACACGGTGATCCACGTGTTTTGTTTGTATGTTCACCACAGGGCCTGCGTGTGGTTAATGGAGACTTGATCCCTCTCAGAATGTTTCTATTTGGCGTTTGAATATCTTAACACCTCCCTGTGTCATTGCCAGAAAGGTTAAAACGCCTATCCTAATTTTTTTTTGATAATTGAACTCGTTCGTCTTAATAAAAAAATATTTTTATTTTTAAATGCCATCTTGACAAAGGAAGAAGTGTAAAAATAGATAATCGCGATAATAGATAGAATATTAACTTTAATCAAATGTGAACGCACATTTTTTGGTCATAGCGGCATTGTTGCGAGGCGGTGAATCATAGACGTCGCGGGGCATAGTACAGTACAACATTTTTATTTTGTTGTCACTGCCCTCTGCTGACCAACTTAGTCCGGTTGTCGGGGCAGAAACTTCCCATGTGGGTTTCTTTTCCTCTATCTCTCAAGAGCTTCCTCTATCGGGGCCTTCTGCCAGCAAGCATCGTGAGCAGGCAATTGCAGGGCTGCACCTTTATCTTTGCAGTTACCTGTATTTTAATTTTACCATGTAAGGCGCAACACTGTGAGGTCATACGGTTAGAGCTCTTTTGCCAGAAAGCGACGTGCTATCACTAAACGATAGCTCGACAAAGAGCCACTTTCATTGAGCTATGATTTGTGATAGCCAGGTTGCTTATCGTCGTGTGGAAATTCATAACAGTAGGCCAAAGACTCTAAACGCTTGTGATGTTGATTCTCAACGTGGAGGGGGAAAACCGGAGGACCCAGAGGGAAAATCCACGTGACCACGGGGGGAGAGGGAGAGAGAGACACGCAAACTCCAAATATACAGCAGCAGACGTCAGGGTCGGGATTGAACCCACGACCTCCTGTATTCCAGGCGATGGAGTTAACATCTCCTAGCCACCGTGATGATGATGATAAGAGAGATATCCCACAAACTCCAAATATACAGCAGGCATCGTCAGGGTCAGGATCGAACCCACGAACTCCTGTATACCAGGCGAGGTAGTTAACATTTCCTAGCCACCGTGGCCCCCCGGTTCACCCGTTATAGAAGCCATATATAGCATTAGACATAGGCTATCCCCTCAATGCCCTGCGGGAACTGATCTATTGTTAAACTTCCAACGAGGTCCCTGAGATCTTAAGTTCGCCTTTAAGTACTCGGGGGGTCAAGGCTCATTTCCTGGGGTGATGTGGCTTTTGGCAGCGTGCAGCTCCCAGGGTTTGGAACACACAACGCTTTGTGCCTTTGGCATCAAGGTGATCAGAGTCGTTAAGGCAATCTGAGTTCTGTTTTGAAAACTCGCCTCTTTAAATTGGGCTTTACCAACCATTGCTAGTCCTGGCCGTTTAACCTGATTGTGGGTGGGTGATTTGGTGGGTGGGTGAGTTGGTGAGTGGGTGATTTGGTGGGTGGGTGAGTTGGTGGGTGGGTGGGTGAGTTGGTGGGTGGGTGGGTGGGTGGATGGATGGGTGGGTGGGTGGATGGATGGGTGGGTGAGTTGGTGGGTGGGTGGGTGAGTTGGTGGGTGGGTGGGTGGGTGAGTTGGTGGGTGGGTGGGTGGGTGAGTTGGTGGGTGGGTGGGTGAGTTGGTGGGTGGGTGGGTGAGTTGGTGGGTGGGTGGGTGAGTTGGTGGGTGGGTGGGTGGGTGAGTTGGTGGGTGGGTGGGTGGGTGGGTGAGTTGGTGGGTGGGTGGGTGGGTGAGTTGGTGGGTGGGTGGGTGGGTGGGTGGGTGAGTTGGTGGGTGGGTGGGTGGGTGGGTGAGTTGGTGGGTGGGTGGGTGGGTGAGTTGGTGGGTGGGTGGGTGGGTGGGTGAGTGGGTGGGTGGGTGGGTGGGTGAGTGGGTGGGTGGGTGGGTGAGTTGGTGGGTGGGTGGGTGGGTGAGTTGGTGGCTGGGTGGGTGGGTGGGTGAGTTGGTGGGTGGGTGGGTGGGTGAGTTGGTGGGTGGGTGGGTGGGTGGGTGAGTTGGTGGGTGGGTGGGTGGGTGGGTGAGTTGGTGGGTGGGTGGGTGGGTGGGTGAGTTGGTGGGTGGGTGGGTGGGTGGGTGGGTGAGTTGGTGGGTGGGTGGGTGGGTGGGTGAGTTGGTGGGTGGGTGGGTGGGTGGGTGAGTTGGTGGGTGGGTGGGTGGGTGGGTGAGTTGGTGGGTGGGTGGGTGGGTGGGTGAGTTGGTGGGTGGGTGGGTGGGTGAGTTGGTGGGTGGGTGGGTGGGTGAGTTGGTGGGTGGGTGGGTGGGTGAGTTGGTGGGTGGGTGGGTGGGTGAGTTGGTGGGTGGGTGGGTGGGTGAGTTGGTGGGTGGGTGGGTGGGTGAGTTGGTGGGTGGGTGGGTGGGTGGGTGAGTTGGTGGGTGGGTGGGTGGGTGAGTTGGTGGGTGGGTGGGTGGGTGGGTGAGTTGGTGGGTGGGTGGGTGGGTGGGTGAGTTGGTGGGTGGGTGGGTGGGTGAGTTGGTGGGTGGGTGGGTGGGTGAGTTGGTGGGTGGGTGAGTTGGTGGGTGGGTGGGTGGGTGAGTTGGTGAGTTGGTGGGTGGGTGGGTGGGTGGGTGAGTTGGTGAGTTGGTGGGTGGGTGGGTGGGTGAGTTGGTGGGTGGGTGGGTGGGTGAGTTGGTGGGTGGGTGGGTGGGTGGGTGAGTTGGTGGGTGGGTGGGTGGGTGGGTGAGTTGGTGGGTGGGTGGGTGAGTGGGTGGGTGGGTGGGTGGGTGAGTTGGTGGGTGGGTGGGTGGGTGAGTTGGTGGGTGGGTGGGTGGGTGGGTGAGTTGGTGGGTGGGTGAGTTGGTGGGTGGGTGGGTGGGTGGGTGAGTTGGTGGGTGGGTGGGTGGGTGAGTTGGTGGGTGGGTGGGTGGGTGAGTTGGTGGGTGGGTGGGTGGGTGGGTGAGTTGGTGAGTTGGTGGGTGGGTGGGTGAGTTGGTGGGTGGGTGGGTGGGTGAGTTGGTGGGTGGGTGGGTGGGTGAGTTGGTGGGTGGGTGGGTGGGTGAGTTGGTGGGTGGGTGGGTGGGTGAGTTGGTGGGTGGGTGGGTGAGTGAGTGGGTGGGTGGGTGGGTGAGTTGGTGGGTGGGTGAGTGGGTGGGTGGGTGAGTTGGTGGGTGGGTGGGTGGGTGAGTTGGTGTGTGGGTGGGTGGGTGAGTTGGTGGGTGGGTGGGTGAGTTGGTGGGTGGGTGGGTGGGTGAGTGGGTGGGTAGAAGTGAGTAGTTTATCGAGATTTACGATTATACTGTAAATCACTTTCATGAATCAGCCCGCAAATGCAGTCTCCCATCATGTTCTCGTTATACTGTCCTTGGTAGCGGCGTTCAAAGTCCAGTATATCCTGGTGGAAGCGCTCCCGTTTTCCCATTGAAAATAGGTTAATTTCAAAATATCACTGTCCTGGTCACAAAAGCAAAGTTTGTGGGGAATAATAGTCATATTCTGTAATTTTGAGGCATCCGCAATTAGGAAATAACACTTACTACCCAGGGACAAAAAGATGTATTACACAGTTAAATTGAGCAGGCTAGCGGTTGTGTTTGTATGTATGGTGAACTTCTTTCGCACCGTACGTAGCCAACCCTGCTCATCAGAGAATGGTACCGGAGAGAACAGAAACCTATTGTATGTACGTTGAAATTATTTCGCACCATACATAGCCCACTGTGCTACGTATGTGTGAGTCTGTGGGTCACTGTGAGTCTGTGGGTCTCTGTGTGAGTCTGTGGGTCTCTGTGTGAGTTTGTGGGTCTCTGCGTGAGTTTATGGGTCTCTTTATGAGTCTGTGGGTATCTTTGTGAGTCTATGGTTCTCTGTGTGAGTCTGTGGGTCTCTGCGTGAGTCTGTGGGTCTCTGCGTGAGTCTGTGGGTCTCTTCGTGAGTCTGTGGGTCTCTGCGTGAGTCTGTGGGTCTCTGCGTGAGTCTGTGGGTCTCTGCGTGAGTCTGTGGGTCTCTGTGTGAGTCTGTGGGCCTCTGTATGAGTCTGTGGGCCTCTGTATGAGTCTCTGTGTGAGTCTGTGGGTCTCTCTGAGTCTGTGGGTCTCTCTGAGTCTGTGGGTCTCTCTGAGTCTGTGGGTCTGTGTGAGTCTTATGTATGTAGATATGTTGAACTTCTTTCAAACCGTATGTCGACTAACCGTGCTAATCAGAGTTGCGGGGGAAGGACAACAAACTGTGGGTCACTGTTTGCCTATGGGCCTCTGTGAGTCTATGTAGATATGTTGAACTTCTTTTGCACCGTACGTAGATCAACCCTGCTAATCGGAGGTGCCTGGGGGGTGTTTGATTATATGAGGAACAGCGCTAATATTCAAGTTCTTCAATAGAAGTGCAAAACTCGCCCCGCTCATGAGAACACGTGAATTTGACTGATACACACTGGGATCAATTTTGCAAACCACTCTCCCGTTAAACTGTCATGTTGCCTGTGAACTAACGTAAACAACATCACGTTTGTTGACTTGAGAAGTAACACGGTGGGGGGGTGGGGGACGCGGGCGACTGTGTTTGTTTACCAAAATAGTCCCGCCTAGTAACTGATCACGCGTTCATCTTGGGGGGGGGGAGGCTTTACTTGAATCTTGATTTAAAGCTTTCGTGACTGCAGGAATCCATACTTTTTGGTTCTTTCGGTAAAGTCACGTAGGTAGAAAAATTAAATAAAATATTATTATTTTTATTTTATTTAGAAAAATAAAATAAAATATTATTTTTATTAAATTTTTCGTGAATTTACCGAAATAAGCAAATAGTGTTGGCTTTACTTGCTCTGGCCGTTTTTTGTTGACTTTTTCTGTTTTTTAAAAGCTCGCGGGGTAGATTTTAGTTTTTTTTAAAACGCTAAATAAATTGAGCGTTTCCAGAGGGGTTTGGGGTGGTTGGATATTTCGGGTTTCTCAGCGCGGGTGGCGTGGGGGTGGCGTGGGGGTGGCGTGGGGGTGGCGTGGGGGTGGCGTGGGGGTGGCGTGGGGGTGGCGTGGGGGTGGCGTGGGGGTGGCGTGGGGGTGGCGTGGGGGTGGCGTGGGGGTGGCGTGGGGGTGGCGTGGGGGTGGCGTGGGGGGGGCGTGGGGGGGGCGTGGGGGGGGCGTGGGGGGGGCGTGGGGGTGAGGGGGCAAATGCCTTGCCAGAAACACTGAGCGGGCACGGGTCTCTGTGGTGCCCGGGTTCGAATCCAGCTCCAAGCGAGCTCCGAGTCAGCCGGCCTGGTGGGAGAAAAAAATTGTCATTTAAAATCCGTTATCTTCTTGGTTCTTTCGGTAAAGTCACGTAGATGGGGAAAAAAACATAATACAAGAATTAGTATGTTTTAATAAAATGAAATATTTTTTTTTTTATATATTATTATATTTTATAATATTATATAACTATTTTATTTTATTATATTATATTATTTTATTATGTTTTATTTTTATTATTTCCCATCTACGTGACTTTACCGAAAGAACCAAGAAGATGAATCCCTGAAGTCACGAAAGCTTTAAATCGAAATAACATCCGTTATTTTAATTTGACCGTGTCCTCCGCTTATTAAGAAGAACGCCGCCGCTTCTACCCCCCCCCCCCCCCGTATTTTCAAGTCAAAGTTTCGAATGCAAATTACAATCCGGCAGGTGTGTGTGTCATAATCAGAGACTCGATTTATCCCGGGAGAATCCGATGAGCTATGAAGCTAATCGGATTCATAGCGTGTTGTACGGTTAACTCCACGGTGGCTAGGGGAGATGTTGACTACCTCGCCTGGTATGCAGGAGGTCGTGGCTTCGTTGCCGACCCTAAAGCCTCTTGTATATTTGGAGTTTGCATGTCTCTCTCTCATCACCACGGTGGCTAGGAGATGTTGACTACCTCGCCTGGTCTACAGCAGGTCGTGGGTTCGACCCCGACCCTGACGCCTGCAGCTGCTGTATATTTGGAGTTTGCGTGTCTCTCTCTCATCACCACGGTGGCTAGGAGATGTTAACTACCTCGCCTGGTTTCCAGGAGGTAGGTTCAATCCCGATCCTGACGCCTGCTGATTAATTTGGAGTTTGTGTGTTCCCGCACTCTCTCCCCGTGGTCGCGTGGGTCCTTTCTCCTGAATCAACGTCACGCGTTCAAAACATTTGGCTGCTGCGGTAAAGTTCCACGCGATGGTGATGATGATGATACGCCGCCCACTCTGTTGAGCTATAGTTTTTGATAGCTGGGCCGCTTCGGACAGCCCAGCTGCATAGCTCAGTGGGTAAAATAACGAACAAGTATAACCCGTAAAAACAAAGTTTTTCACTATAAATCCTTTATATGCGTGGCGGCTAGAGTCCTCTCGTCCTCTGGCTTGAGATGGCTGCCACCTATGGGTCAGATGATTGCATTGCACCATTGAGCAATTGGTAATTAAATATAATATTTTAGTCCTAAAAAGTGTAAAATTTTGGAAAACATTAATTGTCACGCACAACGAGTCTGTGTGCAAAATGTCAGCTCGATTGGATCACGGGAAGTGAGTTAAAAAAACGACCGAAAGATTTGCACGGCCGTAAGCAAGCAAGCAAGCAAGTGAACTTAATATAAAGGATTTAAAAATAGTTTATTTCGCGCTCCGTACATAGCCAACCGCCGCTAATCGGTGGGGACGGGGGGGGGGTATTCTGGTCGCCGCCGTGGTTTATCCCCTGCACGACGTCCGACGTTTCGCTCTGCCACGGTGTGTCCCAAACGCTGGACGAAGGAACGACGCTCGGGTTGGCAAGCGGATCTCGCGGCTGCAGGTTAAAGAGGCCGACTTGTGTTGCGTGCGGCGGTTGTTTTTTTTACATATCCGGCGGTGGTTTTTTGGGGTTAAAAAAGACGGTTAATAAATGTGGATCGACCAGTTTTTCGAAGCGAAATTCCCCAGGCTGTGGAAGAGATTTTGTGCGTGTGCACGTGTGTGTGTCTGTGTGTGCACGTGTGTGTGTGCACGTGTGTGTGTCTGTGTGTGTGTGTGTGCACGTGTGTGTGTGCACGTGTGTGTGTATTCACGTGTGTGTGTGCACGTGTGTGTGTATTCACGTGTGTGTGTGCACGTGTGTGTGTCTGTGTGTGTGTGCACGTGTGTGTGTCTGTGTGTGTGTCTGTGTGTGTGTGTGTGCACGTGTGTGTGTGTATTCACGTGTGTGTGTGCACGTGTGTGTGTCTGTGCGTGTGCACGTGTGTGTGTCTGTGTGTGCACGTGTGTGTGTATTCACGTGTGTGTGTGTGTGCACGTGTGTGTGTCTGTGTGTGTGTGTGTGCACGTGTGTGTGTGTGTGCACGTGTGTGTGTGTGTCTGTGTGTGTGTGCACGTGTGTGTGTCTGTGTGTGTGTCTGTGTGTGTGTGTGCACGTGTGTGTGTGTATTCACGTGTGTGTGTGCACGTGTGTGTGTCTGTGCGTGTGCACGTGTGTGTGTCTGTGTGTGCACGTGTGTGTGTGTGTGCACGTGTGTGTCTGTGTGTGTGTGCACGTGTGTGTGTGCACGTGTGTGTGTGCACGTGTGTGTGTCTGTGTGTGTGTGCACGTGTGTGTGTCTGTGTGTGTGTGTGCACGTGTGTGTGTCTGTGTGTATTCACGTGTGTGTGTGTGCACGTGTGTGTGTGTGTGTGCGCACGTGTGTGTCTGTGTGCGCACGTCTGTGTGCGCACGTCTGTGTGCGCACGTCTGTGTGCGCACGTGTGTGTGTCTGTGCACGTGTGTGTGTGTGCACATGTATGTGTGTCTGTGGACGTGTGTGTGCACGTCTGTGTGTGCACGTGGGTGTGTGTGCACGTGGGTGTGTGCACGTGGGTGTGTGTGCGGGGAGCGGTCGTGTAGCGGTTAGCGCGCTGCGCTACAAACCCGGCCGCCCGAGTTCGATTCCCGCTCACGGCCACCACCCAGTGACGGTTACCTTAACCGGTCCTGGGCTTCCCCTAGGTCTCATCAGCCTCAAATGAAAAACATTTCTGCTAGGAGATACAAAGACGGCCGGGCGTGGTGCTAGCCCCCCCCCCCCCCTCCACGTGTGGCCTTGCCAGCCTTCATAGGTGCTGCTCGCTAACAACAACAGCCTACTCGGGCAACACGAGCGGGATCTTTGTCTTTATCTACGCTTGGCCAATAGTTACTGGCATGGCCTACCACCCCAATGCCTGTGAAACGTGTTGGGGAGGGTGGGGTGGTTGAAGGGGGTTAAAGGAACATCTGTGGCCACTTTGCAACACTCAGGCTGGCCTGCCTACAATCTGGCCTGGGTTACACCAGACTGGGAGGACCCAACCCACACCAACGCACCCGCGCCCGTGTTGGGTCCCTCCTTCATCGGTGCGGTGCTGCCCGGCTAAGCAGCACCTCGCCCCGACCAATGGGGTTGATGGCACGGCCACCACCGCCGCCGCCAATGATGGGGTGGTTGGGTGCTCGGCACGGTAACGGCGAGAGATGACCCCCAACCCACATCCACCCCCACCCTGCCCTCTGCCCCCTGCCCTATGCCCCCTGCCCTCCACGTGCTGGGGAGGCAGGGGGGAGGGGTAGTCACTTCTATGGGTGGCAAGGGGGGGGGGGTGAAACGACGTCGACTATAGGCGACTTTAGAGGATTCTAGATTTGAAGCTTTCGTGACTGCAAGGATTCATATTCTTAAGTATTTTCGGTAAAGTCACGTAGGTAAAAAATTTAAATTAATAAAAGTAAAATAAAAAAAATCATGACGTTTAATTTAAATGTTTTACCTACGTGACTTTACCGAAAAAACCGGTGGTTAAAAGGTGTGGGTGGTGGTCACCACCCATCCTGACGGTGGTGACCACACAGGCGGGAGCTGACAACGACGGGCACCGATCCCATCTCGTTTGTTGCTATCCATGTGTCTGTGTGTCCGTGTGTCCATGCGTCTGTGTGTCCGTGTGTGTGTGTGCTGAACTTCTTTCGCGCATCGTACCTAGTGTCCAACCGTGGCTAATCGGAGGTGCCAGCGGGAAATTGACAACTAAAACTAAAACACAAAAAGCAGCTTTGAAGAAATGAGCTTTACATTTCTGTGATTTAAAAGTGCATGTCTCCCAGTTCACGCCGAAATCTTCTCAAATTAAGAGTCAGAATATTTTATGAATGCAGGAGGAAATCCGATGAGCTGCAAAGCTCTTTTCCTACCGATGTCCAGGCGACTGTGACCCAGGACGAGAGGGACCACGTGATGGATGGGAACTCCCTCGGGGGCTCATTTTGTTTGCCTCTCTCGCGCGAGAGGTTTGAGTGCTTCGTCCGCACGTGTCTGCTGCGTGTTGTAAACTTGGGGGCTTTCCGGGAAGTTCAACCATACATACATAGATAGACTCACACAGAGGCCCATAGACTCACACAGAGGCCCATAGACTCACACAGAGGCTCATAGACTCACACAGAGGCCCATAGACTCACACAGAGACCCATAGACTCGCACAGAGACCCATAGACTCGCACAGAGACCCATAGACTCACACAGAGACCCATAGACTCGCACAGAGACCCATAGACTCGCACAGAGACCCATAGACTCACACAGAGACCCATAGACTCACACAGAGACCCATAGACTCGCACAGAGCCCCATAGACTCACACAGAGACCCATAGACTCACACAGAGGCCCATAGACTCACACAGAGGCCCATAGACTCACACAGAGGCTCATAGACTCACACAGAGGCCCATAGACTCACACAGAGACCCATAGACTCGCACAGAGACCCATAGACTCGCACAGAGACCCATAGACTCACACAGAGACCCATAGACTCGCACAGAGACCCATAGACTCGCACAGAGACCCATAGACTCACACAGAGACCCATAGACTCACACAGAGACCCATAGACTCGCACAGAGCCCCATAGACTCACACAGAGACCCATAGACTCACACAGAGGCCCATAGACTCACACAGAGGCCCATAGACTCACACAGAGGCCCATAGACTCACACAGAGACCCATAGACTCACACAGAGACCCATAGACTCACACAGAGGCCCATAGACCCACACAGAGGCCCATAGACTCACACAGAGGCCCATAGACTCACACAGAGACCCATAGACTCACACAGAGACCCATAGACTCACACAGAGGCCCATAGACTCACACAGAGGCCCATAGACTCACACAGAGACCCATAGACTCACACAGAGACCCATAGACTCGCACAGAGACCCATAGACTCGCACAAAGACCCATAGACTCGCACAGAGACTCATAGACTCGCACAGAGACCCATAGACTCGCACAGAGACCCATAGACTCACACAGAGACCCATAGACTCACACAGAGACCCATAGACTCACACAGAGACACATAGACTCACACAGAGACCCATAGACTCACACAGAGGCCCATAGACTCTCACAGAGACCCATAGACTCGCACAGACTCATAGACTCGCACAGAGACCCATAGACTCACACAGACCCATAGACTCTCACAGAGACCCATAGACTCGCACAGAAATCCATAGACTCGCACAGAGACGCATAGACTCGCACAGAGACCCATAGACTCGCACAGAGACCCATAGACTCGCACAGAGAGCCATAGACTTAGAGAGACCTATAGACTCACGCAGAGACCCATAGACTCACACAGAGACCCACGGACTCGCACAGAGACCCATAGACTCACACAGAGACCCATAGACTCACACAGAGACCCACAGTTTGTTCTCCTTTCCCCGCGCACCTCCGATTATCACGGTTGGCTACGTACGGTGCGAAAGAAGTTCAATATTACATACGTACTGCTTCAGTCATTGTGATCATATCACCGCTGTGCGTGTGGACTCGGGCGAAGCCTCGCAGAGTCTCTTCGTTGACACGCAACGCAGCGCTCGCCACAAGTGCACCACCGACACATCGCCTATCTCATCAAGGAGCAATAAACCATCAATCGCGCAAATTAACTCCGGTCATCCTCGCAGCGGTAGCAGCAGCAGCAGCGGCGGCTTTTGGCTGCTCGGCCATCGAACAAAAACGGGTCACCGCATCGCGCGGTGCTTTGAGACGCGCTTCTGCTGCGGCCAGTCTGGAACGTTCTCTTCCACTGGGAGCTATGATGCACTTTGAAATCATCCGTCTGGATCGATGAACTCGTTTGTGTGTGGAGCCGATTTTTTTTCGTGTTCGATTTTCGTTGCCCTCTTTTTTTTCCCCGCCCCGAGCCCCTCCGATGAGCACGGCTTGGAAATGAGTTGTGGCCCGGCTTGGCTTCTCTTCAAAACAAAGACAAAGCTCCCCCGTGTAGCCTTAACAGACTGCAGGGGCAAGTGCTGTTAGCTAGCACCTGTGAAGTCCGGTACGGCACACGAGGGGGTGGGTGGCCAACACCACGCCCGGCCGCCTTTGTCTCCCCAGTGGCGATGTTTACACATCGCACCAGGTACTCATTTGAGGCCGAGTCGACCTAGGGGAGGCCCAGGACACACACGCACATGCCGTGATGTCCATTTGTGCAGAGATGCATGCAAACGCAGAGAGAAAAACCCCTTGCCGACAAACGTTTCGTTAATCCGTGGAACGGCCCCGGTGGATGCTGTGGCACAGCGCACGAACGTACATCCGTGCGCCTCTTATGAATGGTGGTTTACCCCCGCTGCCCCCCACCTCGTCCTTTACATGATTGATGGTTGCTGGCGTCTTGAGACTGCTGGCGGCGGAGATTCCTAGCCTCGGGTAGTGTGGGGGGGGTGTGGAATCCCTTTGTGCTTCGTCCGTCACCCACCACCGTGCATTTACCTGTCCCCCCAACCCCCCCCCCCATCCCGCTGTCGTTGTTTATGTGCCTGAGAAGTGCACGTGTTGGAGTGTGTTGACGGGCGTGTGTGTCATGGGTGGAAAAAACCCGATTTTTCCAGCGGCAGGGCATCGTGTTTTTTTCTTTAATACAATTAAACCCGATTTCGGGGAATTAAAACCTGGTTTCATGCATACGAAACTCTGATCCAAGGCTTAGGCTGCTTCCTCGTCGGTGATGCTATCATCGTACTCGGGGGGCCGTCAGGCACGGGGTAGTCGTAGAATGCGGCGGGCAGGTTGGTCTTGATGAACACGAGGAGCTTCTCCTCCACAATCGTGGGCGCCAGTGAGTTCCTTCGCTTGGAATGGATGAAGGCCATCGTTGAGAAGTTGGCGAAGTGCGGTTCTGCAATTAGAACCAATTAAACCGGATTTCTCCCAATCTCAGATGATCGGGTTTAATATAAAAAGACCCTTGGTGTGTGTGTGCAGGCAGTAGTGCAGCGCTACACTGCGCTACGAACCCGGCGCCCCGAGTTCGATTCCCGCTCGCGCCCGACCACCGGTGACGATTATCTGAACCGGTCCTGGGCCTCCCCTAGGTCCACGCAGCCACAAATGAGTTGCGGTGTCTAGTAAAGATCGCCGCTGGAGAGACAAAGGCGGTCGGGCGTGCTGCTGGACCACCCACCCCCTCGTGTGCCGTGTCGGACTTCACAGGTGCTCGCTAACAGCACTTGCCCCAGCAGTCTGTTAAGGCTACACGGGGGATCTTTGTCTTTGTAGGTGTATGCCAGGCGTGGTGTTGCCCCCCCCACCCCCCTCGTGTACCCTGCCATCCTACTCGCCCCGAATCAGCGGTCTTGTGCGAGTCGTTATTTGTCGCTGCGCGCTCGCGTTCCTCGCACCTCGCCAAAAAACCTCACCGCGTTTGACGATGTACGGTGCGAAAGAAGTTCAACGCACGCACGCGCGCGCACGCGCGCGCGCGCGCGCGAGTACACGTGTTGTTCCGTTATTCACGGGCAAATTGTTTCGCGCTTGAACGCGTTTGTGTGTGAGTGTATATTCATATTTTTGGGGGGGGGGGGGGGTGTTCGCTTAAAGCGTCACCTTGTCACGGAAGCGTCGAACCAAACCGGGTCCTCAACGGCGAGGACCAACGCCGCGATCCGGGATTGAAAGTCGTCGTCAATTCCCCCAACCCAGCGCCAACCCAGCGCCAACCCAGCCCCAACCCAGCGCCAACCCAGCCCCAACCCAGCCCCAACCCAGCCCCAACGCAGCGCCAACCCAGCCCCAACCCAGCCCCAACCCAGTCCCAACCCAGCCCCAACCCAGCGCCAACCCAGCCCCAACCCAGCCCCAACCCAGCGCCAACCCAGGGCCAACCCAGCCCGCGTGCAGCGCCAACCCAGCCCGCGTGCAGCGCCAACCCAGCCCCAACCCAGCGCCAACCCAGCTCCAACCCAGCCCCAACCCAGCCCCAACGCAGCGCCAACCCAGCCCCAACCCAGCGCCAACCCAGCCCCAACCCAGCCCCAACCCAGCGCCAACCCAGGGCCAACCCAGCCCGCGTGCAGCGCCAACCCAGCCCCAACCCAGCGCCAACCCAGCCCCAACCCAGGGCCAACCCAGCTCGCGTGCCAGCAAGCACGCGACCTGACATCAAGCCCTTGCGGTCACTTAAAGTTCCCAGCCGTGGAATTATTTAAGTTGCCCTCCCCCCCCGACCCCTCCTCCCGATCCCATCGTCACCCCGGTTCAGTTCCAGCAATCGACAAAAGCTCGCCCCCTTGCCTCTGTTGTGCGTGTCCCCAGTGTGTGTGCAGTGTGTGTGTGTGTGCAGTGTGTGTGTGTGTGTGCAGTGTGTGTGTGTGTGCAGTGTGTGTGTGTACATTGTGTGTGTGCAGTGTGTGTGTGTACACTGTGTGTGTACACTGTGTGTGTGTATGTCCCCAGTGTGTGTGCAGTGTGTGTGTGTGTGCAGTGTGTGTGTGTTCCCACTGTGTGTGTGTGTTCCCACTGTGTGTGTGTGTGTTCCCACTGTGTGTGTGTGTGTATGTCCCCAGTGTGTGTGTGTTCCCACTGTGTGTGTGTGTGTATGTCCCCAGTGTGTGTGTATGTCCCCAGTGTGTGTGTTCCCACTGTGTGTGTGTGTGTATGTCCCCAGTGTGTGTGTGCAGTGTGTGTGTGTGTATGTCCCCAGTGTGTGTGTGCAGTGTGTGTGTGTGTATGTCCCCAGTGTGTGTGTGTGTGTGCAGTGTGTGTGTGTTCCCACTGTGTGTCCTGTGTGTGTGTGTTCCCACTGTGTGTGTGTTCCCAGTGTGTGTGTGTGTGTCCAGTGTGTGTGGTTGTTAGTGTGTGTGTGTTCCCACTGTGTGTGTGTTCCCATTGTGTGTGTGTGTTCCAACTGTGTGTGTGTTCCCACTGTGTGTGTTCCCACTGTGTGTGTGTTCCCACTGTGTGTGTGTTCCCTGTGTGTGTGTGTCCACTGTGTGTGTCCACTGTGTGTGTGTGTTCCCACTGGGTGTGTGTGTGTTCCCATTGTGTGTGTGTGTGTTCCCACTGTGTGTGTGTGTGTGTTCCCACTGTGTGTGTGTGTGTGTTCCCACTGTGTGTGTGTGTGTGTGTTCCCACTGTGTGTGTGTGTGTGTTGCCAGTGTGTGTGTGTTGCCAGTGTGTGTGTGTTGCCAGTGTGTGTTTGTTCCCAGTGTGTGTGTGTCCTGTGTGTGTGTGTTCCCATTGTGTGTGTGTGTGTTCCCATTGTGTGTGTGTGTTCCAACTGTGTGTGTGTGTTCCCACTGTGTGTGTGTTCCCACTGTGTGTGTTTCCACTGTGTGTGTGTCCACTGTGTGTGTGTGTGTTCCCACTGGGTGTGTGTGTGTTCCCATTGTGTGTGTGTGTGTCCACTGTGTGTGTGTGTGTTCCCACTGGGTGTGTGTGTGTTCCCATTGTGTGTGTGTGTGTGTTCCCACTGTGTGTGTGTGTGTTCCCACTGTGTGTGTGTGTGTTCCCACTGTGTGTGTGTGTGTTCCCACTGTGTGTGTGTGTGTGTGTTGCCAGTGTGTGTGTGTTGCCAGTGTGTGTGTGTTGCCAGTGTGTGTGTGTTGCCAGTGTGTGTTTGTTCCCAGTGTGTGTGTGTCCTGTGTGTGTGTGTTCCCATTGTGTGTGTGTGTTCCCATTGTGTGTGTGTGTTCCCACTGTGTGTGTGTTCCCACTGTGTGTGTGTTTCCACTGTGTGTGTGTCCACTGTGTGTGTGTGTGTTCCCACTGGGTGTGTGTGTGTTCCCATTGTGTGTGTGTGTGTCCACTGTGTGTGTGTGTGTTCCCACTGGGTGTGTGTGTGTTCCCATTGTGTGTGTGTGTGTGTTCCCACTGTGTGTGTGTGTGTGTTCCCACTGTGTGTGTGTGTGTTCCCACTGTGTGTGTGTGTGTTCCCACTGTGTGTGTGTGTGTGTGTTGCCAGTGTGTGTGTGTTGCCAGTGTGTGTGTGTTGCCAGTGTGTGTTTGTTCCCAGTGTGTGTGTGTCCTGTGTGTGTGTGTTCCCATTGTGTGTGTGTGTTCCCATTGTGTGTGTGTGTTCCAACTGTGTGTGTGTGTTCCCACTGTGTGTGTGTTCCCACTGTGTGTGTGTTTCCACTGTGTGTGTGTCCACTGTGTGTGTGTGTGTTCCCACTGGGTGTGTGTGTGTTCCCATTGTGTGTGTGTGTGTCCACTGTGTGTGTGTGTGTTCCCACTGGGTGTGTGTGTGTTCCCACTGTGTGTGTGTGTGTTCCCACTGTGTGTGTGTGTGTTCCCACTGTGTGTGTGTGTGTTCCCAGTGTGTGTTCCCAGTGTGTGTGTGTTGCCAGTGTGTGTGCGTTCCCACTGTGTGTGTGTGCGTTCCCACTGTGTGTGTGTGTGTTCCCACTGTGTGTGTGTGTGTTCCGAGTGTGTGTTTGTGTTCCCACTGTATGTGTGTGTGTTCCGAGTGTGTGTTTGTGTTCCCACTGTATGTGTGTGTGTGTTGCCAGTGTATGTGTGTGTGTGTTGCCACAGTGCGTGTGTGTGTTCCCAGTGTGTGTGTGTTCCCAGTGTGTGTGTATGTTCCCACAGTGCGTGTGTGTGTTCCCAGTGTGCGTGTGTGTGTTGCCAGTGTGTGTGTGTATGTTCCCACTGTGTGTGTGTTCCCAGTGTGTGTGTGTGTGTTGCCAGTGTGTGTGTATGTTCCCACTGTGCGTGTGTGTGTTGCCAGTGTGTGTGTATGTTCCCACTGTGCGTGTGTGTGTTGCCAGTGTGTGTGTGTATGTTCCCACTGTGTG
Source organism: Lampetra fluviatilis (assembly GCF_964198595.1). Lineage (NCBI taxonomy): Eukaryota > Metazoa > Chordata > Hyperoartia > Petromyzontiformes > Petromyzontidae > Lampetra > Lampetra fluviatilis. The sequence goes on from NC_136330.1 coordinate 4,668,534, forward strand.
TGTGTTCCGGAGGAATGTTGACAGTCCAGGCAGTAGGTTACCCAAGGGTTTCTGACCTCTGGGTTAAGAGGTGGTGCGGGGGGGGGCTGGAGTGTGATGGTGAGGACCGCTAAGGGGTGGGGGGGGGTAAAGCGGTGAGTTGGGTGAGATGTTTAGCGTGGTGTGTGTGTGGTGGTGGTGGTGGGATGGTGGTGTCAGTGTGTGGTGCTGGCCACCCAACCTCCTCGTGTGCCGTGTCGGCCTTCATAGGCACTGCTTACTCGCTAACAGCACTTGCCCCAACAGTCTGTTGAGGCTATACGGGGATCTTTGTTGTGCGCTGCAATACAAACCCAGCGACCCGAGTTCGATTCCCGTTCACGGCCGCCAGCACCAGTGACGATTATCTGAACTGGTCCTGGCCCTCCCATATGCCGACTCGGCCTCAAATGAGTACCTGGCGCGATGTGTAAAAGATTGCCACTGGGGAGACAAAGGCGGTCGGTCTGGCGTGGTGTTGAACACCCACCCCTTCGTATGCCGTGCCGGCCTTCATAGGTGCTACTCGCTAACAGCACTTGCCCCAGCAGTGTGCCGAGGCTACACGGTGGGCGAGGAGTGTGTCTTGTACTACATCTTCACGCAAAGTAACAGAAGCAAGCAGTGTCGATGACCATCAGCTGATGACGATGATGATGATGTCGTGGGGAGCGGTGGTGGAGCGGTTAGCACACCACATGGGGCGACCCGAGTTCGTTCCCCAGCCACGGGCAAGCGAGCCACATCCAACACTATCCCCGTCTCCGCCAAATGCTCTACTGATCCGCATGGTGAAGTATGGTCAAAACACTCCCGATGACTGGCATGGCGTGATAAGCTTTTAAGATTGGCGTGATGTTAACTACCTCGCCTGGTGTACAGGAGGTCGTGGGTTCGATCTCGACCCTGACGCCTGCTGCTGCTGTATATTTGGAGTTTGCGTGTCTCTTTCTCATCATCATCACGGTGGCTAGGAGATGTTAACTACCTTGCCTAGTGTACGGGAGGTCTTTTTTTGATGTTGCGCTACGAAGCAGTAGGAAGGAGGGATGGGGGAGGGATGGGGGAGGGATGGGGGAGGGAGGAGGTGGAGGGAGGGGAATGGGTGGCCAGCACCACAAAGACAAAGATACTCCGTATAGCCTCAACAGACTGTTGGGGAAAGTGCCGTTAGCGAGTAGCGCGGGTACCTCTGAAGGTCGGCACGGAGGAGGAGTGGTGCGCTGTGATCCCGTGCCATCGCGGTTCAGTTTCCAGTGGGGCCTACCCACGGCCCTCATCGGCAGAGGTCGCAACCGGGTACCCGATACCCGTACCCTACCCGATACCCGGCTACCCGTACCTGGCTAGGTACGGGTACGGGTAGGCCGTGAGTCACTGGTGAATCACCGTTTGTCACTCATTTCGGGTAGGGTACGGGTAGGGAACGGCTACCCGTACCCGGCCGGGTACGGGTACCCATTTGCGACCCTGGTGCGGCCGGGTACGGGTAAGGAATCAAAACCCGTTTGCGACCTCTGCTCATCGGTGACGAGTGAAACCCCGAACCGACCCTTGGCCCCCCCTCCCCCTTCAACCCGGGCTGGACAGAGGAGCGGTCAGTTTGGTCGCCGCTGTCGGACAACAACAACTCTCCATTCTCCATCGCAGCAGCCCCCTGTGCCTACGACACCTGGCAAGCCCTGTTTGGCCGCCCATCCAAAACATCAAGCAGCCCTCAACTCCGCTTGGCTTCGTGATGATTTGACCAATGTCTTTGTATTGATTTGACCAATGTCTTCGCGATGATTTGACCAATATCTTGGTGATGATTTGACCAATGTCTTCGCGATGATTTGATCAGTTTCTTCGTGATGATTTGATCAATTTATTCGTGATGATTTGATCAATTTCTTCGTGATGAATTTCATCAATGTCTTCGCGATGATTTGGTCAATGTCTTCGTGTTGATTTGACCAATGTCTTCGTGATGATCTGATCAATTTCTTCGCGATGATTGGACCCATGTCTTTGTGATGATATAACTAATTGGGTTTACTCTCCAACATAACTGGTTAGTGCTGTAGTAGTAGCTAATTGGGGTTACTGTCCAACACAACTGGTTAGTGCTCTACTAGTTAACCAATTAATCTGCGCGTTTTGTTTACGTGACACAGTGAGACTGATTGGCCGTGTCAGTTGGTGGTGGTGGCGGCGGGTTTAACAACACATTTAAATTTACGCGGTCAAACCCAAAATCCTCTTATTATGGATGACATTGGTCGCCTGTTAAAATGACTTCTCAAGTGTCAAAAAAAAATAAGTCGTTCCTCCTTTGCAGCTTTTAGCATTGCCCTGTCGATCGCAGGGTTAGTCTCGAGCACGGTGCAACAGCAGCAGCAGCAGAGGAAGGGGAAAAGCAACAGACGCGGGCAGAAATGCCGCAGAATTCTGGGTTAAACTGGGACAAGTGCCATTCTCCGCGCTCTCCAACTCTGCCAGGTGGCAATAATTTACTGCCGCGCATATGATATTTTTTTGTTAATGTCCGGCACCTACCGTCCCCCCCCCCCCCCCAATTCTTTTTTTGAACGATTTGCCACGTACGTTGTCTACGTTGAACTTGTTTCGCACCCGCAACGCAGGCAACCGTGCTTAACGAAGCACGGAAAGCGTTTGTCAAGAAACGAGTTCCTTGACAAACGTGAAAACCGCGGCACGGCGGGTTCCCTCCTTCACTCCGTGAATAATTGGAGCGTGGAGTGCGTTTCGCGGTGCCGTTCGATGCGAGCACGCAGGAAACCCGCAGCGGGGTCAGACGCGTCGGAAGCTACGTTGCCGGGATGAGGCTATCCCACAGAATGGTTTGACGCGCGCGTTGTTTTGCGCGTACATCATCGGTTGTTTCTCAATTGTTGTGTTTTTTTATCGGCGCGTGGACCGCTCTGATACTCGGCCGATGCAAACATTTCTGGTGGGCCCCCCCCCCGCCCGCCCAGGCACACCCCTGCTTCAACCACTGGTCACAAAACATCATCATAACAATAATAATCTCTTGGTAGTACAAAATTATTTATTATTACCGGAACATTTTTCAAACTCAGCTGTGAGGTTCGTTTTGTTATGGGGATTGGGGGGCGGAGGGGAATTTGGATCGCAAGGTTAGTTTAATCGGGGTCATTTACCCACCTTAATTTTTCAATCAAGTATCATTAAGTACAACTATCAATTAACGGAAGAAACAACGGGTACGCATGTACAAGGCGATCCAATACAAACGGAACTCCAGTTCCGCGTGGAGATCGCGTCGCTGTTCCGAACCCGCCTGCCGATCGAACAAACCGTGCTTGCGCCCATTTCTGCTGCTGGGTGGACAGAGGCGCGCGCGTTGTGACGTACGTGCGTAGCATCATCGGAACGAAACTGGACACGAAAAACGTAAAATAAAGTCATTTCATGGGTACTCCACTATATAAGGTACAGATATTTTGCTGTGACGGTTTCACCTGAAGACGGAAGCTTGTGTTGCCTCCGAAACGTCGTGATTTTTATTTTATTTTACTTTTATTAATTTTAATTTTATTTTTTACCTATGTGACTTTACCGAAAGAACTAAGAGTATGAATCCTTGCAGTCACGAAAGCTTCAAATCTAGAATTACACCGAGGCTCCCCGCAAGGCCACGCGGGAGAAGAGGTTTGGGGGGGGGCGCGTGCGGTCGCGTTTCCCAGATTCGTCGGCGAAGGGGGACGCCGACCCAGCGCCGCTGCCACCCCAGCGCCCCGCGGACTCGCGGACGTCTCTCGCGACCGGAAAGGGGTTCGTGAACTCCGTCGCTGCGAGGGGGTCACAGGGGTCGCGGGGGTCAGGCCCAGCTGCCTCCGGGTGCAAGAACGAGCGGCGCGGTGCGTGGCTGTGACGGGCTTCCTGGCCGAGGTGCGCACGCTCGCCGTCGTCGTTGTTGTCGTCATCGTCAATGATCGTCGTCATCATCATCATCATTGGTCGTTGTTGATCGTCGTCGTCGTCATCGTCAATGATCGTCATCGTTGTTGATCATTATCGTCCGTCAGCGTCGTCGTCATCGATCGTCGTTGTTGATCGTCGTCGTCGTCATCATCAATAATCGTTGTTGATCATCATCGTTGTTGATCGTCATCGTCGTCATCATCACTGATCGTCGTCGTTGTTGATCGTTATCGTCGGAGTCGTCGTCATCGTCACTGATCATCGTTGTTGATCGTCGTCGTTGATCGTCATCGTCTCCTTCGCTCGTCGATCATCATCTATCATCGTCGCTTCCGTGGAGCCGATGCGTTATTGGCGGCGAGGAGACCCCCAGCGGCCCGTTGGGCGGCCGCGTGCGTGTCCGCGACGCCGCGTTCAGTGCCTGGGACCGCGAGCGTGGCGCCATCCTCGCGTGCCACAGTGCCGGCCTTCTTCATCGCTGATGCTGCTGCTGCTGCTCGCAGCGCTCGCCACACACAGCCTCTTAGAGGCGACACGGCGGGGAGGAAGGGCGGTCTCTGGGACTCGAAACGAGGCCTTCATAGGAGGCTGCGCACACACTCTCTCTCTCTCCATCTCTCTCTCCATCTCTCTCTCTCTCGAACTCTTTACTATCTTTCTCAAACTCTCTCTCTCCATCTCTCTCTCTCCATCTCTCTCTCCATCTCTCTCCTAACTCCCTCTCTCTATAACTCTTTCCTATCTCTCTCAAACTCTCTAAATATCTATCTCCATCTCTCTCCTACCTCCCTCTCTCTATAACTCTTTCCTATCTCTCTGGAACTATCTCCATCTCTCTCTCCATCTCTCTCCTACCTCCCTCTCGCTCTCCCCCTCTCCATCTCTCTCCTGCCTCTCGCTCTCCCCCTCTCTATCTCACGACCTCATTCATTCTTGTGTGGTAGAGCCAGAAGGTGTGCTATGAGTCCAGCTACTGAGACGAATATCGGTTTTCTTCCAGTCCCGGTCAGCCTATGGGCTTTCCAGACTGTTTAAACTGTTTCAAACTCTACTTTTTGTTAAGTGTATTTTGCCAGCTGTGCGGCCCCACTAAGCTGCTGCTGTGGAGCTGTTCTGTCAGAAGTCACCTGGCCCCATCACGAGTAGGACCGCTCAACGAAGTGACTTCATCATCATCATGGGAATCTACAGCAGCAGCAGCAGCAGTGGCCAAATCATCTAAACGCAATGCGTTGTCCGTCCAATGTTAGGAAGCCCACCCTAACCTGAAATGAATTCGTGGCCACGGCTAACATCCGTGAGTGGCGTAGCATGGCATCTTAGACTGTTCCCCACCCCCCCCATAAAACGACAACCTGCATGGTGAAGTATGGTTCACGACCAGCACAGCGTGGGAGGGCGTGGGGGGGGGCAAGGTCTTTCATCCTTCAGGGTGGGGTGGGGTGGGTGTTGTGTCTACAGGCTGGGGTGCCGCTAAGTGGAACCGCGGACCCCGCGAAGCGGAGAGTGCGACCGAAAATCTGAAAAATCAGCCACTGTACGCGTCTGAACACGTTTCAACGATTTCCTGTGTTCTCGCTCCCGGCGGAGACCCTGGTTTCCTGTGCCGCGGATCAGGCGCGCGCGCGCACGCGCACAACGCACGGGCATGCACGCGCCGCGCACGCACCCTCGCTCGCGTACGCATGGGCACGCACAGACACTCGTTCACGAAGACACGGACACGCGCACACACTCGCGCGCTCTCTCACTCGCGAACGCACGGGCACACGGGCACACACACTCGTACGAACACACGGGCACACATACACACACTCACAAACACACAGGCACACACTCACTCACGAACACACAGGCACACACACACCCTCGCACCCGAACACACGGGCACACACACACACCCTCGTACTCACGAACACACGGGCACATACACACTCTCGCACTCACGAACACACGGGCACACAGGCACCCACCCTCGCACTCACGCACACAGGGGCACACACACACACACTCACGAACACACGGGCACATACACATACACCGTCGCACTCACGAACACACAGGCACACACACACACTCACTCACGAACACACGGGCACACACATCCTGTACTCACGAACACACAGGCACACACACACACACCCTCGCACTCACGCACACACGGGCACACGCACACACACACTCACTCATGAACACACAGGCACACACACACCCTCTCACTCACGCACACACGGTCACACACACACACAACCTCTCGCACTCGAACACACGGGCACACACACACACACCCTCTCACTCACGCACACACGGGCACACACACACACACCCTCGCACACGGACACACACTCACTCACGAACACACTGGCACACACACGCAGACGTGCTCGCTCGCATAAATACACGAGCACTCGCCGAGACAAAGGGCCTCTGTGTTACTCGAATGGACTGTTGGGCCATATGCTGTTTGGGAGCACCTATTAAACTGCTAAACTAAACTTGTTATTTACCAGGTAAGGCCCCACTGAGCCATGTAGATAATTTTTCAGAAGCAACCTGGCCCATCACGAATGATAGCCCGCACGGAAGTGGCTTATCGCGTGGAAATTTCGAACGGCCAAATACTCTGAACGCGTATTTTCTAGACCGGAGGACCCGGAGAAAGATCCACGCGACCGCGGGGAGAGAGACACACGCAAACTCCAAATATTACAGCAGGCACCAGGGTTGGGGTCAAACCCACGACCTCCTGCATACCAGGCGAGGGAGATAACATCCAGGATGGCGTGGCACATAGAGAGGGTGCTTGTGGCCAGCATCACGCCCGGACCGCCTTTGTCTTCCCAGTGCTGACGTTAAAAACGTATCAGGTTCTGGTTTTCGGAGAAGTCTATCGAAGCCGGAGGCCCATGACAGGTTCAGACCACGACTCTGCCCCCTCTCGTTATCCACAGCTGTGAATCCAACCCAGGTTTGCTGGGATTGGCGCGTAATAAACCTCCGTTTCACCTCTCTCCACAAACCGCGGGCGAAAACACGGGCGCACTTTGCGCGTGTGTTGAAAGAACCACTCGACCCTTTCATCAGTAGCACCGTGTGTGTGTGGCCTCATATTATTTTTTTAATTGGTGACGTTTCAGGCAATGGGCCATCTTCATAGCACATGCACAGAGAGTGGCCGGATAAGAGTTGAAGGCTGCACTTGCTACTCTTGGGTTCTTTCGGTAAAGTCACGTGGAAAGAAAATACATTAAATAATAGAGTACGACGTTTCGATTGCAACACAAGCAACCGTCATCAGGTAGAACTAAATTTGAGAGAGAGAGACAAAACACAGACACGGAGCCACACAGACAGACACACAAGCAGAGAGAGACAACACAGACAGAGAGAGACACACAACATAAACACACAGACAGACACACAAGCAGAGAGAGACAACACAAACTGTCTGTGTTGTCTATTATTTAATTTATTTTCTATCTACGTGACTTTACCCAAAGAACCAAAGAGCATTAACTCCTCCGTATTATGAAGAGTCCAGTGATATCAAGAGCATAATATAATATTTCACGGTGCATTGCGCGAAACCCCTGTGTTTAGAGGCCCAACCGCTTTCTTGTTCGGCTTGGTGACTGCACTGGCAACGGGGATGGGGGGGCAGCTTGTAAAGGGGATAACAACGATCAGGTAAATGAAAACGTCGTCGAAAAGAAAGAGTTTTAAAGGGGAAAGGGTTTTATTCGCCATGAAAGTTCGCACAGACAAGGGATTTACTTTGGCCGGAAGGTGCATACATTCAACAGTTAGGAATCTTAAATCTTTAATAAGTGGTTTACAAGTCTAACTATACTAAAGGTACAAGTCTAACTAATACTAAGGAGCTAAAGTATGTAAAAATTGAATAAAATACATCTAAAATATATAACAGCTATAAAATACAATATAAAATTACAAAAATGCAAATAGGGTAACATAGTGCAAATATGGCAGGGTGTCATTGTGCAGATATTGTGGTAAAGTCAGTGTGAGTGTTAAAGTCAGTTTGAGCGTTAAAGTCAGTTTGAGCGTTAAAGTCAGTTTGAGTGTTAAAGTCAGTTTGAGCGTTAAAGTCAGTTTGAGTGTTAAAGTCAGTTTGAGTGTTAAAGTCAGTTTGAGTGTTAAAGTCAGTTTGAGTGTTAAAGTCAGTTTGAGTGTTAAAGTCAGTTTGAGTGTTAAAGTCAGTTTGAGCGTTAAAGTCAGTTTGAGTGTTAAAGTCAGTTTGAGCGTTAAAGTCAGTTTGAGTGTTAAAGTCAGTTTGAGTGTTAAAGTCAGTTTGAGCGTTAAAGTCAGTTTGAGTGTTAAAGTCAGTTTGAGTGTTAAAGTCAGTTTGAGTGTTAAAGTCAGTTTGAGCGTTAAAGTCAGTTTGAGTGTTAAAGTCAGTTTGAGTGTTAAAGTTAGTTTGAGTGTTAAAGTCAGTTTGAGCGTTAAAGTCAGTTTGAGTGTTAAAGTCAGTTTGAGTGTTAAAGTCAGTTTGAGTGTTAAAGTCAGTTTGAGCGTTAAAGTCAGTTTGAGCGTTAAAGTCAGTTTGAGCGTCAAAGTCAGTTTGAGTGTCAAAGTCAGTTTGAGCGTCAAAGTCAGTTTGAGCGTTAAAGTCAGTTTGAGCGTTAAAGTCACAGAGTCTGAGAAGACAGAGTCTGACTCCGTCTTCTGTCTGACTCTGTCTTCTGACGGCTGCTTGCGTTGTGGCCGAAACGTCGTGAGAATTATTTTATTATGTTTTTAATTTTTATTATTTTATTATTTCCATTCTACGTGACTTTACCGAAAGAACCTAGAAGATGTGGAGAGGGAGTTGACTCCAGTGTAAGCTGGGGGGGGGGGGGCAAGCAGGGAGAAAGATCGAACGCGAGATGGGGTGCAGGGTTGGTGGAGGGTGATCGAGAGGGAATATGCAAGCTTGCGACGCATCTTTGCCAATTGTGTGTTTGGACGCAAAAACAATGAATAGGCACTTGAGCTGTAAGCATTTAAAGATGTATAAAGAGGGAAAGAGAGATTGAAAGCACGGACAACAGCGTTTGTTGGGTTTGAAACTTATCGAGGGTTTACAAGATTGTATCTTTGCCACATTGCACAAACTGACCTCGGCCATAGAGATGTGGAATTGATGGATACTGCCCAAACACTCCTGCAAGCACGGTGGCACTTTTGTTTTTTGTCTGACAATTCCAGTGCAGTGCAAATTTGGACTATTAGTCCGTACAACATGACAGTTGTACGTAACCAGTGTTTTCCAGTTCACATCAGCCTGCTTTATAAACATGCATTGTCCAGCAAAGTTATTGCATATTATGAATCCTGCGAGCTAAGTTCTATTCGTGGCCATGGCCAGCATCAAACAAACTAAACTATTTTTAAATCCTTTATATATTAAGTTCGCTTGCTTGCTTGCTTGCGTGCTTGCTTGCTTGCTTACGACCGTGTAAATCTTTCGGTCGTTTTTGAACCCACTTCCCGTGATCCAATCGAGTTGACATTTTCCACACAGACTCGTTGTGCGAGACAATTAATGTTCGTGAAAAAAAATTCCCAAAATGTTACACTGTTTAGGGAAAACAAATTAAATATTTAATAACCAATTGCTTAATACTGACAGACAATTATCTGACCCATAGGTGGCAGCCATCTCAAGCCAGAGGACGATAAGACTCTAGCCGCCACGCATATAAAGGATTTATAGTGAAAAACTTTGTTTTTACGGGTTTACTTGTTATTTTACCAGGTAAGGTCCACTAAACTAGACCTAGCTCTTGTTCAGAAGCGACCTCGTCACACGTTGACATTTGTAGCAGTCAAATACTGTAAACGCGTGTTTCTAAATGTGGAGGGGGAAAAAATCCGGAGGACCTGGAGAAAAATACACGCGATCACGGAGAGAGAGAGAGACACCGCAAACTCCAAATATACAGCAGCAGGCATCAGGGTCGGGATCGAACCCACGACCTCCTGCATACCAGGCGAGGTAGTTAACATCTCCTAGCCACCGTGATGATGATGAGAGGGAGAGACACGCAAACTCCAAATATACAGCAGCAGGCGTCAGGGTCGGGATCGAACCCACGACCTCCTGTACACCAGGCGAGGTAGTTAACATCTCCTAGCCACCGTGGGTGCCACTGAAATGTTGGCGAGTTGATGTCTAAACCGGTCCTGAGCACCCCACTGTCACGCGCCCGCACTGATGACCAGCGTGGTCAAGTATGGTCAAACAACCCTTGCGGCTGACATGGCCTAAAGGAGGGGAAGGGGGGCGGGGAAGGCCCCTTCCATCCATCTTGTGGCTCGGCAAAAGGGGTTGCAAATTCTGCCGCGTTATTAATATCGCTTAAAACTATTTCACGACGTCAACTTATAATTCAAAACCTTACACAGATGGGGGGGGGGGGTGGCAGGAGGGGAGAGAGAACAAAAAAAACTTTTCGCGCCAACAAAAAAAAAGATCGGGACGGAAAACCTCTACAGTGGTGTATATAAAAGCAGCGAAAAGAAAGGGGAGCTGGTTTAAAGATGGTGGAGGGGGCTGGTGAGTGGTGGTGGTGGTGGGAGGGAGGGAAGACTGTAGCTCCCTCTCGGCTGTTCCCCGTGTCCCAAAGTAAACACGAGCCCAGACACATGCAAGGCCCTCTCTCAAACCCACAACCCACTCCCTCGCTGGCTCCCTCCCTCCCTCCCTGGCTCGTTCGCTCGCTCCCATCGTGGTCGCGTGGATTTTCTTCTCCGCCGCGATTAGAATCGACGCGCGTTCAGAGCATTTGGCTGCTTATACATTTCCACTCGAAGATAAGCCACTTCGTCGAGTGATCATTTGTGTCCAGGTCGCTTCTGAAAGAAAGAGCGATATTACAGCCCTTACCTGCTCAACTAAAAAAAATGATGGGTTTTTTTTTCCCGTATAGCATCATCTTCACAGTGAAATCACTTAAAAATGAGGACCAATTTGGAAAAATTAACCCGTAAAAACAAAGTTTTTCACTCTAAATCCTTTATATGCGTGGCGGCTAGAGTCCTCTCGTCCTCTGGCTTGAGATGGCTGCCACCTATGGGTCAGATGATTGTCTGCCACCATTAAGCAATTGGTAATTAAAAAATTTAAAAAAATTCCCTAAACAGTGTAAAATTTTGGAAAAAAATTTTCACGAAAATACATTGTCACGCACAACGAGTCTGTGTGCAAAATGTCAGCTCGATTGGATCACGAGAAGTGTGTTAAAAAACGACCGAAAGATTTGCACGGTCGTAAGCAAGCAAGTAAGCACGCAAGCACGCAAGCAAACTTAATATAAAGGATTTAAAAATGAGGACCAATTTGGAGAAATAGAGAAAAACAATTGTAAGCATAACTCCATTCCCTTTCCCCGTATGAAATAATACATATTTGTTGGAGTCCGTCAGCCTTGTGTATTGCCTTTCCAGACCAACGTTACCCCAGCTGGATTCGCTTAATTACACAACAGGCCGAAATTGCTCCCGAGTTTGCTTGCTTAAGCAAACGCTGCTGTTTCGCATTGGTCTGGAAAGCAAATCATAGGCTGATGGGCTAAGACGTACTTGTTATTTTTAGATTTGAAGCTTTCGTGACTGCAAGGATTCATATTCTTAAGTTTATTCGGTAAAGTCACGTAGGTAAAAAATTAAAATTAATAAAAGTAAAATAAAAAATAAAATAAAAATCATCATCATCACGTGGAAATCCATAGCTGCCAAATAGTCTGAACGCGTGACATCGATCCTAAATGTGGAGGGGGGAAAACCGGAGGACCCAGAGAAAAATCCAGGCGACCACGGGGGGAGAGAGACACGCAAACTCCAAATATACAGCAGCAGGCGTCAGGGTCGGGATCGAACCCACGATCTCCTGTACACCAGGCGAGGTAGTTAACATCTCCCAGGAACCGTGGTGATGATGATGATGAGAGAGAGACACGCAAACTCCAAATATAAAACAGCAGGCGTCAGGGTCGGGATCGAACCCACGACCTCCTGTACACCAGGCGAGGTAGTTAACATCTCCTAGCCACCGTGATGATGAGAGAGAGACACGCAAACTCCAAATATACAGCAGCAGGTGTCAGGGTCGGGATGGAACCCACGACCTCCTGTACACCAGGCGAGGTAGTTAACATCTCCTAGCCACCGTGATGATGATGAGAGAGAGACACGAAAACTCCAAATATACAACAGCAGGCATCGTCAGGGTCAGGATCCAGCCCACGACCTCCTGTATACCAGGCGAGGTAGTTAACACCACCGCAGGCCTCAGGGCCTGCGGTGGAAATCTGCGCTTCCCCCCCCCAATGTTCGCTTGGCACAGGGAGAGGGACAGACAGAGAGACAGACAGATATACAGAGAGACAGAGAGAGAGACAAAGAGACAGACAAAGAGACAGACAAAGAGACAGACAAAGAGACAGACAAAGAGACAGACAAAGAGACAGACGAGAGACAGAGAGACAGACGGAGAGACAGACTGTGATGGAAATCTGCGCTTACCCCCAATGCTCGCTTGAGACAGACAGAGAGACAGACAGAGAGACAGACGGAGAGAGAGAGACAGACTTTTGACTTTTAAACAACTTTTATTGCCGCCAGCAGCAAAAGCACTGGAGGCGATTCCGATATGAAACAAAGTCACCAGCAAACAAATGAAAACGAACGCTATAAATCCACACGCTGTGGCGCTAAATGCAGCGCGCACAACACGAAAGAAAAGTCACGTGGTGGTTGTGGTGGTCATCGCGCACGCCACGGTGACGAGCGAGCGCTTCAGAAGGTGAACACCACGAGGGTGCCGTCCACGCTGGTACAGAGGGCTTGTCTGGCTCCCCAGCGTCAGACAGACAGACAGAGAGCGAGAGACAGAGAAAGACAGAGAGAGAGACAGACAGAGACAGACAGAGACAGACAGAGAGAGACAGCGAGAGACAAACAGAGAGAGAGAGAGACAGACAGAGAGAGACAGACAGAGAGAGACAGACAGAGAGAGACAGACAGAGAGAGACAGACAGAGAGAGACAGACAGAGAGAGACAGACAGAGAGAGACAGACAGAGAGAGACAGACAAAGAGAGACAGACAGAGAGAGACAGACAGAGAGAGAGAGAGACGGACAGAGAGAGACAGACACAGACAGAGAGAGACAGACAGCGAGAGACAGACAGCGAGAGACAGACAGCGAGAGACAGACAGCGAGAGACAGACAGCGAGAGACAGACAGCGAGAGACAGACACTGCCATCACCCAATTTTTAATTTCTCACAAGGGCCCCCAAGATGTATGACAATGATTCGCCGTGCAATCCTTCCCTTCGAGCCTTCTTCCTTGGGGTACAGCTGACGGGAGAGATGCAGTTGCAGCAAATCCAACTGCAATTTCGCGTTCAGGTGGATCGAGCCCTCTTCCAGTAGCAAGCGACGGAGTGATGTATCATCGCTGTGATGATGCCTCTCCTTCGTATTTGTGGATGGGGGCTATGCGTCGTTCTATCGTTGTGTGGGTCTCTGTTCTGGGTGACCAGAGACGCGCACTGCTGGAGAGGTTTTAATTTTTTTCACTTGTGCATCGTCGTCGTCAGCTGTCATCCGCTGCTGTCACGGTTTGTGCGGTGGACGATGCGGTTTAGGGGGTGGGACCGTGAGCTCGGTCACGTCAAGCGATTTTTAAATCCTTTATATTAAGTTCACTTGCTTGATTGCTTACGACCGTGCAAATCTTTCGGTCGTTTTTTAACCCACTTCCCGTGATCCAATCGAGCTGACATTTTGCACACAGACTCGTTGTGCGTGACAATGCATTTTCGTGAAAAAAATGTCCTACATTTTACACTGTCTAGGGAATTTTTTAAAAATATTTAATTACCAATTGTTTAATGCTGCCAGACAATCATCTGACCCATAGGTGACAGCCATTTAAGCCAGAGGACGAGAGGACTCTAGCCGCACCGATGCCACGCATATAAAGGATTTATAGTGAAAAACTTTGTTTTTACGGGTTATACTTGTTAGATGTGTGTTTTATTATTATTATTACTTTTCTAAACCTCCGCAAACCTTCGGAGCGGCTGCAATAAGCGCCGATTGAAAACTCTCTTCTTAGCCGCGATGCAGGGCGTGTGTTACCTTTTAATCGTCGATTACACTGGTCAACACGCTTTTTCTGGCATAAGGTATTCCAACGGTTTTAATGTAATTTTGGGGTGCCGATTCCAAATCTGGCATCAGTATTTGTCTATCACATCAGGTTTTTGAGAAATCAAATATTGCATTTTCAATAAAAACTGCAGAAGAAAAATATTAAATAAATGTGGATATCTACATACAATTATATTATAAACACACTATCCTAAAAATACAGCACCGTATTTTAACACTAAAGCAGTCACTGACTCGCAACAACTTGCAATCATAAGTGACAGAGTTAATTTCGGGTAAAATCAATGAAAATGGGGTATGCCGATAGCATAAAAAACTTAACCCGTAAAAACAAAGTTTTTCACTATAAATCCTTTATATGCGTGTTCAATGGGCCACAACCCAGCCCACATTGGTCTTTGAAACGGGCGGCTAGAGTCCTCTCGTCCTCTGGCTTGAGATGGCTGCCACCTATGGGTCAGATGATTGCCTGCCACCATTAAGCAATTGGTAATTAAATATAAAAAAAAAATTACCTAAAAAGTGGAACATTTTGGAATTTTTTTTCACGAAAAGAAATTGTCACGCACAACGAGTCTGTGTGCAAAATGTCAGCTCGATTGGATCACGGGAAGTGGGTTAAAAAACGACCGAAAGATTTGCACGGTCGTAAGCGCGCAAGCAAGCAAGCAAGTGACTTAATATAAAGGATTTAAAAATGAGATGTGATCGAGCAAATCAAATTTGGAATCAGCACCCTGAAATTAGTCTAAAACAGCTGCAAAAGTCCAGGCCGGAAAAAAAAATGTTTCGTTGTTGACCAGTGTTATTATTGATTGTTATATATTACGACCGTCGCGTTCGGCCAAACGTTTCCACCGGGCAAGGGACCTCTCTGTCCCGTGGCCATTCGCAAGATCTCATCACTCGTGAACGAGATCGCGCACCGCACCTTAACGCTCTAGCCGCAACTTACGGGCGTTCGTCACTCCGCGGCGGTGACATCGAAGGCCTCCGCGTGCCGATGAGGAGGAGGAAGGGGGGTCGCCTCGAAGCAAGTTGGGATATCGCTATCGCTCTCCGCTGACGTTGGCCGCTGTGGCCTCGGGAATTCGAACTCTGGCCCCCCCCGACCCCCCCCCCCGACCCCCCCCCCGACCCCCCCCCCGACCCCCCCCTGACCCCCCCCCCCCCCCGATCCCCGCCGCTCGCCACTGACGTTGCTGGGCCCGGAATCCAACTCGGGGTCACCGGGGTTGACGGTGTGCCGCTCTGGATGTCCGCTGTCGTCACAACCGGGCTGCCCCCCCCCTGCCCCCCTCCTACCCCCCCCCCGCCCCCCTCCTGCCCCCCCCCTGCCCCCCCTTGCATGGCGGTGGTCCAACGTCACGTGGTGACGCTGGAGGGATGAGCCGCGGATTTTGTGAATGGGCCGTGGGTTTCACTTTTTTTGTTTGCCTGGTGTGTCAGTGTGTGTCTGTGTGTCTGTGTGTATGCGTGTGCATGTGTGTGTATACGTGTGTCTGTGTGTGTATGTATGTGTCTGTGTGTGTCTGTGTATGTGTGTCTGTGTGTCTGTGTGTGAGTGTGTGTCTGTATGTATGTGTCTGTGTGTGTATGTATGTGTCTGTGTGTGTATGTATGTGTCTGTGTGCGTATGTATGTGTCTGTGTATGTATGTATGTGTCTGTGTGTGTATGTATGTGTCTGTGTGTGTATGTGTCTGTGTGTGTATGTGTCTGTGTGTGTATGTATGTGTCTGTGTGTGTGTGTATGTGTCTGTGTGTGTGTGTATATGTGCGTATGTATGTATGTGTCTGTGTGTATGTATGAATTTGTCTGTGTGTGTGTATGTATGTGTCTGTGTGTGTATGTATGTATGTATGTGTCTGTGTGTGCGTGTATATGTGTCTGTGTGTGTATGTGTCTGTCATCTCGGTCATCTCGGTCAGTCGACCCGTGGCACCTACTGGGTCTGCCCCGTGACCTCCTGCCAGCGGGCGTTTGACACTTCACGTGGCCTCAAGGTGCACTTGGCCTGGCACAAGCGTCGATTGTGACGTCACCGCCACTTAGTGGCGAATGGCGGTTGTTGTTGTATGTGTCTGTGTGTGTGTGTATGTGTGTGTATGTGCCTGTGTGTGTCTGCGTGTGCCCTACGAAGCCTGGCGACCCGGGTTCGATTCCCAGCTCGCGGCCAAACACCCAGCGATAGTGGTTATCCGAACCGGTCCCGGGCCCGCCTCCCCCTAGGTCGACTCAGCCTCAAATGATCACCCGTGTACACCGCGTAACGACATCGCCACTCTGGGGAGACAAAGGCGGCCGGGCGTGGTGCTGGCCACCCCGTGCCGGCCTTCACAGACGCTCGCTAACAGCACTTGCCCCACCAGTCTGTGAAGGCTACGTGTGGGGAGGGGGTGGAGGGGGACCTTTGTCTTTGTCTCGTCTTGACCCCCCCACCCCCCCGCTAAGCCGCGTGACTCGCTACCCACCCGCAAGGCGCCACACGGTGCGCAGGGCTCCTCTCGTGACGGCTGGCTGTGGTCTCTCTGTCTGTGTAGGAGCGAGTGTGCGAGTGTGTGTGTGTGAGCGAGTGTGTGTGTGAGCGAGTGTATGTGTGAGCGAGTGTGTGTGTGAGCGAGTGTATGTGTGAGCGAGTGTGTGTGTGAGCGAGTGTGTGTGTGAGCGAGTGTGTGTGTGAGCGAGTGTGTGAGAGTGTGTGTGAGCGAGTGTGTGTGTGAGAGAGAGTGCGTGTGTGTGAGCGAGTGTGCGTGTGTGTGTGTGAGCGAGTGAGTGGGTGTGTGCTTGCGAGTGTGTGAGCGTGTGTGTGGGTGGGTGTGTGTGTGAGCGAGTGAGTGTGTGTGTGAGCGAGTGAGTGTGTGTGTGAGCGAGTGTGCGTGTGTGTGTGAGCGAGTGTGCGTGTGTGTGTGAGCGAGTGTGTGTGTGTGAGCGAGTGTGCGTGTGTGTGTGTGAGCGAGTGTGCGTGTGTGTGTGTGAGCGAGTGTGCGTGTGTGTGAGCGAGTGTGCGAGTGTGAGTGTGTGAGTGTGTGTGAGCGAGTGTGTGAGCGAGGGTGCGAGTGTGAGTGTGTGAGTGTGTGTGAGCGAGTGTGCGTGTGTGTGTGTGCGCGAGTGTGAGCGTGTGTGTGTGAGTGTGAGCGAGCGGTAGTGTAGCGGTTTGCGTGCTGCGCTACGAACCCGGCGACCCGAGTTCGATTCCCGCTCACGGCCAACACCAGTGGCGATTATCTGAACCGGTTCTGGGCCTCCTCTCTAAGTCGACTCAGCCTCAAATGAGTACCCGGTGCGGTGTGTAAACATCGCCACTGGGGAGACAAAGGCGGTCGGGCGTGGTGCTGGCCACCCACCCCCTCGTGTGCCGTGCCGGCCTTCATAGGTGCTCGCTAACAGCACTTGCCCCTACAGTCTGTTAAGGCTACACGGGGGATCTTTGTTTTTTTTTGTGGCGTGTGTGGAGTGTGTGGAGTGTGTGAGTGAGTGTGTGAGTGAGTGTGGAGTGTGTGTGTGGAGTGTGTGTGTGTGAGTGTGTGTGAGTGAGTGGGGAGTGTGTGTGAGTGGGGAGTGTGTGTGTGAGTGTGTGAGTGAGTGAGTGTGGAGTGTGTGAGTGGGGAGTGTGTGTGTGAGTGGGGAGTGTGTGTGTGGGGAGTGTGTGTGAGTGTGGAGTGTGTGTGTGAGTGTGGAGTGTGTGTGTGAGTGGGGAGTGTGTGTGTGAGTGGGGAGTGTGTGTGTGAGTGGGGAGTGTGTGTGTGAGTGGGGAGTGTGTGTGTGAGTGGGGAGTGTGTGAGTGAGTGTGGAGTGTGTGTGTGAGTGTGTGTGGAGTGTGTGTGTGTGGAGTGTGTGTGGAGTGTGTGTGTGAGTGGGGAGTGTGTGTGTGAGTGGGGAGTGTGTGTGTGAGTGGGGAGTGTGTGAGTGAGTGTGGAGTGTGTGTGTGAGTGTGTGTGGAGTGTGTGTGTGTGGAGTGTGTGTGTGAGTGGGGAGTGTGTGTGTGAGTGGGGAGTGTGTGTGTGAGTGGGGAGTGTGTGTGTGAGTGGGGAGTGTGTGTGTGAGTGAGTGTGGAGTGTGTGTGTGAGTGTGGAGTGTGTGTGATTGTGGAGTGTGTGAGTGTGTAAGTGTGTGAGTGAGTGTGTGAGTGAGTGAATCACTCCGGAAGCACCTCGGTCTCTGCAAAAACAACTGCAGCAGCCGCCGCCTCCGTCAGCTGCTGTCGCTTGCTGAGCCAATGTCGGTTGTCTGCCCCATCCCACCACCACCACCACCCCGCCCGCACATCCGATTCCGATTTAGCACGGTTGGTTACGTACGGTGCGACTGAAGTTCAACGTACTGCATCAACTAAAATTACGTTTATTTTAGCAGCTAAGGCCCATTGATCTATGGCTATGAAAGCTCGGGTCGGCCTTAACTGATAAAATTAAGGGAATAAAGTTAAACCGGCCGGGCATCTCGGCGGTAGAGCAAGCGGCTCGCAGTTGTGGGCTGACTCAGCCCATCATCCTCATCATCTCCTCCCTCCGGGTTCGATAAAGTGGGAACCGCTTTGCGATTTTTATTTATTTTTATTTTACCAGGTCAGGCCCCGCTGAGCTACGTGTAGCGCCCTTTGTTTTCAGAAGCGACCTGGCCACCACAAATGATAGCTCAACGAAGTGGGCTCGTCATCATCCCGTGTGATTTTAGAGCGGCCAAATACAATCGTAGTAGACACGATGTCGTTTGCAGGATTTACAATGCGCCGTTTCGCCGTGCTTTAAAACTTTGGCGGCTTGTTTATCATGTATTTTACTCTCTTAATGCAGGCTGCACGAGCTCTCGGGTGGTTATGCATCTCTGCGAGTCTCTGCATCTGTGAGTCTCGATGTATCTCTGAGTTTTCGTGTATCTCTACGAGTCTTTGAGTTTACCCTGTGGTCCATAGTTTGGGTTACACGGCCACTATTGCACTGGTGTGGCTTGTCTTTAATGAGTCTCTGTTGTCATGTTAGTATATTTGTGTCTCTATGTATCTCTGAGTCTATCTCTATGAGTCTCCGTGTATCTCTACGGGTCTCTATGTATCGCTGAGTTTTTGAGTGTACGCTGTGATTCATAGTTCGGGTTACACGGCTGCCCGGGTGTTTATCTTTTCAGCTAAAGTTGTGCTTAGTCTGGCTGTGTGTACATATGAACATCAAGCGTTTACACCCACTCACCCACTCATTCACCCACTCACCTACCCACTCACCCACTCACTCACTCACCGACCCACTCACTCATTCACCCACTCACCTGCCCACTCACATACCCACTCACCCACCCACTCACTCATTAACCCACCCACCTACCCACTCACCCACTCACTCACTCATTCATCCACCCACTCACTCATTCACTCACCCACTCACTCACTCATTCACTCACCCACCCACTCACTCATCCACCCACTAACTCACTAATCCACCCACCCACTCACCCACCCACCCACTCACCTACTTACTTACCCACCCACTCACTAATTCACTCACTCACTCACCCACTCACTCATTCACTCACCCCCACCCACGCACCCACTCACCCACTCACTCATTCACTCACCCACCCCAATAGGCTACAGTAGGTACTGTGCCTCCGGCCTATGAAAACTAAAAGGGCCTATGAAAAAATATATTGACATTGTTTATTTGTTGTTTGTATGATACGAAATTTACCAAGATATCTTCTTTAATACAAAAATATATTTATATATAGCAAGGATAGGCAACAGTGTATATACAAAGAGGCAGAGTCATGTCAATCTGGATTTTTTTTCATAAGAAATTCACAGAGGAGATGAACTTCTCGAGATATTTTACACTTGCAAAATTACCAAATAAACATCCTTCAAGCGGCGTTTTTCGCACAATCTCATTCTCAGTAGAGAGTAGCAGTGCAAGGGGAGACAAAGGCGGCGTTGTTGCTCTACGCGTGAACCAGGCGGAGTGACAGCGGCGGTAGTAGTAGCAGTGACACGGGGCAAGCAGCAGTACCATCCTGTAGGCAGTTATCACTGAAGGCCTACGAAACACAAGTGCCTACAAGAACCTTACTCCGGCACTGGTTGACACTGAACCAATTCAGAAGTTCAAACTTAAACGTCGCTTAGTTCAAGCATTCAACGTTGATTTTGGTTTCGCCCAGCCAGAGGAGTGATGCGAGTGGCAATGATGAGTGACCAGGATGAGCATCTTTTCGCAACAGTGACCCCTCCCACTCCCCCGACTGCGAATGATCCGATTGGTGCAAAATCTGCGCAAAGTGACTCCCAAGAATGTTTTAAGTGCGACGCGCACACAACTCGGATCAAATCGCCGCCGTCTATATCGTTGACGCGCAATCAATCGCCTGTTGTGTTAGGGTGACCGCGGATGGCTGATAGGACTGAAGCCGCAACACCGCAACGGAGGAACCGCAGTTTCCCCGCGTGTACGAGCGCACTTCCACATTGCTCCCCCCTTCTCCTCCCCCTCCCCCCCCAGAGTAGAGAGAAGCGAATGTAACGATAGCAAAAAATGTTAGCAAACATTCAATTATAGCATTTAAAAATTGTAGCAAATTAAAGCAAGCATAAATGATGGCCATTAAAAATCATCGCAAATTATAGGAACATTTGAGCAAAAATGTAATTACAGCAAATAAAAATTAGTTGCTCAATTAAAGTACAAATCTAATTTTCGTCAATTAAAATCATAGCAAAAAACAAACCGTGTCAGAACATGAGCGATGGACAATATTGCATCTCATCGAACGTTTTCTCTGCCAGTATGAAATAAAATCATGAAAAATAAGAGTAAGTTTTACCCCTTGGTGGCACTAAAACAGGAGGTAATTAAGATTTCCAATCGCCAAATAGGTTACCTTTTTGCAAGGCGTCGCTCACGGTGTTAAGACCCCAGAGAACGCCATAAAAATAAACAGTCCAAAGACAATGCCACACGTATCGGGGCATTTATAGCTCGTGTCGAGCAGTTGTAGTATCCAAAATAATGAAAATTAAAAGAAGAGGCTTCACTCTTTCTGGCAATTAAGCACGGGAGTTGTGTCAAGATGCTCAGACACCAACAGAGATGCCTCGGTGAGACTCGGCCATTAAGAAAGCTGTCTCTGCTGTAGGCCAGTTGGTTTAAAAGTCAATGCTTCATAGATTATTATCAGAGCCACGTTTTTGTTTGCATGTTCAGCACAAGTACTTTGCGTGTGGTTAATGCAGTAAGTTGATTCCTTGCTAAATGTTTCTATCTGGGTGTTTGAACATCTCGACACAACTCCCGTTTTGTTTGCGTGAAAGGGTAAAACCGCTTCTTATTTAATCGTGATTTGACGCTTTCGTGACTGCAGGAATCCACACGCTTTGGTTCTATCGGTAAAGTCACGTGGGTAGAAATAAAAGAAAAATAAATCACGACGTTTCGATCGCAACACAAGCGGTCGTCGTCAGGCAAAGGAGATCACGACCGCTTGTGTTGCGATCGAAACGTCGTGATTTATTTTATTTTATTTCTACCCACGTGACTTTACCGAAAGAACCAAAGAGTATGCTTCTTTTCGATGTAAAGCTTTCGTGACTGCAGGGATTCATCTTCTTGGTTCTTTCGGTAAAGTCACGTAGAAGGGAAGTAATAAAATAATAAAATAAAACATAATAAAATTTCGATTTAAAGCTTTCGTGACTGCAGGGATTCATCTTCTTGGTTCTTTCGGTAAAGTCACGTAGAAGGGAAGTAATAAAATAATAAAATAAAACATAATAAAATTTCGATTTAAAGCTTTCGTGACTGCAGGGATTCATCTTCTTGGTTCTTTCGGTAAAGTCACGTAGAAGGGAAGTAATAAAATAATAAAATAAAACATAATAAAATTTCGATTTAAAGCTTTCGTGACTGCAGGGATTCATCTTCTTGGTTCTTTCGGTAAAGTCACGTAGAAGGGAAGTAATAAAACATAATGAAATATTATTTTATTATGTTTTATTTTTATTATTTTATTACTTCCCTTCTACGTGACTTTACCGAAAGAACCAAGAAGAGTATGCTGCTTATTTTGCGTACTTTGGCACTGGCCAACAAGGTTAACCCACGATACAGCTGCTGCTCACCATGAGCTATAAACGCTCTGATGCGTGTGGCATTGACCTTGTCCTGGTCGCCTTGTGGCGTCGTTCTCTGGCTCTAACACTGGTGGTGAGGCTAGGCCATAAAGAAGGCTGCTGCTGTCTGGTGTAGACCAAATAAGACGCTGTCTTTCCGACAGACCTGGTCTTCACCTGAGGACGGCTGCTTGCGTTGTGGCCGAAACGTCGGGAGAATTGTATTTTATTGTTTTATTTCTATTATTTAAAAATTGTATTTAATGTTTTATTTGTATTATTTTAAAATTGTATTTTATTATGTTTTATTTATATTATTTTATTATTTCCCTTCTACGTGACTTTTCCGAAAGAACCAAGAAGATAGACCAAATCAGTTTCAAAGACGACGACATTGCACCCAACGTGAATCAAACCCGAACACTCACTCACACACACGGTGGAGGAGATGGCTGTGTGGCACAGCCGGGAGTCACCACCGCACAGCCGGGAGTGACCACCATCTCTCCCTCTCGCCGTGCTGCCGTGTCCCTGTAAGTTGATCCGGAGGGAGTTGGCATCTCCCCCCTCACGCGCGCACGTAACAGAGACAAAGGTCCCCCGTGTAGCCCTGTAACAGACTGTTGAGGGCAAGTGCTGTTAGCGAGTAGCAGCAGCGCCTATGAAGGCCGGCCCTGTTGGCGCACGAGGGGGTGGGTGGCCAGCACCACGCCCGCCCGGCCGCCTTTGTCTCCCCAGTGGCGATGTTTGCACACGGCACCAGGCACTCGTTTCGAGGCCGAGCCGACCAAGGGGAGGCCCAGGACCGATTGCAGATGCACGCACGTTGAACTTCTTTCGCGCCGTACGTAGCCAAGCCGCGCCAATCGCAGCTGCGGTGGAGGCGGGCGAAGGGACGACAAACCGCGGCACGGTTGTCGTCACCGGGTGTCCGTCAGTGGGATTCGAACTCGGGCCGCCAGGTTCGGAGCTCATCGCGCTGACCGCTGCGCCACCGCTCCCCCCCCCTCCTCCCCCAAGCACGCGCACACAGAGCCGCTGTTGTGTGCGGTATAACCCCCCCCCCCCCCCCAAAAAGTGTGGGTTTCCCCTTGCGCGGGCCCCATTCTCTCAACTCCCCTGCACAGTCACAGCCCGCTCGCCCGGCGTGCGCTCCCCCCCCCCCTCTTCTCTCCCCACCCCCCCCCCTCGTCTCTCCCCTCTCTTCTCCCCCCCACTCTTCTCCCCCCCCCCCTCTTCTCCCCCCCCCCTCGTCTCTCCCCTCTCTTCTCCCCCCCACTCTTCTCTCCCCCCCCCTTCTCTCCCCCCTCTTCTCTCCCCCCCTCTTCTCTCCCCACTCTTCTCCCCCCTCTTCTCTCCCCACTCTCCCCCCCCCCCTCGTCTCTCCCCTCTCTTCTCCCCCCACTCTTCTCTCCCCCCCCCTTCTCTCCCCCCCTCTTCTCTCCCCACTCTTCTCCCCCCTCTTCTCTCCCCACTCTCCCCCCCCCCCTCGTCTCTCCCCTCTCTTCTCCCCCCACTCTTCTCTCCCCCCCCCCTCTTCTCTCCCCACTCTCGCCCGGTCCGAGAAGCTCGCGTTACGGACGGGAGTGCCAAGCGGCCGCTGCCGCCGCCGCCGCCACCCAACCGACCCAACCGCGCTAACCCCGCCAGACGCCCCCGACTGACTGTACGCGCCCCCAAAAGCCGAAGGCCCCCCGCCGCGTCAGCCATTCGGCAGGCTCTTGCGGGGAAAGTGCCGCCGTGAGCGAGCGAGCGACGCCTACGAAGGCCCGGCACGGGGGGGGGGGGGGGCGCGAAATCCATAAAATGTTCTTGCTGTGGATTTCACACCTGATGATGATTGCTTGTGGCTGCAGTCGAAACGTCGTGAGAATTTTAATTGTTTAATATTTTTCTTATTTGATCATTTCCCTTCTACGTGACTTTACCGAAAGAACCGAGAAAATGAGTGGAATATTTTAAAAGGGTACGATATTGTCCTTAAAAAATTCCCAAAATGTTCTTCCTCAAACTCGTCTCAAATGCACACACGAGACAAAGATCCCCCGTATAGCCTTAACAGACTGTTGGGGCAAGTGCTGTTAGTGAGCACCTAATGAAGACCAGAAAAGCACACGAGGGGGTGGGTGGCCAGCACCACGCCCGGCCGCCTTTATCTCCCTAGTGGCGATGTTTCATACTCCGCGACCAGGTACTAATTTGATGCAGAGTCGACCTAGGAGAGGCCCAGGACCGGTTCAGATAATCGTCACCGGTGTTGGCCGTGAGCGGGAATCGAACTCGGGTCGCAGGAGTTCGTAGCTTTGCGAGCTAATTCGCTACAACTACCACTCGAACAGCGCTTGCCCCAACAGTCGGTTAAATGCAGACGCACGCAAGCTCACTCGATAGGTCAGCTCAAAGATTCTCAGGGATGAAAAAAATTATAATTTCTTTTGCGGTCGTTCGAGATGTATATTTAAAAAAAGATCGCAGTGGAGAGAAAGTTTTTTTTATCGTCGCAAAATGTGTTCCGATTAAAAAAAAAAGAAAGGAAAACGCAAAAACCTTTTTTGATATTTTAAAAATGTCCTAACATTTTATTTGAAACAATTCAATGCGGCTACCGTTGGCGGGCTTTGGTTTTGGCATTTGCAAAAGTCTCTCCGCTTTGTCTATAGAAATTACCAATAACTTTGGTTCAGGATAAGCGTCTTTGAAGCCTGGGCAGTTCTACAATTTCAGACAAGCATGTCAAACACGTGGGTAATCATTGATCACGCAGTTGTGTTGCTGCTCCTGCTGCTGCTCCTGCTGCTGCTGCATTGGCATGTACGTATGCACGTTGAACTTCATGTCGCGCACATTTCATAGCCAACTGTGCTAATTGGAGGTGCCGGCGGGAGGGGAAGGACAACAAACACTACAACACAAAAATCAGTTCTAAATAAGTGAGTTTGTCAATCTTGACGATGATTTTAAAGTGCAACGCAGCTCCCAGTGGCTTCCTAATATCGGAAGGAAGAGCGTTCCAGACGGCATGAGAAGCGCACCTGAAAACGCGCGCGATGAGTATTTCTCAATTATCAATTAAGCCCCCTTTCCCTTCCTCACATTAGTCAATAATAAACGGCGTGGCCTCAAGTTAAATAATAAACAGGTGACGTTTCGGGAACTGCTTCTTCTTCCCAGCTAATTATTGCTATTTTTCACCGTTGCGTGAAACGTCACCGATTGTAGGTTTTTTTAAATCCTTTATATTAAGTTCGCTTGCTTACGACCGTGCAAATCTTTCGGTCGTTTTTTAACCCACTTCCCGTGATCCAATCGAGCTGACATTTTGCACATAGACTCGTTGTGCGTGACAATTAATTTTCGTGAAAAACATTTCCAAAATTTTACACTGTTTAGGGAAAAATAAATAAATATTTAATTGCCAATTGCTTAATGCTGCCAGACAATCATCTGACCCATAGGTGGCAGCCATCTCAAGCCAGAGGACGAGAGGACTCTAGCCACCACGCATATAAAGGATTTATAGTGAAAAACGTTGTTTTTACGGGTTAATTTTTTTCTTACCTTTGAAGGCCACAGCGGGATTATCGACGGATGTGTTCGAGTTTTTTAGTTTGTGCACCAAACTGTCGCGCCTCCGATTAGCGCGGTCGGCTACGTATGGTGCGAAAGAAGTTCAACGTACATGTGCACATGAAGGACCCATAGACTCGCACAGAAAGACGTAGATTCATCACGCAGAGAGACCCATGGACTCGCGCCCTGGCGAATGTTTACGCAGAATTTCCACCGCTCGTACACCCGGGGCCCCATCATCGGGACCAGCGCTTCTGTGTCTTCTCAACAAACGCAGGGGCCAACGTTGCCATAACGTTGGCCCGTACACCGACCGGATGCATCTTGGGCATAGAGAGAGAGAAAGCCAGCCACCGTGATTCAGAATCAGAAGAATTATTATTTACATGCTGGAGGAATCCGATGAGCTATGAAGCTGTTTTTCACATATTGAGACCCGACTGCGTTTTTGAATCGGCCAACGGTCAGCCGGCGTAGAACTAAAACAAAACAACGCAGTTGAGTGGAAATAACACATTGACGTGACTCACACTGTTGGCTCGCGTCGAGATGGGCCCATCCCAGCAGCGGCTTATTCAAGAGAAGAAAAGCACCCGGGATATAAATAAATAAATAAACAGCAGTTCGCGAATGCCACTGCGTCGAGTCGTCCCCCCCCCACCCCCCACACGGTCACCTTGCATCGGCAAAAACGGGGAAATGTAAAAAAAAACACAGCATCCTAGCGGCACATTAATTACCGACGAGACTTTGAAAAGATTTCAAAGGGTCCGACTTTCTCCTTCATAAGCCCAAAGTTCAGGATGGTGACCTCGATGATGCCCCCACCCCCAAACCCCTCCCAGCTCCCCCCCCCCAACCCACCCCCCCCCCCAACTCCCCTCTCCGAAAAAGCTGAGTTAAGCCGGGGTTTGTGTATATTTTTGTTACGGGGAGAACTGGTACACTGCCCTACGAAATCTTCTTGGTTCTTTCGGTAAAGTCACGTAGAAGGGAAGTAATAAAATAATAAAAATAAAACACAATAAAATAATTCTCACGACGTTTCGGCCACAACGCAAGCAGCCGTCCTCAGGTGAAGAATGAAACACCACCAAGCTGCCCTACGAAACCCGTCGACCCCCGAGTTCGATTCCCGCTCGCGACCAACAATCGTGGCGGATATTTGCAGTGGCTGGTGCGGTACAAATTCAGCACTGGGGGAGACAAAGGCGGCCGTGGGTGGTGTTGGCCAACCCCCATACCTTTGTGTGTGCCGTGCGGGCCTTTTTCAGGTGCTCTTTGCTCAACAGCATGTCGAAGGCTACACGGGGGAGATCTTTGTCTTTGTGTTTATTTAACTTTTCTTTTTTTTGAAAAACCCTGATCCGAAACTGAGTTAACTTTGGGTGCGAGGTGAGATTAGCCCTTGGGCTAAGTGGGTGGGAATTAAAAGGAGTGTGTTTGTAATCTTCGCACAATGGAATAATGAGATCGGGGGGGGGCGGGGGCAGGGGGGCACCGAGATTGGTTAGTGATTAGCCAGGAGACTGGGTGATACCAAACAATCACCCCATCGCCACCATCTCTCCCTCTCCCCGATAACCACACACACGAGCGAGATAACAAAAATGGGTGCGGGTTTCTCACCCCCCAACCTCCCCCCCCCCCCAACCTCCCCCCAACATTTTAACCCCGAACATTCAAGTGCTGGGGAAAGATCGCAATCAAGATGGGCCCCCTCCCGCCTCCCCCAGGGTATGAATTGTTCTCTCTGGGTTGCTCAGCAAATTTTAATGACTGACAATTTCGCCCACCGGCCACCATGGGCTGGGGTGGGGTCTTACTTATTAACTCACGGTTTGTGTGGTTTAGCTATTCCAGGGGGTCGGCAAAAACCTGCGGTGGCTCCCAGGAGCCTGTGCGTACGCCTGCTGTAACTGCTCTTTTCAGGGACTGCATTGCGGGCTCTTTAAATCTTGAGTGCTGTTTTGTTGTTACTTTGGCTTGCCCAGACGCCTGACCTACGGGAGTCCAGTTTACCATGGAAGTCCAACTTACAATGGGAGTTTAGTTTACTGTGGAAGGACAAATTTCGATTTAAAGCTTTCGTGACTGCAGGGATTCATCTTCGTGGTTCTTTCGGTGTTGCCTCCGAAACGTCGTGAGAATTATTTTATTATGTTTTATTTTTATTATTTTATTATTTCCCATCTACGTGACTTTACCGAAAGAACCAAGAAGATGTGGAAGGACAGTTGCCCACACCCGTGATATGCATTCACCCGAAGACGCATGTTGATCGTTAAACCAGCCGGTAATGTGGGAGTGCGCTCGTACACGCGGGGAAAACTGCGGTTCCCACGTTGCGGTCTTGCGGGCTCCGTCGGATCAGTCTCTGCGGGTCGCCCAACACAACCGGTGAACGGGCGATTGCGCGTCAACGATATCGCCATTTGATCCAAGTTGTGTGCGCGGCGTACTTCGTCGCGAGGAGTCGCTTGCACAGATTTTTGCACCGATCGTCCCCTTCGCAGTCGGGGGGGCGGGTGAGGGAGGGGGGCATTCTGAATCGACACTCGTGGCTCCACGCGTTGTGTTTCTCACGCGCGCCAGAAGCACGCCGCCCATTGGCGCACGTGCACGTGGCGGAAATGGCACGGCGCCGTGGTGAGCCTGCACCCGAGTTCGATTCCCGGAGGCCAACGAATAACGACGTCACGTGGCAAGACGGGGGGGCCTTGGGTTCAATTCTCGAACCCCGGGCGCATTTTTTCTGCGTAGACTTTGTATGTCCTCCCCGCCGTTGTTTCTTGCATGGGTTCCCTCTGGGTTCCCTCTGGGTTCCCACGTTTCCTCGAAAACCTCAAACCCGCTCTGCCCCCCCCAATACAATATAATTTTGGTATTGCCCAAATATATTTCATTGCTAAACAATCCCTGGCATTTTACTCGATTGGGATCACACAACGGAGTAACGTTGCCCCCCTCCTCCTCATCCCCCGGTTACAAAGAAAGAAAATTCTTGGTAGGACCCCTTCCCCTGAAATAAGTCTGCGTGAGTGTGTGTTTAAGTCTGTGTGTACGTGGGGAGCGGTGGTGTAACGGTTAGCACGCTGCGCTATGAACCCGGCGACCCGGGTTCGATTCCCGCTCACACGGCCAACACCGGTGACGATTATCTGAACCGGGCATGGGCCTCCCCTAGGTCAACTCGGCCTCAAACGCTCGGCTTCGCCGCGGCGGAGAGAGACGCTGCCCCGTGGCTTCCGTCAGCATCCGTGCGAAAGCAAACGGCGGCCTTGTGTGGTGGGCGCGGGGGGAATGGAGTTGTCATGTGAGGATGAGGAGGGGGAGGGGGGGAGGATGAGGAGGGGGGGGGGTGAGGAGGGGGATGAGGCTAAGACAAATCCCTAGTGGCAATGGGGGAGGGGGTGCAAGGAGGTGAAGCAGGCGGCAGTGGAGGAGGAGGGGGGGGTGGAAGTTAACGCACGTAAATAAAGAACTGCTGAATCACCAGAGCGTCAGTGGATGAAAGCTTTGGTGGGGGAGTGGTGGGGAGGTGGTGATGGTGGGGGAGTGGTGGGGAGGTGGTGGTGGGGGAGTGGTAGGGAGGTGGTGATGGTGGGGGAGTGGTGGGGAGGTGGTGGTGGTGGGGGAGTGGTGGGGGAGTGGTGGTGGTGGGGGAGTGGTGGGGAGGTGGTGATGGTGGGGGAGTGGTGGGGAGGTGGTGATGGTGGGGGAGTGGTGGGGGAGTGGTGGTGGTGGGGGAGTGGTGGGGAGGTGGTGATGGTGGGGGAGTGGTGGGGAGGTGGTGGTGGTGGGGGAGTGGTGGGGAGGTGGTGGTGGTGGGGGAGTGGTGGGGAGGTGGTGATGGTGGGGGAGTGGTGGGGAGGTGGTGATGGTGGGGGAGTGGTGGGGAGGTGGTGGTGGTGGGGGAGTGGTGGGGAGGTGGTGGTGGTGGGGGAGTGGTGGGGAGGTGGTGGTGGTGGGGGAGTGGTGGGGAGGTGGTGGTGGTGGGGGAGTGGTGGGGAGGTGGTGGTGGTGGGGGAGTGGTGGGGAGGTGGTGGTGGTGGGGGAGTGGTGGGGAGGTGGTGGTGGTGGGGGGAGTGGTGATGGTGGGGGAGT
The DNA here is from genome assembly GCF_964198595.1 of Lampetra fluviatilis. Taxonomy (NCBI): domain Eukaryota; kingdom Metazoa; phylum Chordata; class Hyperoartia; order Petromyzontiformes; family Petromyzontidae; genus Lampetra; species Lampetra fluviatilis. Next base: position 4,698,461 of record NC_136330.1, read on the forward strand.
GGTGGGGGACTGGTGGGGAGGCTTCAACCCAGAGACACTCTCTGGCTTCGGAGTGGAGGAGTCTGGGGTGGGTATCGTGGGGGTCTAGGTGGAGTTGAGGACGCTGCTGCTGCTGCAGAGTCTTTATTTTATTTTGGCAGCGCTTTCCTTGCCGCTGCCTCGTTCGTGTCGTGCCGCGCCTTGAAACGAAACTTTAGAAAATAAACTTTTTTAGTTTTATATTGTACACCAGGGTGTAAGCCCCTCCCCCGCTCCACCGGAGCAATATATACACACGCAGCTCTTGTATTTCTCGGCAGCGACCCTGGTGATAGCTGAACGAAGTGGAGGCTTATTGTCGCGCGGACATTTATAGCAGCTGAATACTCTTAAGTGTGGAGGGGGAAAACCAGAGAGAAATTCACGCGACTACGGGGAGAGCGAGAGAGAGAGAGACACGCAAACTCCAAATATACAGCAGCAGGCGTCAGGGTCGGGATCGAACCCACGACGTCCTGTAGACCAGGCGAGGGAGTTAATATCTCCTAGCCACCGTGATGATGATGATGAGAGAGAGAGAGACACGCAAACTCCAAATATACAGCAGGCGTCAGGGTCGGGATCGAACCCACGACGTCCTGTAGACCAGGCGAGGGAGTTAACATCTCCTAGCCACCGTGATGATGATGAGAGAGAGAGAGAGACACGCAAACTCCAAATATACAGCAGCAGGCGTCAGGGTCGAGATCGATCCCACGACTTTTTCCAGGATTTTTCTGTTGCGTGTCGTCACTTTAAGATGTTTCTTGTTCATCATGTTTTTGTTTGTTGCGGTTGTACCCGAGTCAAGAGCCGCATGGCTCGCAGGGTTAACCCTAATAAATGAAACTGAAATGAAACTGAAAAACTGAAGGAGGTCAACATCTCCTAGCCACCGCGTTGTTATGCGGCCCGACGTCCGACGTTTCGCCCCGGGCGCTGGGAAGACGACGCGGGGCGGAAACGTCGGACGCCGTGTCGAAACGACGCACGGCACATCCCGAAGACGCGTCATCGGAGAGCTACGGGGCAGTGTTGTTGTTTGTTGTTGTTGATGGTGGTGGGGAGCGGTGGTGCAGCGGTTAGCGTGCCACGCTCCAAACCCGGCGACCCGAGTTAGATTCTCGCTTACAGCCACCAACACCAGTGAGCGCCTGAGTGCGGTGTGTAGTGAACATCGCCACTGAGGGAGACAAAGGCGGCCGGGCGTGGTGCCGGCCACCCACCCCCTCGTGTGCCACAGTGCCGGCCTTCATAGGGCGCTGCTACTCGCTAACAGCACTTGCCCCAACGGTCTGTCAAGGCTACACGGGGGACCTTTGTCTTTGTACAGGCAGCACTTGCCCCAACATTCTGTCACGGGCTACACGGGGGATCGTTGTCTTTGTACAGGCAGCACTTGCCCCAACAGTCTGCCACGGGCTACACGGGGGACCTTTGTCTTTGTACAGGCAGCCCTTGCCCCAACGGTCTGTCAAGGCTACACGGGGGATCTTTGTCTTTGATGGTGGTGAGTGGGGGTAGTCGGAGCTTGCTGCTCTACGTGGCTGAGTGGCTTCAGAGTTTGCGGGGGGGGGGGCAGCTGAGGGTATTTTTCTGGGTGGCTTGTCTGGGTGGTGGGGGCCAGTCCCACGGAGGGCCATCAAAGGGACACGCGGGGGGGGCCTTTGTTGACAATAAACAAAGCTTGACTTGCCCACGTCTTGGATGATTTGACACTAACCTTACAAATGGTTCTCCATTTTGGCTTTACAAGGTCCTATCTCCCCCACCCGAAACAGCTGATAGGGGTCCCCACTTAAGGAGGGGTTTTATTGTCCTTCCCATGGTGGTCTGGAGCGGTGGTGCACACTAACTGACCCGGTAAAACAAAACGAAAAAATATACACGTTTTCTTTTATTTACCAGGTATGGGCCCCATTGAGCTTCCAGATCGCTCTCTTTACACGCTTTCATTTAACTCACTCTGTCTGTTGTTGTTGTTGTATCCTCAAATCTTGTAACTCAATTTTAACCCACTTCCCAATGTGGTATCGACTGCAAACTTGGTATAGTCACGTAGAAGGGAAGTAATAAAATAATAAAAATAAAACATAACACAACGCAAGCAGCCGTCCTCATGTGAGGACGGCTGCTTGCGTTGTGGCCGAAACGTCGTGAGAATTATTTTATTATGTTTTATTTTTATAATTTTATTACTTCCCTTCTACGTGACTTTACCGAAAGAACCAAGAAGATGAATCCCTGCAGTCACGAAACTTGGTATACTTATGTCATACTGATGACAATACTATATTGTATCATAAAACAAAAAGTTTTAAACATTCTTTTTTTATATGTTCTGTTTCGGCTTGGGTCTAATTGTCCACGGTCAACTGACGTTGGCTGTAATTGGCCACGGCCCCTTACGTTATGGCAAGCCTCGGGGCCACTTCCTAGAGTCGAGGAGTTCTTCCATTACGAGTACATTTCATAAAAGCGTGTTTTCAAAAAGTTTTTTTAATATTACTTTTTCAGAAGCGACCTGGCCCAGAAATGATAGCGTAACGAAGTGGGCTTATCAGCATCACGTGGGAAATGTAGAGCAGCAGCCAAGTACACTAAACGCGTGATGCCGATTTTAAATGTGGAGGGGAAAACCGGAGGACCCGGAGAAAAAACCACACGGACCACGGCAAGAGGGAGAGAGAGACACGCAAACTCCAGATATACAGCAGCAGGCGTCAGGGTCGGGATCGAACCCACGACATCCTGCATACCAGGCGAGGTAGTTAACATCTTGCCACCGTGGCGCCCCCCAATTCGGGGAGACAAAGGCGGCCGGGCGTGGTGATGCCCACTCCACCCCCTCGTGTGCCGTGCCGTGCCGGCCTTCATAGGTGCAAGCTAGCAGCACTTGCCCCAGCTGTTAGTTAAAGGCTATTGGGGGGATCTTTGTCATTGTATGAGTGCATCTGGCACGTATTTGGTGGGTTTGAATCCCAGGTTGGGTCGTCTCTCAAAGCCCATCTCTGCGCTCGATTAAATTTGAGCGCTACACTGCCGCGTTGTAGCAAGTTTCACAGTTGTCCTTTCCTCCCACGGATGGAATGGCCCCTGTTATGGCAATGTGGAATGTCTAGTTAACCCTGGTGGGGGGGCGGGGAGAGGGGGGGGCATATTTGCACACATTTGTAATGTTTGTACGTTGAACTTCTTTCGCACCGTACGTAGCCAACCGTGCCGATCGGAGGTGCGGGGGGTGGGGGACAACAATCACTAAAACACAAAAATCAGTTTCTAAAGAAGCGAGTTTGTCAATCCCGATGATGATGATGATGATTTAAAAGTGGACAGCTCCCAGCAGCTTCCTAACATCGGAAGGAAGAGAGCGTTCCAGACGGCCGCAGAAGCGCGTCTGAAAGCGCCGCGCAATGCGGTGACCGCCACCGTCTTTGTTCGAAGGTTAGACGAAAGCCGCCACCGCTGCTGCTGCTGCAAGGATGATGATCGGAGTTTGCGCGACGATGGCTTGTGCTCAGAGGTCGCAAACGGGTTTTGATTCCTTACCCGTACCCGGCCGTACCAGGGTCGCAAACGGGTACCCGGCCGTACCCGTACCCTACCCGTACCTGGCCGGGTACGGGTAGGGTACGGGTATCGGGTACCCGATTACGACCTCTGGGATGAAGCCATGTTGCAGACGCGGGTGGGTTGATTCTAGGAACTTGAATTGTGAGAAGAGACAAGACGTTGGGAAATGAGTGACAAACGGTGACTCACTAGTAACTCACGGTCTACCCGTACCCGGCCGCACCAGGGTCGCAAACGGGTGCCCGTACCCGGCCGGGTACGGGTAGCCGGGTATCGGGTAGGGTACGGGTATCGGGTACCCGGTTGCGACCTCTGCTTGTGCTCTTCGACGAGCTCGGCGAGGCATTGCGGTTCATCTGTGGCAAGCAGCGCTTTTGTTTGCGATGAGTGCGACCTGACAACACACTCGTTGGGAAAGCAGAGGATGCCAGCGGGTCGCCGCGCTGTGCGATGGATCCTGCGGCGACGCGCGTGATATCTGGCGAATGATATCTGAATGGGTCCTGACGGAGGGGGGGGGGGGTCGGGGGGGGGTCGAGGGGGGGGGTGCTTTTATGACGAAGAGGAACATTTCCCCATAGAACGTCGTGGTTGTCGCGAGGGTTCGGGCAAAACCGACTCGTCGCCGGCGCGTGCCGCTGTCGGCTTCCTTCCACAAACGAGGCGCGTTTGATGTAGTAAAGAATAAAAACTAACTTGATCATTTCACTCGAAAGTACCTGGCGGCCTTCTGTGTGTCATGAGAGTGATTTTTGGAACGTGACTAAAATGCGCTCGTGCGAGTCTGCGAAGTATGAAAAATTATCATGGGTGTGTTTTACCCTCTCTGGCAATACTACAACCGGTGTTAAGAAATAGTGTGTGTGTGTGTGCATAAGATTGTGTGTGCATGTGTGTGTGTATTTGTGGTTATGTAATTGCGCGTGTGTCGTTTGCCATGCCGACCTCCATAGGTGCTCGCTAACAGCACTTGCCCCCAACACTGGACGTTAAAGGGCTACTCTATCTATACCTTTGTCATTGTGTGTTTGTGAACGAGTCCATATGTGAGCGTCGATGAATGTGCGTAATTGTGTGTGTGTGTGTAGACAAAGACAAAGATCCCCTATAGCCTGTAACAGACTGTTGGGATAAGTGCTGTTAGCGAGCACCTATGAAGGCCGGCACGTGGGAGCGGTGGTGTAGATGTTAGCGCTACGCTGCGCTACGAACTCGGCCAGACGAGTTCGATTCCCGCTCACGGCCAACACCGGTGACGATTATCTGAACCGGTCCCGGGCCTCCCCTAGGTCGACTCAGCCTCAAATGAGTACCTGGCACGGTGTGTAGTAAACATCGCCACTGGGGAGACAAAGGCGGTCGGGCGTGGTGCTGGCCACCCACCCACCCACCCCCTCGTGTGCCGTTCCGGCCTTCATAGGTGCTCGCTAACAGCACTTGCCCCAACAGTCTATCAAAGGCTATACAGGGGGGGGGGGGGGGGGTGGTTGCCTTTGTGTGCGTAGCATTATGTAATGTGTGAGCGTGTGGTCAGCAGGTCGTGTAGCGGTCAAGGCGCTGCGCTACGATCCGTGCGGTCCGGGTTTTATTTTTTCGCCGTGCGCCGCCACCCCGACATGGCCTGTGACGATTGTCTGAACCGGTCCTGGGCCTCGCCTAGGTCGACTCGGCCTCAAATGAGTAGCTGGGTGCAATGTTTTTAAGCACATCGCCGCTGGGGGAGACAAAGGCGGCCGTGCGTGCCGGTGGCCACCCCCCTCGTGTGCCGTGCCGGCCTTCACAGGTGCTGCTCGCAAACAGCACTTGCCCCTACAGTCTGTTGAAGGCTAGACGGGGGATCTTTATTTTTTGTTCTTGGGAGGACGTGAGGGTGTGTGTGTGGGAGGACGTGTGTGGGAGGACGTGTGTGTGTGAGGGTGTGAGGACGTGTGTGTGTGGACGTGTGTGTGTGTGGGAGGACGTGTGTGTGTGTGTGTGGACGTGTGTGTGTGTGGGAGGACGTGTGTGTGTGTGTGCGGACGTGTGTGTGTGTGTGTGTGTGGACGTGTGTGTGGGAGGACGTGTGTGTGTGTGGGAGGACGTGTGTGTGTGGGAGGACGTGTGTGTGTGTGCGGACGTGTGTGTGTGTGTGGACGTGTGTGTGTGTGTGGACGTGTGTGTGTGTGTGTACGTGTGTGTGTGTGTGTGTACGTGTGTGTGTGTGTGTGTACGTGTGTGTGTGTGTGGGAGGACGTGTGTGTGTGTGTGTGTGCGGACGTGTGTGTGTGTGTGTGTGCGTGCGTGGGTGGTGGGGTTAAAGACAGTTGAAGGAGTTGTGCACAGTCCAACTCTCATCGCACAGCATCCGCTTTGTCTTCCACGTCGTCCACTTCCATCTCCCATCAATGGCCGAGTTGTTGCGCTCCCCGTGTAACGGGGCTGCTTCACCGATCTCTCGCTCGCATCCCCAGAGAAGTTGGGAGCGTTCGGCAGAGGTCGCAACCGGGTACCCGATACCCGTACCCTACCCGATACCCGGCTACCCGTACCCGGCCGGGTACGGGTACCCGTTTGCGACCCTGGTGCGGCCGGGTACGGGTACGGGTAGGCTGTGAGTCACTGGTGAGTCACCGTTTGTCACTCATTTCCCAACGTCTTGTCTCTTCTCACAATTCAAGTTCCTAGAATCAACCCACTCGCGCCTGCAACATGGCTTCATCCCAGAGGTCGCAATCAGGTACCCGGCCGTGCCCGTACCCTACCCGTATCCGGCCGGGTACGGGTAGAGTACGGGTACGGCTGGGTACGGGTACCCATTTGCGACCCTGGTGCGGCCGGGTACGAGTAAGGAATCAAAACCCGTTTGCGACCTCTGGGGTTCGGCCGCTTGCTGTAAATGTTCCACGCAACGATAAGCCTCTTCTCCCAAGCCTCCTCCTTCGTCATCGTTGAGACGTCGTTTGCGACGGGCCCCAAGTCGTTTCCTGTTAAACAGCTGCAATAGATGTTGACTTAAAACTTTTCTTGACTGCAGGAATCCATGTTCTTTGGTTCTTTTGGTAGATAGAAAAAAAAGTCACGTAGATAGAAAATAAAAATAACTTTTAAATAAAAGAAAAAAATTTAAAATTTCATTAAAAATAAAAGCAAAAAAAAACACGACGTTTCGATCGCAACACAAGCGGCCTTCATCAGGCAGAGAGAATTATTTATCTTTTTTATTTTTTTATCTACGTGACTTTACCGAAATAAATCAAGAATACAGCTCCAATAGCTGAGTGGGCCTTTAGCTCGGTGGGCCTTAACTAGTAAAACTAAATAAAATGGTTGAGTTTTAGTGATCGTTATTAGGCTCGCAGAGAGCCAGGTCCCGCCTTGGCTAGCGGGGGAAACGTGGCGGTCGCGCTCAAGACTTCCCAAATCGGGAGGTCAGGAGGTCAAATCCCAGATCGGGCGGTGGGGGAGTGGGTGAAGCTGGATTAAAATTAATCGGTAACAAGCCAGAGCGGTTTCCTACACGAATGAGCCATTGGCGATCATCTCCTGTTCACAGACGCCTCTGAGCCCAGCGGTGGAAATTCCACATTCCTATGGAGGGGGGCAGTGGGTGAGACTATCCGTGGAGCAGCGTGGTTCTGAATCTCTACTGCGGCCTTGCATCTCTTTGGTTGTCAATCTTTAGCAAACAAAAGTATAATTTACACTATGAGACATCTCCTTTACCAGTGGCAAAATATAGTAATAGGTTTTTACCCTTTCAACTGGTACAAAAACTGACACCTTCATACAAGGCGGCAATTTGACTGCTTGTGTTGTGGTTATTGCAAACATGATGCCTTGTAAAAAGGTGTCAGTTTTTGTACCAGTTGAAAGGGTAAAAAGCTATTACAAAAAGTATAATGTTAATCAATACGAAGGGTTTGATGAAACAAAGTAGTTGTATTTCGATTTAAAGCTTTCGTGACTGCAAGGATTCATATTCTTGGTTCTTTCGGTAAAGTCACGTAGAAGGGAAATAATACAAATAAATCAATAAAATTCTCACGACGTTTCGGCCACAACGCAAGCAAGGACGGCTGCTTGCGTTGTGGCCGAAACGTCGTGAGAATTGTATTTGATTATGCTTTATTATTTTATTATTTCCCTTCTACGTGACTTTACAGAAAGAACCAAGAATATCAATGAATCAATTGCCCGTCCGATCATCGGTTTCCACCGGTGAAGGTGAGAATACTGCGTAGTTGTGGTGGGGTTAAATCTGCCTCGCCTCTTCCCCCCCCCCTATGTGTGCCGCTGGACGGGAGGTGGCGGCGGTGGTGGTGGTGCTGGGCGCGGCTTGGCGATGTTAACTGCGTCGCAGAAGCGTCGTTGTGTTGGGGGGTTGTTGAGCGGGTGGGTGGGTGAATGTACGAGTGGGTGAGTGTATGAGTGGGTGGGTGGGTGAGTGTATGAGTGGGTGGGTGGGTGAGTGTATGAGTCGGTGGGTGGGTGAATGTATGGGTGGGTGGGTGAGTGTATGAGTGGGTCGGTGGGTGGGTGAGTGGGTGGATGGGTGTATGCTTGCTAATTGGAGGTGCGGAGAGGGGGACAGCAAACTAAAGACAAAAATCAGTTCGAAGGAAATGAGTGGATGGGTGAGTAAGTGCTTGAGTAGGTGAGTGGGGGTGGGTGGGTCGGTGAGTGTGTAGGGGGAGCGGTGGTGTAGTGGTTAGCACACTGCGCTACGAACCTGGCGACCAGAGTTCGATTCCCGCTCACGCTCACGGCCAACACCGGTAACGATTATCTGAACCGTTCCTGGGCCTCCCCTAGGTCGGCTCAGCCTAATATTAGTACCTGGTGCAGTGTGTAAACATCTCCACTAGGGAGACAAAGGCGGTCGGGCATGGTTCTGGCCACCCACCCCCTCGTGTGCTGTGCCGGCCTTCATAGGTGCTCGCTAACAGCACTTGCCCCAACAGTCTGTGCAGGCTATACGGGGGGGGGGGAGGGATCTTTGTCTTTGTGTGTGTGGGTGGGTGGCTGAGTGTTCGTATGGGGAACTTCTGTCGCACCGTACGTACCCGCACAACCGTGCTAATCGGAGGTGCGGGAAGGTGGGGACGACAAACCGAACACAAAAAAATAAGTATAAAAAAAATCAGTTTTCAATCTCGACGATGTTAAAAGTTGCTTCCCAAAACCGTGGGCGACATGGGGCACGCCCGCGTTCGCTAACCCCACCCCCCCCCGCGTGACGGGATGAAGTATTTCAGCTTTCGCAGGTCGCTCGCTCCTGGTTGAAGGACATGGATTTATTAAAAACATCGATGGAGAGTGCCCTTGGTGCGAGTGGGGTCGGTTAAACATTGACACGCTCGGAGAGGACGGGTGACCGGTGTACTGTACACCGGTCACCGAGAGAGACTGCGGAATTGTGGGGCAGGAAGGTGGTCGCAAGGTTATGGAAGCGTCGCCTTGCAATTCACTTTCTCCTGCTGCCACTGCCGGCAGGAGGGGCCTGTCAACTTGGGGGCTCTGAGATGATGTGATTTTGGCCTACTCTTCCACACTTGCCAGACGTTGGGGGGTTGGGGGGGATTTAAGAAGCGCTGATCCCGCTCCATTTTTTTACACCCCCAACTCGACTCGCAGCGAGTTTCAGCGTGCCGGCTGACGTCAACGAAAAAGCAACAGCAGAAATAAGAATAACCCGTAAAAACAAAGTTTTTCACTATAAATCCTTTATATGCGTGGCGGCTAGAGTCCTCTCGTCCTCTGGCTTGAGATGGCTGCCACCTATGGGTCAGATGATTGCATTGCACCATTAAGCAATTGGTAATTAAATATAATATTTTTGTCCTAAAAAGTGTAAAAATTTGGAAAAAAATTTCACGAACATCAATTGTCACGCACAACGAGCCTGTGTGCAAAATGTCAGCTCGATTGGATCACGGGAAGTGGGTTAAAAAACGACCGAAAGATTTGCACGGTCCTATGCAAGCAAGCAAGCAAGTGAACTTAATATAAAGGATTTAAAAAAAAGAAACTCCCACAAACACCAGGGCAGGATTGCACCGCTGCCGGTAATGCGCCGGTGAAACGCGACCGACGCTCGGCGTCGTACAGTGACGGGAGTTTTGCTTTCCGAGCGGCAGGCAAAGCGGCTATTAAAACTAAACTAAACCATTTTTTTGTTTGTTTCCCAGGTAAGGCCCCCCCCCACACCCACCGAGCTTGCATAGCTTATTTTTCAGAAACGACCTGGTTACCGCAAATGATAGGTCGACAAAGCGGGCAGACACACAAACTCAATATACAGCAGCAGGCGTTATTCGTTACTAGAACAGCACTAGTGTATAGTGTATATGTATAGTGTAGTGTATAGTGTAATATATAGTGTAGTGTGTAGTGTAGTGTACTATTACAGCGCCACCGGCAGTGTGCTGGAGAGCAAATCCACAACGTTTGCAATCTGAGTCCGACGTTTCGCCAGTAATTACAACGAGCATTATCAGGCGGGACAGTCAGATTCGTGGAGAAATCCTGTTGTTTCGTCCCCACCGCCCCCGCTTGAATTTATCCGATGTCTTCCTTAGCCTGTGGCGGCGAAAATATAAAACCGCGCAGCCTTGACGCATATTATTCTTAAGTGGTCGCAACTCCTGCCCGCCATAAAAAAATATAAAAATGCTGAAAGCAAACCCTTGGCCAGAGGAGTTTGTTGTTGGCCTGCGTGTGGGATTGATCTCCGTGGTAAAGGAAAATAAAACCCCCCAGTGGAAAAATTAATGTTCACGGGAAAGTGAGTAAATATGTTGAAATGTCTCCTTTCTCTCTCGCTCTCTCCTGTTGTTGTTGTTGCTGCAAAAAAATGCAGACCACCCCTGCCACCGAAACAAAACCCCCCCCGTTGGAAAAAAATGTTCACGGGAAAGTGAGTAAATATGTTGAAATGTCTCCTTTCTCTCTCGCTCTCTCCTGTTGTTGTTGTTGTTGCAACAGCAACAAAATGCAGACCACCCCTGCCACCGAATCCTTAACGCGATGCCAACCGCATTGGGGGCGGCGAAAAAAAAAATGAAGTGGTGGTGGTTGTGGCGGAGACTTTGATCCCACGCTGTGTGTTGGAGCCGCCAGACCCGTTACGTTGAGAGTGAGTTGAGGAGGAGGGAGGAGGGAGGAGGGGGGGATTGGATGGATACATAAATAAATACCCATGCCAACCGGAACCACCTGTTCTTTAAAGGTACACTGGGCACCGAGTGATGGTGCGCGCACGTGGCACGCGCATTGCAGCGCAAGGCTTTGAAGATTCCCGTCGCGTTTTAGTTTTTGTTGCTTAACCCTTTCACTGTTTCGAGAGGACAGTGCATATTATTACCATTATCAGAGTTTGTTTCTTTTTGTTTGCATTTTGACTGCTTGTGTTGTGGTTATTGCAAACATGATGCCTTGTATAAAGGTGTCAGTTTTGTACCAGTTTAAAGGGTAAATACCTACTACTATAGGTTCTGTAAAAGTTTATTTTTTTAGCAGGGCGCGGTCGGTCGGTCGGTCGGTCTTGCGTCCACGTCCACATCGGCGAGCGCGGCTTGAATTTTACTCGGCCTCACCGTCGTTCCTATGAAGGCGTCGTCGCTCGCGACCAGCGGCGAAAAAACCGTGCCGCGCGTTCCTTTGCGGGCGAGGCGTTGGGGCGTACCGGCGGAGTTCTTTTGTTTATTTTGTTTTCGTTCAAAAGCAATTCCTCCGTTTCCGTTTTCCCGATGACGTACGGAAACGAACGAAGTTGCGCGCGCGTCGTTGGGAGGGGGGGGGGAAAGGGGGGGTTAGGAAAGTGTGCCCCGGTGAGGTGAACAAGGTGGCCAGGGTTGGGGGAAGTCAAGAGCCGCTGAGCTGGCACTGCGGAGAGAGACCTGGGTTTGAATCCTGGCTTGGGCCGCACAACCACGCGACTTGAACGAATTAGGAGTAGATAGCTCCTCTCCTCCTAACGACGGTAATTGGCTCGACGAGACCGATCGTTTAGTGATTTGGTCGTTAAGCGAGGATAGGAAATATGCGCGTTACGAAGGCTTAGTTCGGTTCCGATAGCATTGAAAGTTAACCCCAATTTTTTTTACCCGAAAAAACGTGCTTTGTAAATATTTTAACAATGGATATTAATACGTAAAGATACTAACACCTATGGACGGCTGCTTGCGTTGTGGCCGAAACGTCGTGAGAATTATTTTATTATGTTTTATTTTTAATATTTTATTATTTCCCTTCTACGTGACTTTACCGAAAGAACCAAGAAGATACTAACACCGTTGTGAACACGTAATATTTAAATGAAACGCGGTTAAGCGATGCATTGATTAATATTTACTGTACCCGCAAGAGCCCATCGTGAACAGGGGAATGGTCGGTAAGCGAACACGTTGGGGGGAGCGGTGGTGCAGCGGTTAGCGCTACGCTGCGCTACGAACCTGGCGACCCGAGTTCGATCACCAGTGACGATTATTTTAACTGGTACTGGGCCTCAAATGAGTGCCTGGTACGGTGTGTAGATACATCGCCACTGGGGAGACAAAGGCGGTCGGTCGGGGCGTGGTGTTGGTTCGATTCCCGCTAATGGTCGTCAACACCAGTTATTAAGCAATGAGTGGGTGGGTAGCGAGTGTGGTGAGCAAGTGGGTGGGTGAGTGAGTGAGTGGGTGAGTTGGTGGGGGGGTGAGTGAGTGGTTGAGTGGGTGAGTTGGTGGGGGGGTGGGTGAGTGGTTGAGTGGGTGAGTGGTTGAGTGAGTGGGTGAGCGAGTGGGTGAGTGGTTGAGTGGGTGGGTGAGTGAGTGAGTGAGTGGGTGGGTGAGTGGGTGAGTGGGTGGGTGTGTGAGTGAGTGGGTGAGTGAGTGAGTGGGTGAGTGGGTGGGTGGGTGGGTGAGTGAGTGGGTGGGTGGGTGGGTGAGTGAGTGAGTGGGTGGGTGAGCGAGTGGGTGGGTGGGTGGGTGAGCGAGTGGGTGAGTGGGGCTGGGTGGGTCAGTGAGTGTGTAGGGTGGTCGGTGGCTCAGCGGTTAGCGCTACGAACCTAACCTGGCCACCCGAGTTCGACTCCCGCTCACGGCTAACACCAGTGACGATTATCTGAACCGGTCCTGGGCCTCCCCTAGGTCGACTCAGCCTTAAATGAGTACCTGGTGTGGTGTGTAAACATCGCCACTGGGGAGACAAAGGCGGTCGGGCGTGGTGCTGGCCACCCACCCCCTCGTTCGTGTACCGTTCCGGCCTTCATAGGTGCTCGCTAACAGCACTTGCCCCTACAGTCTGTTAAGGCTATACGGGGGATCTTTATCTTTGTGTATATATGTGCGCACGTTGGAACTTCTTTTGCACCGTACGTGGCCAGCCGTGTGAATCGGAGGTGCAGGTGACTGTGGTGAGTGTGCTCGCTCTGTCACCTCTGGAGAGGTGTTGGTGAGGGTGTGGTGAGGGTGTTGGTGAGGATGATGTGGTGAGGATGATGTAGTGTGGATGATGTGGTGAGGATAAAGTGGTGAGGCTGTTGGTGAGGATGTGGTGAGGATGGACACAGCCGTTCCTCCCTCTCACCCCCTCCTCTCCCTCTGCCACCCCCCCCCCCCCGTGCCCCCCCCGTGCCCCCCCCCCCTCCCCCACTGCCGCCACGTCCACCACCTCCCTCCCCCCCTACTCCCCCCCTACTCCCCTCCCCCCCCTCTCCCCCCCTACCCCCCTCCCCCCCTACTCCCCCCTACTCCCCTCCCCCTCTACTCCCCCCCTACTCCCAGCCACCAAATGTGTGCCAGATGCACTCGCGCAAAGACAAAGCTCCCCCGTGTAGCTTTCGCAAGGCTGTTTTTTTTTTTTGGGGGGGGGGGGGGTGTGGGGGGGTTGGCCTCGGGGGGAGGCCCCAGGATCGACCCAAATCATCGTCCGCCGGTGTTGGTCCAACTCGGGTCGCCGGGTTTCTGTAGCGCAGCGCTCATCGCTGCACCACCGCTCCCCACGAAGACAACCCACCCCCCCCAAAGATCCCCCGTGTAGCCTTAACAGACTGTTGGGGCAAGTGCTGTTAGCGAGTAGCACCTGTGAAGGCATGCTCGGGGGTGGGTGGCCAGCACCACGCCCGACCGCCTTTGTCTCCCCAGTGGCGATGTTTATGCACCGCACCAGGTACTCGTTTGAGCCTGAGTCGACCTAGGGGAGGCCCGGGGACCGGTTCGGATAATCGTCACCGGTGTTGGTAGCCGTGAGCGGGAATCGAAAAGGGTCGCCGGGTTCGTAGCGCAGCGTAGCGCTAACCGCTGCACCACCGCTCCCAACACACAGACACGCGGCTTCAACGACGCAATACCTCGTTTGTGTGTGCGAGCGTGTGAGTGTGGGTGTGTGTGAACGTGCGTGTGTGAGAATGTGAGTGTGAGCGTGTGAGTGTGTGTGTGTGAACGTGCGTGTGTGAGTGTGAGCGTGTGAGTGTGTGTGTGTGAACGTGCGTGTGTGAGTGTGTAAACGTGCGTGTGTGAGAGTGTGTGTGTGAGCATGTGTGAGCGTGGGTGCGCGTGTGTCTGTGTGAGAGTGTAAGCGTGTGTGTGCATGTGAGCGTGTGAGCATGTGTGTGCGTGTGAGCATGTGTGAGCGTGTGAACGTGTGTGTGTGCGCGTGTGTTCGCGTGTGAGCGAGTGTGAGCGCGTGTGAGCGTGTGAGCATGTGTGTGCGCGTGTGTCTGTGTGAGCGTGTGAGCGTGTGTGCGTGTGTGTGCATGTGAGCGTGCGCGTGTGTGCGCGTGTGTGTGTGTGTGTGTGCGTGTGTGTGCGTGCGTGCTCTGTACACGAGTTCGATTCCCGCTCACCGCCAACGCCGGCGACAATAATCCGACGCGATCACGCGCCTCCCCTAGATCGACTCGGCCTCAAATGAGCAGCTGGTGCGGTGCGTGTGCCGTGCCGGCCTTCGTAGGTGCTGCTGCTACTGACCAAGAGCACTTGCCCCGGCAGTCTGTTTAAGGCTACACGGGGGATCTTTGCCTTTGGTGCTAGCGGTGGTGGTAGTGGTGATGGTGAGGGGATACCAACCCCGTGTATACATTGGAACATCTTTCGCACCGCACGCAGCCAGCCGCAGCCAACCCGTGTTCATCGGAGGTGCGAGTGACCGGTACGGTTGGCGGATCTTCGTCTTCGTACGTGACCCAGCCAGCCGCAACCCTCGTCACAGCCCTCGTGACCCCTTCCACAGCCCTCGTGACCCCTTCCACAGCCCTCGTCACACCCATCATCATCACCCCTCTTCACACCCATCTCCAACCGATCGTCGCTTTTGCCGGGGTGGGGGGGGGTGAGAGAGATCACGATTGCACATCTGTGCACTTCAATGCCGTTGTTGTTGTTATTATGTTTTAAAGTGCCACCCAGACACCTCGGAGGTGCCAGAACTCTTCACGTGGGAGCGAGCGGGGGGGGCGAGCGGTGGGGCGAGCGGGGGGGCGAGCGGGGGGGCGAGCGGGGGGGGCGAGCGGGGGGGCGAGCGGGGGGGCGAGCGGGGGGGCGAGCGGTGGGGCGAGCGGTGGGGCGAGCGGTGGGGCGAGCGGTGGGGCGAGCGGTGGGGCGAGCGGTGGGGCGAGCGGTGGGGCGAGCGGTGGGGCGAGCGGTGGGGCGAGCGGTGGGGCGAGCGGTGGGGCGAGCGGTGGGGCGAGCGGTGGGGCGAGCGGTGGGGCGAGCGGTGGGGCGAGCGGGCGTCTGTGCCGGGTTCTACGCCCGCCTCGCTGCTCCAAGCAGTGGAGTCAGTCGACGTTGCTCTGCTCAATTCCAACGGAGCCATTTTGCACGCGTCTGTTTTACACCGCTTGTGACGTCCGTCGGCGTTCGTTTGTGCTGAATCACTTTTCTGACTTTGCCCCTTACTGGACATCTGTTTAGAAAGAGCTTCGTGGTGGTGGTGATGATGATGGCGGTGGTGGCGGCAGTGATGATGGTGATGATGGTGGTGATCATGATGATGATGGTGGTGATGATAATGGTGATGGTGGTGGTGATGGTGGTGATGATGATGTCGGTGGTGGCGGTGATGATGGTGGTGATCATGATGGTGGTGATGGTGGTGATTATGGCGGTGATGATGGTGGTGATGGTGGTGATGATGGCGGTGGTGGCGGTGATGATAATGGTGATGATGGCGGTGGTGATGGTGGTGGCGCCGGCGGTGATCATAATGATAATGATTGTGGTGGCGGTGATGATGATCGTGATGTTGTTGTTGTTGATGATGATGATGGCGATGATGTTGATCCACATGGGTGACCCCACGTTGAGGCTTCTCTGGCGGCCGACTGTACCCAGGCTAAGTTTAGCAGCGGCCCCCCCGTGCCTCTCACTTCCCCGACACCGCGTTCGGTGTCATCGTCACTCCGCTTAATTAATTTCCGCAGCGTGTGGACCTTGGGGGTGGTGGAGTGGGGGGGGTGGAGTTGGGGCAGGCCGGGGGGGTCCCTATGATTTGTTTGCGCGTGCGGTGGTGGTGGTGGTGAGCGGTACTGTTGGCACAGTAGGGGGTACAGCTGGCGGTGCATCGACTGGTCATCTCGGTCAGCCAACCCATGGCACCTGCTGGGTCTGTCCCGAGACCTCCTCCTGCACCTAGCCTGGCACAGTAGGGTGGGTACAGCTGGTGGTGCATCTACCGATCATCTTAGTCGGCCAACCCATGGCACCACGTGGGGTCTGTCCCGAGACCTCCACCTGTCAGTCAGCGAGCCTTCGACCACTTCACGTGGTAGCCTCAAAGTGCACCTGGCCTGGCACGGGCGCCGTGGTGACGCCACCGTCACTTAATGGCGAATGTCGGGCATTGTATTGGTGCGCGCGTGTGTGAGTACGCGTGTGAGTACGCGTGTGAGTACGTGTGTGAGTACGCGAGCGGGCACGCACGTTCCGTCGAGGCTGTTCGAACTTCCGTGGCCAGGTGCGTGGAACAAGTACGCTGCGGGTCCCGTGTCATGTCGAGAAGGATGATCCCGTCCCGTTGCTGCTTCTACTGCTGCAAGCTGTATTGGACGCACCAGGGTAGCGTGGATGTTGACTAGCTCGCCTGGCATACAGGAGGTTCGTGGGTTTGATCCCGACGCCCGACGCCTGTGTATTTGGAGCCTGCGCGTGTCTCTCCTTCTCTTGATCTCCCTCTCCGCCGTGGTCGCGTGGTTTTAGTTCTTTTTAAATCCTTTATATTAAGTTCGCGTGCTTGCTTGCTTGCTTGCGTGCTTGCTTGCTTGCTTAGGACCGTGCAAATCTTTCGGTCGTATTTTAACCCACTTCCCGTGATCCAATCGAGCTGACATTTTCCACACAGACTCGTTGTGCGAGACAATTATTGTTCGTGAAAAAAAATTCCCAAAATTTTACACTTTTTAGGCAAAAAAAATTTATTTTACATATATTCAAATATAACGCATTCATGGCTTTGGCTGAACGTCAGTGTAAGAGCCCAGAGCGTAACCCCTCCACAGGCCGTGGCGGAGTAGCGCAGTTGGTAGCGCCCTCGCTTCCCATGCCAAAGGTCGCGGGATCGATCCCCACGTCCTCCACAGGCGAATATATTTTTAAATCCTTTATATTAAGTTCGCTGCCACGCATATAAAGGATTTATAGTGAAAAACTTCGTTTTTACGGGTTATACTTATTTCTTTCTCCGGGTGCCCCTGGTTGTTTTACTCGGCGCTTCGAAGCAACGTCGCGCGTTCGGCAGCCGTGACCACGCGACAGTCAGCTTGCTGCTCAAAAAAGAAGGTGCTCCCGATTTGGCATGATCGGCTACGTACGGCGCGAAAGAAGTTTGGTGGGCGACGATGGCGGTGCGACTGGCGCTGGCGAAGGGCAGAAGGAAATGAATAAGAAGTTTTCGTGACTGCAAGGGAGTCACACTCTTTGTTTTTTTTCGGTAAGTCACGTAGGTAAAAAAATAAACGAATGAATTTGTCTGCAACGGTTCTACCTGAAGACGCGGAAGCTTGCGTTGCCTCCGAAACGTCGTGATTTAATTTAGTTGTTTTTTCATTTATTTATTTTTTACCGACGTGACTTTACCGAAAAAACGAAAGAGTATGACTCCCTCGATTAAGCACCAGGGGCTGGCCTGCCCGTACCCTCGGCGGTCCCCCCCCCTCGCCGGCCCCCTAATCCCGCTTGTGCCCGGACCACCGCATTCACTCGTAAGGTGATCTTGGCCACCAGCTGTTTTTTTTTTTTGTGCGGTTGTTGTTGCCGCCGCAGTCGTAGTTTCTGCGAGTATCGGATCCAGGAGACCACGTGACCCGCTGGCCCCGTGTCATGTGACCAACCTCAGAACTCAACTGGGCCAAAGGTCACGGAAGTGGAAAAAAAGAGGCGACATTAAACGCCCCAGCTGCCCCCCACCCACTCACCCACCCAATTACCCTTTCACCCACCCACCCACTCACACTTTCCACCAAACCCCCCCCACGCATACGCTCACCCACGCAGCCAACCACCCACGCACTCACCCACCCACCCACGCATTCACCCACCCACCCACGCACTCACTCACCCACCCACGCATTCACCCACCCATCCATGCATTCACCCACCCACGCACACTCACCCACCCAACAACCCACCCACGCATCCACACACCCACGCATCCACACACCCAACCACCCATCCCTCCATCCAACCACCCACCCACACACCCACCCACTTGATTTTTTCCACCCCATAGCTTCACTTCTCTTCTCCACCGCCGCCCCCCGACCCACCGCCCCCCCCCCATCTATTTTACATCCTTCCTGTATACCCCCCTGCCCACCCTCCTTTCTCCGCTATTTTTCCTTTCTTCCATCGTCATAAAGGGCAGTGCGGTGCTGCTGTTGCTGAAAGATGAGCGGCGGATTTCAACTGAAATGAGCAATGGGGCAGGGAGCTGTTTGCAGCAGCCGTGGACATTCCACACCCTTTCGATATCCCACCACCACCACCACGAAGTTGGTACTCGTTTTAGCGACCCACCCCCCACCCGGAGAGATGATGGACTGAGGCAATGAGTCAATCACCCAGCCACCCACCCCTCCCGCCGCACCGAATTACGAATTCGCGATCAATGGTTCTTGAGCTTTATTGCAGCCTTGCACCCCATTGGTTTTCAATCGCAATGTTTATTTTATATATATAATGTTAATAAATACGTCGGGCTTGATGAAACACACTAAGTCGTTACTCACGTTGCCCGTGCTCGAGTTGCGCTTTCGATGATTTACCTTCAAAAAGAAGAATTTGCCCGTGTCTCGCACACCCCCAGAAAGGTGCATCTCGCCCCCCCCCCCCCAGCAGTTGTTTGACCATACTTCACCATGCCGGTCATTGCGGGTTGGTGCCATCGCTGGATAGGCAGGGCTGGTTGAGATGTCACACGTGTCTGGGAATCGAACTTGTGTCTCCAGGCTGAGTGCACGGTGTGCTTAGATTAGCACGTCTCCGGGAATCGAACTCGTGTCTCCAGGCTGAGTGTGCGGTGTGCTTAGATTAGCACGTCTCCGGGAATCGAACTCGTGTCTCCAGGCTGAGTGTGCGGTGTGCTTAGATTAGCACGTCTCCGGGAATCGAACTCGTGTCTCCAGGCTGAGTGCGTGGTGTGCTTAGATTAGCACGTGTCTGGGAATCGAACTCGTGTCTGCAGGCTGAGTGTGCGGTGTGCTTAGATTAGTACATGTCCAGGAGTCGAACTCGTGTCTCCAGGCTGAGTGCGTGGTGTGCGTAGATTAGTACATGTCCGGGAATTGAACTCGTGTCTCGAGGCTGAGTGCGTGGTGTGCGTAGATTAGCAAGTGTCCAGGAATCGAACTCGTGTCTCGAGGCTGAGTGCATTTACATGATTGAGATTATTTTGCCGCTTTAAATTTCCCATGTGATGATGATGATGAGCCACTTTGTTGACCTTTCATTTGTGATAGCCATGTCGCTTCTGAAAAAGAAGCTAATAGCTCAGTGGGCTTTACCTGGTAAGATTTAAAAAAATAGATTAGTTTTTTTCGTATTTATTTTTAGCGATTTGTTTACCTTTCCTACACTTTACACTCCTATCGTGTTTTTCAACCGTTTGTTCCTCCAGTACATAAAGTCATATTCTGATTCCATAAACTGCCGTGTCACTGTTTCCCCCGAAATGATGTTGATCATTGACGATGATCGATGATGTTGAAGGTGACGATGACGACGACGACGATGCTGTGTGTGTGTGTCTCCGAATGCAGTCACATCGACCAGACGACAACCTGGCAAGATCCCCGGAAATCTTTGGGCCCTCAAATGATTCTCCCTTCTCCAGCCAGCCCAGCGACGCAGCAGCAGCAGCAGCAGCGTGGCATGGGAGTGCAGCAGCAGCAGCAGCAGAATCTGGGTAAGTCAGAACCCTGCACCTTGAACGGCCCGGGGCTGCTACAGCATCCCCTTGTTCGTCACAAACTCGCCGTCTGCGATTTTTTTTAAATTACATAATACAGCGTTCCCTAGTTATACACGAATTCACTATCCGTGATTTAGAATTACACAATACAGCATTCCCTGGTTATATACGAATTCACTATCCGAGATTTTGAATTACACAACAAAGCGTTCCCTGCTTTCCACAAATTCACTCTGTGATTTTTAATTACACAATACAGCATTCCCTGCTTTCCACAAATTCACTCTGTGATTTTTAATTACACAATACAGCATTCCCTGGTTTCCACAAATTCACTATCTGTGATTTTGAATTACACAACAAAGCGTTCCCTGGTTATATATACGAATTCACTATCCGAGATTTTGAATTACTCAACACAGCGCTCCCTGGATATTCACAAACTCGCTCTCCGTGATTTTGAATTATGCTGATTATGACATGAAATTAAAAAAAACTGAACATTTATATATATATTTTAAACCATTAGCTTCATCGTTATTTGACACGTTCATTTTCATCGAGGCAATTTTCGGCCCCGATACATCACGTGCGCAGACAGACACACACCGTCAACATGAAGCCAAACCGATTATGAAAAGTGGGGGGGGGGGGGTATACAAAGCGAGGGAATGGGGCCGCTGCCCCCAAACCATACGGCAGGAGGTGTGGGGGTCCGTCTCACCCACCCAAAGGGGGAAAGGAGAGGGGAACTTTTTGTTTTCAGTACGGGTGGAAGGGAGAGAGGGGGACAACAAAAACACGCTCCTGACGTAAAGAACGGAAAGGAAAGAACAGAAGAGGCGGCCTAAACGGTGCAATGTTTACATTTTGATTGAAAGCTTTTCGTGACCGCAGGGATTCATATTCTTGGTTCTTTCGGTAAAGTCACGTAGAAGGGAAGTAATAAAATAATACAAATATAAAACAATAAAAATTCTCACGACGTTTCGACCGCAACACAAGCAATCATCATCAGGTGTGAAAACCACAGCACGATTGCTTGTGTTGCAATCGAAACGTCGTGAGAATTTTTGTTTATTATTTTATTCTAGATTTGAAGCTTTCGTGACTGCAAGGAAATCGTACTCTTAGGTTTTTATTATTATTTTTTACCTACGTGACTTCACCGAAAAAACCTAAGGCTATTATTTTATTGTTTCCCTCCTACGTGACTTTACCAAAAGAACCAAGAATATGGTGCAATGTGTGTTTCCCTGCACCCCTCCGGATCCGGCTTCCCGTCTTTTCTGCGGCGGTTTGCGCCCCTCGTCCCTCGTCCCTCGGTCACTGTTTCCCGACCCTCCACCCTGCTTGGCTTATTTCAGGCTTTGTATGAGGGGGGGGGGAGTGGAACAATGAATATATATTTTGTTTATCTTCTTGGTTCTTTCGGTAAAGTCACGTAGAATGGAAATAATAAAATAATAAAAATAAAACATAAAAATAATTCTCACGACGTTTCGGTCACAACGCAAGTAGCCGTCCCCAGGTGGAGAACAGGTGTGTCGAGAAGACAGCGTCTGAACAGGTCTGTCTTCTCGACAGACCTGTTCTCCACCTGAGGACGGCTGCTTGCGTTGTGACCGAAACGTCGTGAGAATTATTTTATAATGTTTTATTTTTATTATTTTATTATTTCCATTCTACGTGACTTTACCGGAAGAACCAAGAAGATGAATCCCTGCAGTCACGAAAGCTTTAAATCGAAATATTTTGTTTATTTTGTCAGTTAAGGGCCCCGCTGAGCTACGCAGCTGTTTTTCAGACACGACCCCGGCCGTCACAAATGATAGGTCGACGAAGTGGTGGCTTGTCGTCATCGTCGTCGTCATCGTCATCGTCATCGTCGTCGTGTGGAAATTGATAGCTGCGGCCAGATAGTCTAATCGCGCGATGTTGTGTCTTAATGTGGCGGGGAAAAATCGGAGGACCTGGATAAAAATCCAAGTGACCACGGGGAGAGAGAGAGAGAGACACGCAAACTCCAAATATACAGCAGGTATCGGGGTCGGGATCGAACCCACGATCTCCTGTATACCAGGCGAGGTAGTTAACATCTCCTAGCCACCGTGGTGATGATGAGAGAGAGACACGCAAACTCCAAATATACAACAGGTATCGGGGTCGGGATCGAACCCACGATCTCCTGTATACCAGGCGAGGTAGTTAACATCTCCTAGCCACCGTGATGATGATGAGAGAGAGACACACAAACTCCAAATATACAACAGGTATCGGGGTCGGGATCGGTCCCACGATCTCCTGTATACCAGGCGAGGTAGTTAACATCTCCTAGCCACCGTGGTGATGATGAATGAGAGACACGCAAACTCCAAATATAAAGCAGGCGTCAAGGTCGGGATCGAACCCACGATCTCGTGTATACCAGGCGCGAGGTAGTTAACATCTCGCCACCATGACAAAGCTGTATCTCTCAGCGACATCAAGCCTAAGAGGCCCCATCGAGGGCTTGCCTGTAGATTTTTATCGCATCTGAAAGAATATTATCGCTTGAGAGAACTTTGTATCCCGATCTCCCTCGTTTTTCGTGTTGATTCGTAGTTTTTTTTGGGCTGTACTGGTTTATATATTCACTTAGCATTTCTCCACATTTTGTATGTTGTTTATGTTCAATTGATTAATTAACATGTATTTTATTATTATTTTATTCACTTAACGGTACACATTTTCATTCGTTTCATACTTTACTTCGGACCGATTAAAAACATTTATTCGTCAATTTTTTTAAATTTGTTTACTTATTATTCACTTTCTTTTTCGTGCATATTTAGAGGCCCCCTCTCCCCCCCCCCCCGTCCTTCACGGTGTGAGAGCATGGCCAGGGAGCGCGGGGTCACTGCGTTCGTCGTCGGTAGGCGACGACTGTAACGCAGCAGCGGCGTCGTCTCGTGCGTTGCCTCCGGTCGATCTTCGCGCGCGATGCCGGCAGCCGCCGCCCCATGGTTCCGCAGGTGGTCGGGAGACGAGAAGACGAAACAAAAAAAATTCTCCCCGGGATGATTTTCGCGAGGTCGTTTTTAAACAAAAATTATTAATTGAACCGCCGCCGCTTGCGCGGTGGGGCGGGTCGCCACGGCCTGCCAATGACGTCGCGGGGATCTTTTGTGACGGTAGCAGTCTCGCGTGGGCGTGTCGTGTGTGACGTCACAGGTGCGCTCGCGACGCGCGTGACGTAGCAGTCTCGCGTGGGCGTGTCGTGTGTGACGTCACAGGTGCGCTCGCGACGCGCGTGACGGTAGCAGTCTCGCGTGGGCGTGTCCTGTGTGACGTCACAGGTGCGCTCGCGACGCGCGTGACGTAGCGGTCTCGCGTGGGCGTGTCCTGTGTGACGTCACAGGTGCGCTCGCGACGCGCGTGACGTAGCGGTCTCGCGTGAGCGTGTCCTGTGTGACGTCACAGGTGCGCTCGCGACGCGCGTGACGTAGCGGTCTCGCGTGGGCGTGTCCTGTGTGACGTCACAGGTGTGCGCGCGACGCGCGTGACGTAGCAGTCTCGCGTGGGCGTGTCCTGTGTGACGTCACAGGTGTGCGCGTGACGTAGCAGTCTCGCATGGGCGTGTCGTGTGTGACGTCACAGGTGTGTGCGTGATGCGCGTGTGCGACGTCGTGCATGCGTCGTGATCAGAATCGAATCCACGACTTCCTGTGTACATGATCAGGATAACACGGCGCGTGTTGACCGGATTTAAGCAATTCCTTTGCGCAACATTTTTTTTGTTGAGCGAACAAAAATACTAACATTTCCGGCGGGGTTTTTGATTTTCCAGGAACGTTTTCAGTTTGGAGTCTCGGCCAATGGCTTTCTTTCTCTCATCCCCCAGACACGGACTCACTCTCTCCTCACAGACACAGATTCGCTCACTCCTCACACTCACAGACACAGATTCGCTCACTCCTCACTCTCACAGACACAGACTCATTCTCTCCTCACTCTCACAGACACAGATTCGCTCTCTCCTCACTCTCACAGACACAGATTCGCTCACTCCTCACTCTCACAGACTCACTCTCTCCTCACACTCACAGACACGGACTCTCTCCTCACTCTCACAGACACAGACTCACTTTCTCCTCACAGACTCACTCTCTCCTCACAATCCCAGGTTTTGTCCTCGCGAAGCTTTGGCTGTCGGCATTTTTAAGAGTCGAAGCACCCACCACCACCACCTCCACGGCTCGGGCCTCCAGCTAAGGCTTTTGCGAACAATCCACCCAACCGGTCGACCAAAGGCGTAAAATGAAGGGCACAAATTTGGCGCTTATTTGATTTAAAGAGTTGTGCGGTCACAGCGGAGCCGACTGAACGCAAAGCAACATATATCCAGCAGCAGCAGCAGCACGCAATCCTATTTATTTTATTTTTCATCGGCATTAAACCGCGGGTTACCTTGAAACTCTAACGTAGTGTAGATTTAACCGGTTAAACAAAAATAAAAAAAATCGAAAACAATTATAATAATAATAAAACATTAAACAAATTCTAACACTCTCGTGTCCTTTGTGTTAATGCAGGTCCCCTTCCGGAAGGCTGGGAGCAAGCCTGTACTCCTGAAGGCGAAATTTATTTCATAAATCACAAAAACAAAACCACGTCATGGCTGGATCCACGACTTGACCCTCGCTACAGTAAGTCCGTGGCGACGCTTTACCATTTGGACACAAAGCGCTCTTTGGCCCCCCCCCCCTCTCCCCGCCCCCCCCCACCCCCCCCCCCCTCCCGCGATTCGATCGATCGATCCGTCGATCGATCCGTCAGATCCGGGCTTCGCTTACCTCTCGCTCGAGTTACTTTCGTGACGGCGTTTCGCGGTCGGCGGATGGCGGTTCGAGCGCGGTTGAACAAAACGGGAAAAGTGTCGGCGCAATCGTCAACGACGCGACTGTGCTTGTGGCCACGCGCTATGGCAACTAAAACTAAACTATTTTTTATATTAACAGGTAGGGCCTCTGAACTTACTAAACTTTTCAGAAGCAACCAGGCTATCGCAAATGATAGCCCAACGGAGTGGGCTCACCACCATCGTCGTCGAGTGGAAATGTATTGAAGCCAAGTACTCCCAGACGCGTGACGTTGATTCTAAATGTGGAGGGGGGGAAACCGGAGGACCCGGAGAAAAATCCATGTGACCACGGGGAGAACATGCAAACTCCAAATATACAGCGGCAGGCGTCAGGGTTGGGATCGAACCCACGACCTCCTGTATACCAGGCGAGGTAGTTAACAGCTCATAGCCACCGTGGCGATTGCCTGTAACGTTGCCCTATTATTAATATGATTTGCTTTATTTATTTTCAAGGCCGCACAGCACTCCGTGTTTTTGACGAGCGTGTTGCGTTACTGTTTACTTACCGCACTTGTAAGTCACGCTCATCACACACACACTCCTACACTTACGAATGAGTTAGGTTCCAGAGGTCTGTTCATAAGTCGATTTGTTCGTAAGTCCAACTTGACTCTTGTCGATTCCAAACACGTTCTACGGCATGTGCACTTAACACGGGGAATTACTTTAACAGTTGTATAATTTCCAGTGGATGTAGATGCCACTGGTTCTTCACGTTCTGCAGATGTAGATGCCACTGGTTCTTCATGGTCTGCAGATGTAGATGTCACTGGTTCTTCACGTTCTGCAGATGTAGATGCCACTGGTTCTTCACGTTCTGCAGATGTAGATGCCACTGGTTCTTCACGTTCTGCAGATGTAGATGCCACTGGTTCTTCACGTTATTCAGATGTAGATGCCACTGATTCTTCACGTTCTGCAAATGTAGATGCTACTGATTCTTCACGTTCTGCAAATGTAGATGCCGCTGGTTCATCACATTCTGCAGATGTAGATGCCACTGGTTCTTCATGGTCTGCAGATGTAGATGTCACTGGTTCTTCATGGTCTGCAGATGTAGATGTCACTGGTTCTTCACGTTCTGCAGATGTAAATGCCACTGGTTCTTCACGTTCTGCAGATGTAGATGCCACTGGTTCTTCATGTTGTGCAGATGTAGATGCCACTGGTTCTTCATGGTCTGCAGATGTAGATGTCACTGGTTCTTCATGGTCTGCAGATGTAGATGTCACTGGTTCTTCACGTTCTGCAGATGTAGATGCCACTGGTTCTTCACGTTCTGCAGATGTAGATGCCACTGGTTCTTCATGTTGTGCAGATGTAGATGCCACTGGTTCTTCATGTTGTGCAGATGTAGATGCCACTGGTTCTTCACGTTCTGCAGATGTAGATGTCACTGGTTCTCCATGGTCTGCAGATGTAGATGTCACTGGTTCTTCACGTTCTGCAGATGTAGATGCCACTGGTTCTTCACGTTCTGCAGATGTAGATGCCACTGGTTCTTCATGTTGTGCAGATGTAGATGCCACTGGTTCTTCATGTTGTGCAGATGTAGATGCCACTGGTTCTTCACGTTCTGCAGATGTAGATGCTACTGATTCTTCATGTTGTGCAGATGTAGATGCCACTGGTTCTTCATGTTGTGCAGATGTAGATGCCACTGGTTCTTCATGTTGTGCAGATGTAGATGCCACTGGTTCTTCACGTTCTGCAGATGTAGATGCTACTGATTCTTCACGTTCTGCAAATGTAGATGCTACTGATTCTTCACGTTCTGCAAATGTAGATGCCGCTGGTTCATCACGTTCTGCAGATGTAGATGCCACTAGTTTTTCATGTTATGGAAATGTAGACGCCACTGGTTCTTCACGTTCTGCAGATGTAGATGCCACTGGTTCTTCAACTCTTTAGATGTAGATGCCACTGGTTCTTCACGTTATTCAGATGTAGATGCCACTGGTTCTTCACGTTCTGCAAATGTAGATGCTACTGATTCTTCACGTTCTGCAAATGTAGATGCCGCTGGTTCATCACATTCTGCAGATGCAGATGCCACTAGTTTTTCATGTTATGGAAATGTAGACGCCACTAGTTCTTCACGTTCTGCAGATGTAGATGCCACTGGTTCTTCAACTTCTTTAGATGTAGATGCCACTGGTTCTTCACGTTATTCAGATGTAGATGCCACTGGTTCTTCACGTTCTGCAAATGTAGATGCTACTGATTTTTCACGTTCTGCAAATGTAGATGCCGCTGGTTCATCACGTTCTGCAGATGTAGATGCCACTAGTTTTTCATGTTATGGAAATGTAGACGCCACTGGTTCTTCACGTTCTGCAGATGTAGACGCCACTGGTTCTTCACGTTCTAATGAAGGCCGGAAAAGCACACGAGGGGGTGGGTGGCCAGCACCACTCCCAGCCTCCTTTGTCTCCCCTAGTGGCGATGTTTACACACCGCACTGGGTACTCATTTGAGGCTGAGTCGACCTAGGGCGGAGTCCCTAGGACCAGTTTAAATACTCGTAGCCGGGATTCGAACTCGGGTCGCCGGGTGCCTCGCGCAAGGCGTGCTAACCGCTGCACCACCGCTCCCCCCCAACCCCCCCGCCCACCGCTTCACCAACCCACACTGGCGAGCGCGGTGAAGTACGGTCAAACGACGATGACCGCCACAAATGACACGGCGCGTGGAGGCCTTCATCCAGCGGTCGATGGACGAACCGGGGGCTGTTCATAATTCACGTTAAATCATTCACATTAATTCACATTAATTCACATTAATTCTACCCCGCTGCACATGCGGGCCCTGTGGTATCACGTTAATTGTTTGCAATTTAATTATGCCGCAAAACGTGCGCCTTGGGCTTCACCACGACGCAGTAGCTAAAATGTGGCACCTGGAAAACCGGTAAGGGGTGGTGGTTGTAGTGATGTTTGTGGTTGCGGTGGTGGTGGTGGTTGTTGTGGTGGTGGTTGTAGTGATGTTTGTGGTGGTGGTTGTAGTGATGTTTGTGGTTGCGGTGGTGGTGGTGGTGGTTGTTGTGGTGGTGGTGGTGGTTGTGGTGCTGGTGGTTGTTTTGGTGGTTGTGGTGGCGGTGGTTGTTGTGGTGGTTGTTGTGGTTGTTGTGGTTGTTATGGTGGTGGTTGTGGTGGTTGTGGTGGTGGTGGTTGTGGTGCTGGTAGTTTATTTTTCCCTCTCTCGCAATTCGAGCCCCACAGGCCCTCTCCGAGACGAGCGTTGCCGTCAAATAGTAAAAAAAAATAGTTTTTTCTCTCGGGAAAAGTTGGCCAAAGTTTCAACCGCTTGCTGCACCCTAGTCTGTCATTTTAATTCAACAGTTCATATTTTGTTGTTGTCGTCGTAACATCCGAAAATTTTTTTGGGGCGTTTTTTTCTTTTTTGTTTGTTCGCCTTTTGCACGTACAGCACCCCCGTGTGCGCCGCACGCCACGCATTTGCCAGTCGTCCTGCGCCCTGGGCCCAAAGCCAGCCGTACGTAGCTGGGTAGGCCAGCGGCATGCACACGTCCCGGCAGAAGATTTTCATTTCGTAAACAAGAGGCGGTGGGAGAGTGGGGTGGCGAGTGCCAGGGGCGGGGGGGGGGGGCGGTGGTGGGAGAGGGGTTAAGGGTCGAGGCGGGGGGGTGAAGGGATTCGAGATTCCATTTTACTTCATGGCAACAGCTGGCGATCAAATCCGCAGCAACCACCAACAACAACAACACAACAACAACAACACAAGCGGCAGCAGCAAGCGACCACTCCACCGCCACCGCTTCGCGTGGCCGCAGACAGAGAAGCGCCTCCACTCGCCCGCTGGTTTTTGCGCGCCTGGCAAATGACCGCTAAATGAGGCTCTCTGCCGCCGGCGAGAGTATCGCCCCGGTACAACTCGCCACCCCCACCCCCCTCTCCAGGCCTCCGAGGCTTTGGCGCCGGAGGGCGGGCAGGCGGGCGACGGGCTTAAACCGCTAGCGAGTTTTCCTGACCCTCCCTCTCAACCCCGCGCCGACATCGTCAGGTGAAGGTTACGCACAAGTGAAGAGGTTACGCACGCCTGCGTATGTTGATCTTCTTTCGCACCGTACCGTAGCCAACCGCGCTAATCTAAACGCACAAAAGGCAGTTCCGTGAATTGGGGGGGGGGGGGGGGAAACAAAGGTGCGTTTGACAATCCAGACGATGGCGATTTAAAAGTGCATGGCTCCCAGTGGCTTCCCAATATCGGAAGGGAAGAGAGCGTTCCAGACGGCCGCGGAAGCGTGGGTGACTGTTCACGCAAAGGTTATGAGGGGGACTGAGGCTGCTTGATCGGAGGGGAGAGACGGACTAAGCGCGCATTAGATATCGTGAACAACCACGTGAAGTGGTCGAACGTTTATTGACGAACGTGTGCGAAATGAACGCGTTCATTCGACTCGAAAGGTACGTTCGAGACGCGGCAAGTCACCGCACTCGAACCTTGGAAACAATTTCGTTTTTCCCCTTGGCTTCAGTTTGCCGGCCACGTCGTGGACGATAATATAACCGGAGGTTCGGAGACGAACAATTTCCGATGGCCGCACTGCCGTTGCTCAGCTGTGACTTCTTCGTGGTAATTGTCGGAGTGGGCCTACAAAATATCAGAATGGTCATCAGAATCCACACGTGTCCAGGATCGATCGTGAGGTTTTGTATCTTAGGCCCTCCCTCCCCCACCCCCCCGGTTTTACGGATATGTTGGATCAATCCAGGTCATCAACGTATACTTTACGACCCTTGATACGTGCGACAGAAAATGCATTGAATGAATGTGGTTTTTAAATCGCTATTGGTTATTGTGTCCGTCGATGCACGGACCTATTTAAAACGTTTCAAACACCAGAACCCGAGCCCTTGGGAGGTTTTTTTTCAGATCCTGCCCATCTCACGTGTACGGATTTGACGCGCACGCGATAACACGACGGTGAGCCTGTGGCCGCTGATGTTAATGAATGAATCGACGCCTGATTGTTAACACTAATTCTGGCCTGGACTTTTGCAGCTGTTTTAGACAGATTTCAGGGTGCTGATTCCAAATCTGATCTCAGATTTGCTCTATCACATCAAATTTTTATGCTATCGGCATACCCCATTTTCATTGATTTTACCCGAAATTAACTCTGTCACTCATGATTGCAAGTTGTTGCGAGTCAGTGACTGCTTTAGTGTTAGAATATGGTGCGGTATTTTTAGGATAGTGTGTTTATAATATCATTTTATGTAGATATCCACATTTATTTAATATTTTTCTTCTGCAGTTTTTATTGAAAATGCATTATTAATTCATATCTCACAAACCTGATGTGATAGACAAAAACTGATGCCAGATTTGGAATCGGCACCCCAAAATTACCTTAAACCCGTTGGAATACCTTGTGCCAGACAAAGTGTGTTGACCAATGTAATAATTATGGCAATAATTAAGATACGAAACGTCACGTGATAATAATTATAATAGTCTTTATAATAATGGGACAGTCGGCAAAGTTATTCTAACTTTGCTTTTCTAATAATAAAATGTTCAAACATCACGAATAATTGTATCATTCATAATTATTTAAATAAGTAGTAATACTTATTATAATACTATTATATTATTAACAATAATTATATACTTATTCCATTATACTAATTGTTATTTTTACATAACATTAATGATTATACAATTACTATCACAACGATTATATAACTAGAATTAATAACAGTATAATTAACAATAAAGAATAATGATTATTATCATTCGCGATTATCACAGGCGCTTAAAACACCGTGCAAATAATGACGAATCCGAGGCGTCTGAACAGAGGAGCCCTTCTACCCGCGCTACCAAGGACCTCGGCGCTTTCCCACCACATCTGCTTCTCATTTTTTGTGCCCCGGGAGGTTTGGAAATTGGTCCGGTGGCATGTGGGGTAGGAGAGGAAAGGGGGTGAGGAGGGGTAACGGGGAGAGAGGGAAGGATTGGTGGAGAGGGATCTCGGGTGCGCTGTTAGGCGAGGGTAGGTGGTTGGGTGGGCCCGGGCAGGTATCCGTGTAGGGGTGGTGGTGACGTTTGTGGTATTGTGCATCGGTGTGTTGGTGTCCGTGTGTATTTGTGTGTGTGTCTGTGTGTGTCCGGGAGCGGTAGTGTAGCGGCTATGAACCTGGCGACCCGGGTTCGATCCTCGCCCACGGCTAACACCAGTGACGATTATCTGAACCGGTCCTGGGCTTCCCCTAGGTCGACTCAGCCTTAAATGAGTACCTGGTGCGGTGTGTAAACATCGCCACTGGGGAGACAAAGGCGGTCGGGCGTGGTGCTGGCCACCCACCCCCTCGCGTACCGTTCCGGCCTTCATAGGTGCTCGCTAACAGCACTTGCCCCTACAGTCTGTTAAGGCTATATGGGGGATCTTTATCTTTGTCCGGGGGTGGTGCTGGACTCCACCCTAGGTAGACTGATAACTTTAATCTAAATTGTCTTATGGTTGTTATTGTTTGACTTGCATCCCACTGGGATTTTTGCACACAGCATTGATATACGGTGCTTTTATCTGGAAGACTCTGCTGTTTTTTCCTGGATTTTTCTGTTTGCGCGTAGTCACTTTAAGATGTTTCTTGTTCATGTTTTTGTTTGTTGCGGTTGCACCCGACTCAAGAGCCGAATGGCTCACAGGGCTATACCAAATACATGAAACTGAAACTGACTCAAGCTCCAATGAGTACCTGGTGCGGTGTGTAAACACCGCCACTTGCCCCAACAGTCCGTTGAAGGCTATACGGGGGGAGGAGGTAGCTTTGTCTTTGCTCTCAGTGAGCCGAGTCACATTTTGGTTGGCACGGCGTGATTTTTTTCTACATTTGCGAAAAACCGTTGCCAAAGCGTTTTCTTTGCCAGGTGAAGAAATAAAAAAAAATAGACATATTTAGAGAAAGCTTCTCTTTGTCGTGGGTTAAGCCAACATAAATTGGTGGGGGGGGGGGGGAATGTTCCATGAGTTACAATTCAACGTGTGGAAGAAATCCCCGCCAACGCCGTCGCGTGCGCACGAGCTTGACTCACCGCTACGTGCGAGTACGCGCACGCTCGTACCTTTTTATTGTGCGCGCATTCTTGCAAACTTGCCCTGGAACATTTCGACATCGGAGAACGAACCGAAATAACGTGGTTTTTTTTACGACGTTTTTGTTTTTCCAACGGGGGAGATTTTGGAATAACACTCAACTTTAGATTTAGTTTTTTTGCTGTTGAAAAAAGAACCCCCCCCCCCCCACCCACTATATATATTTTTTATCCCGTTCGGGACCGGGTACCCGATACCCGTACCCTACCCGATACCCGGCTACCCGTACCCGGCCGGGTAGCCGTTTGCGACCCTGGTGCGGCCGGGTACGGGTAAGGAATCAAAACCCGTTTGCGACCTCTGATTTAGAGGGAGCGGCCCACGGAATGCGATAGCGGAGAGGAGAGAGCTTTTCGGTAAAGTCACGTAGGTAAAAAATAATAATAAAACAATAAATGAAATTATCTCAATCAAATCAGGAGAGAGCTTTACCTCCGGCATGCCTTCGAGTGACCTCAGACGCGTCTCCGCCTGTGGGCGTGCGAGAGCCGTGAAATCCGGCTTTACCTCCTCGCACGCCACATGAAGGGCACGGAGTGGCTTTCCCACCGCCCCGTCCTGTTGGGTTTATTGGGGCCACGATCTCCCCCTCCTCCTTCTCCTCCTTCAGTAACCTCCCCCCCCCCCCCCCGTGCGATCGGTCCGTCCACTCCCCTCTGACCCGTTGCCGCGTCTTTCGACCGATAGACGGCTTCCAATCCCGTCCCGGGCGGTTTGATTGACGGCCCACTTCCGTTCAAAACCTCGAATCTCGTCCCTTAAAAGCTGTCGGGACAATCTTGTTTTTCTTATGGTTGCCTGCGATTTTTTTTTCGTTCGTAATGTTTTTTTTGGTTATGACATCGGCGGTGCGCGTGGTCACGGGGAGTTTGCCAAAGACAGACGGCCCGCACGGCTTTGTGATTATTGCGCGTTCCCATGCGATGTTCGGCCGTTGGTGCCTGTGCGTGCGTGCGTGGGTGTGCGCGCACCCGCAAGCGGTTCGAGAGCACCACGCCACAAACCCGGCGGCCCGGGTTTGATTCGCGGCCCGCGGCCAACGGCAGTGACGATTATCGGAACCGGTCCTGGGCCTCTCCTAGGTCGACTCGGCCTCAAATGAGTACCTGGTGCTCCGTGTAAACATCGCCACTGGGCCACCCGGCCACCCACCCACCCCCTCGTGTGCCCTGGTGGCCTTCGTAAGGTGCCTCCTCGCTGAACAGCACTTGCCCTGCAAAGTCTATTGAGGCTATACGGGTGGAATTTGTTGTTGCCTTTTGTGCCCGCACCAATCCTATCTAAGGTCATCGCTTAAGTGCGCCGTACTCCCAGACTAAACTAAGGCGCAAGTGACTCAATGCCGTCGCCGCTGCTGCTGCCGCTGCCGCACAATAGCGAAGGCCGATAACGAACCCAGGCCGCTCGTTGGTGTTTTCCAGTCTTGAGCAGATAGATACACGTGATACGGGCGAGGGGAGGGAGCGAGCGAGCCAGAGGGAGAGAGGGAGGGAGGCAAGCGAGGGAGGGAGGAAGCGGTGGAAAAGTTTTGAGAGCAAGGAGCGAAGAAGACCGTCACGCCAGACTCGCACTTGAGCTCACACTTCTATGTAGACAGTGCTTTGTATACCCAAGAACCTGTTAGTCTGCCGGCAATGTTTTTCTCTACAGGTGATGGGGCCGTCTGTGGGCGATGTTAGTAAGTGGGGCAATGTTAGGTCTGTGAAAACAATAAATTGTAAACTCCGTTTATTTTTCCAGGCGAGGCCCACCGAGCTATGAGCAGCCCTTTCTCACGAGAGAATCTGGACACAAAATGATGGCCCCTTGATCGTCGCGTGGAAATTCACCGTGGCCAAACAACCCCCAAAGCGCTCGCAACGCAGAACGGGTTCGCGAAGCCAACCTCATTTCCTGTGCCGCCAACAAAACCCAAAACCACCCCCCCCCCTGCCCCAAAGTGCCGGCTTACGGATATCAGGGATTATGGGTATCAGGGATTACGGGTATCGGGGGCCTCCCCCCCCCTCCCGCCCCCCGTGTTGGCCGACCGAACGGGAGGAGGTGGGGAGCAGCCGTCCGTCCGGTTCACTTGGCATCGATAAATATACAGGGACTCCTCTACTTAGGAACGAGTTAAGTTCCAGAGGTCTTGTTCGTAAGTCCAACTTTACTCCCGTCGATTCTAAACACGTTGTACGGCGTGTACACTAAACACGGGGAATGGCTTTAAAAGTTGTATAATCTCCTGTAGATGTAGATGCCACTGGTTCTTCACGTTCTGCGGATGTAGATGCCACCACCGCCATCGATTGCGTGGTGGCTGAACTTATGACTCTCAGTCTGAACGGGCACCTGGACCTACGGACAGGGTTTGTTCGTGTCTCTGAAAGTCCGTAAGTCGAATGTTGGCAAGCAGAGGAGCCCCTGTATCCGGCCGGCCGCGCGCGTTAATTACACTGGTCAACAAAAATAAAATTCTGGCCTGGACTTTTGCAGCTGCTTTAGACTAATTCAGGGTGCTGATTCCAAATCTGATCTCAGATTTGCTCTATCACATCTCGTTTTTATGCTTTCGGCATACCCCATTTTCATTGATTTTACCCCAAATTAACTCTGTCACTTATGATTGCAAGTTGTTGCGAGTCGGTGACTGCTTTAGTGTTAAAATATGGTGCTGTATTTTTAGGATAGTGTGTTTATAATATCATTTTATGTAGATATCCACATTTATTTAATATTTTTCTTCTGCAGTTTTTATTGAAAATGCAACATTTGATATCTCAAAAACCTGATGTGATGGACAAAAACTGATGCCAGATTTGGAATCGGCATCCCAAAATTACATTAAAACCGTTGGAATACCTTATGCCAGAAAAAGTGTGTTGACCAGTGTACAATCGTCGCGCTCGTCCTCTCTCTGGCTTTGCCCGTTGTCAGTCGATGACGTCTCGGGCCCGAGGTTCTCCGTGGTGACATCGACCGCCACTTGGTGACTAACGGCGGTTGTTGTTGTTGTTGTTGTGGCGGTTGTTGTTGTTGTGGTTGTTGCGAGCGAGCGAAGTTTGCTTGTTGTCGGGCCGGCTCCGCAACGGTTCCCTTCCATAACAAACGGCAACGTCGCCACCTATTGCACAAAGACCAACTTGGCAGACTTGGTGAGGCTTTTCCTGCGTACCCCCCCCCCACTACCAGCAGCCGGGCGCATTCGGGGCCCTGTGACTGGACAGTGACAAGCCGACCAGCAGTGGAGCGCAGAGCAGCGCTTCGTCTAAACGCCCGCGTCCTTATTCTTGGTTCTTTCGGTAAAGTCACGTAGAAAGGGAAATAATAAAATAATAAAAATAAAACGTAATCAAATAAAATTCTCACGACGTTTCGGTCACAACGCAAGCAGCCGTCCTCGGGTGAAGAAACAGAGCTGTCGGAAAGACAGCGTCCTAAGGACGCTCTGTTTATTCACCTGAGGACGGCTGCTTGCGTTGTGGCCGAAACGTCCTGATAATTTTATTTTATTATGTTCAATTTGTAGTCTTTTATTATTTCCCTTCTACGTGACTTTACCGAAAGAACCAAGAACATGAATCCCTGCAGTCACGAAAGCTTTAAATAGAAATTTGGCCCCGTCCTTCTCGATTGAAAACTAATTTTTATGTTTAAAGTCCAGATTGAAAACTCATTTTTTGTAGAACTGCTTTTTGCGTTAAATTTTGTGTCCCCTCCCCCCCCCACCCCCGCCGCAACGCACCTCCGATTAGCATTGGTTGGCTACGTACGGTGCGAAAGAAGTTCAATGTACACGTGCGTGAACACCACTCCCTCCTGCGGCGTAATCGACTGTTTACGCCGCTTCGTAATTGCTTCCCAGGGTCTGGGGGTCCCTTCCCACGCCGCACTGCTTCTGCATTGGCGCCACACCCCCCCCCCCGCCGTCAGAGAGAGGGGTCACACAGCGGACACAATCGGTGCTGGTGTGGAGTAGACTTGGTGCCCGTCATGGGAATGTGGAATTTCCACCGCCATCTCCGATGCGTGTCCGATCGAGACGAGCAAGGTTTGAGCAACACGAGAATTGTACATTTTTTTTCTAGGAGAGATTTCTTTTTTAACATAGCGGCCTCTAGTGGCTGCAGCCTTTGACAAGAGACATGCAAACTCCAAATATACAGCAGCAGGCATCGTCAGGGTTGGGATCGAACCCACGACATCCTGTACACCAGGCGAGGTAGTTAACATCTCCTAGCCACCGTGATGATGATGAGAGAGAGAGACGCAAACTCCAAATATACAGCAGGTGCCGGGGTCGGGATCGAACCCACGACCTCCTGTGTACACCAGGCGAGGTAGTTAACATCTCCTAGCCACCGTGATGATGATGAGAGAGACACGCAAACTCCAAATATACTGCAGGTGCCGGGGTCGGGATCGAACCCACGACCTCCTGTGTACACCAGGCGAAGTAGTTAACATCTCATAGCCACCGTGATGGTGATGACAGAGAGACACGCAAACTCCAAATATACTGCAGGTGCCGCGGTCGGGATCGAACCCACGACCTCCTGTATACCAGGCGAAGTAGTTAACATCTCCTAGCCACTGTGGTTGGCCCAGGAGAGTCTCACTGCATCTCAACCATTGTTTTCAGCAGGTGGCGATGCTGCTGCTGCTACGTAATCCCAAATCAGTCATTTGCAGTCTCAATTTTCATCACTGTGATATTTGTCTGAAATCAGTTACATTGTATGCAGGTCGTGGGTTTGACCCCGACCCCTGCTGTGTATATTTGGAGTTTGCGTGTCTCTCTCTCTCCGTGGACGCGTGGAATTTTTCTCCGGGTTCTCCTGTTTTTCCCTCTCTATGCACGTCTATGGGTCTCTATGCATCTCTATGGGTCTCTATGACCCTCCATGGATCTCTATGCATCTCTATGGGTCTCTATGACCCTCCATGGATCTCTATGCATATCTATGAGTCTCTATGACCCTCCATGGATCTCTATGCATCTCTATGGGTCTCTATGATCCTCCATGGATCTCTATGCATCTCGATGGGTCTCTATGACCCTCCATGGATCTCTATGCATCTCTATGGGTCTCTATGACCCTCCATGGATCTCTATGCATCTCTGTGGGTCTCTATGACCCTCCATGGATCTCTATGCATATCTATGGGTCTCTATGACCCTCCATGGATCTCTATGCATCTCTATGGGTCTCTATGACCCTCCATGGATCTATATGGTCTCTGAATCTCTATGGGTCTCCATGCATCTCCATGGATGTCTATGGTCTCTGAACCTATATGGGTCTCCATGCATCTCTTTGGGTCTCCATGCATCTCTTTGGGTCTCCATGCATCTCTATGGGTCTCTCCGCGTTTAGAAGTGTTTGGCTACCGCTATACATTTCCACACGATAAGCCCACTTTTGTGTGGCCGGGTCACTTGTGAAAAAGAGCTGTAACAGCTCGGTGCGCCTTACCTGGTAAACAAACAAGAACATTGTTGCACAGAACCCAAGCAGAACCGGGCAAGGAGCATCTCGACTGCACGCATGGAGAGGCACGGCAGCCCTTCGCCCTGTGAGGCACCATGGGGTTTGCTTGCCCGCCCGTTCAAGCAAAACAATACGTCCATCAGATGAGTACCTGGTGCCCGATGTATGAAAACGTCGCCACGAGGGAGACAAAGGCGGTCGAGCGTGGTGCTGGCCACCCACACCCCCCTTAACAGGTGCTCCTAACTCACTACAAACAGCACTTGCCCCTACAGTCTGAGAAGGCTATATGGGGGGATCTTTGTCTTTGCGTCCACTGCCCCACGCATGCGGCAACCACACCTCCATTTTGTGCTTTAAGGTGGTGGTGGTGGCCGTGGTGGTGGTGGTAGCCGTGGTGGTGGCCGTGGTGGTGGTGGTAGCCGTGGTGGTGGTGGCCGTGGTGGTGGTGGCGGTGGTGGCCGTGGTGGTGGTGGCCGTGGTGGTGGCGGCCGTGGTGGTGGTGGTTTGTGTTTTACGACTTGCTTAGAAGTTTCCCGCCAAAATTCCCCCTCCTCTCTGCCCGTTTAAAAAAAAACACTGCAAGAGGCCTGAAATGTGTGTGTGTGCGCACGTGTCTGTGCATGTGTCTGTGTGTATGTATATCTGTGTGTGTGTGCGCATGTGACTGTGTGTGTGTATATCTGTCTGTGTGCATGTGTCTGTGTGTGTGTGTGTACATCTGTGTGTGTAAATCTGTGTGTGTGTGTATATATATCTGTGTCTGTGTGCATGTGTCTGTGTGTGTGTGTACATCTGTGTGTGTGTACATCTGTGTGTGTGTGTGTACATATGTGTGTGCGTGTGTATGTCTGTGTGTATATCTGTGTCTGTGTGCATGTATCTGTGTGTGTGTACATCTGTGTGTGTGTGTACATCTGTGTGTGTGTGTCTGTGTGTGTGTGTCTGTGTGTGTGTGTACATCTGTGTGTGTGTGTATGTCTGTGTGTATATCTGTGTCTGTGTGCATGTATCTGTGTGTGTGTGTACATCTGTGTGTGTACGTCTGTGTGCGTGTGTATGTCTGTGTGTATATCTGTGTCTGTGTGCATGTATCTGTGTGTGTGTGTACATCTGTGTGTGTGTGTACATCTGTGTGTGTGTGTCTGTGTGTGTGTGTACATCTGTGTGCGTGTGTCTGTGTGTGTGTGTACATCTGTGTGTGTGTGTCTGTGTGTGTGTGTACATCTGTGTGCGTGTGTATGTCTGTGTGTACATCTGTGTGTGTGCGGAGCGGTAGTGTAGCGGTATTCGCGCTGCGTTACGAACCCGGCGACCCGAGTTCGATACCCTCGCAGGGCCAACACCGGTGACGATTATCTGAACCAATCCTGGGCCTCCCCGAGGTCAACTCAGCCTAAAATGGGTACCTGGTGCAGTGCCGGATGAAGCTAGTGCAGTGCCTGTGGCATTTGTTATAAAGGGGCCCTAAATTTAGTAGCATAACTATTAAAACACACATTTTTTTACTTGCATAGTAAAGTAATTATATTTTTTCATTTGCTATACAGCCAGATAATACAACAAATCGATAACCTTAAACACCCAGTCGTTCGTCGAAGTTGAAGGCGGTATAGTACTATAGTAATAGAGCAAGTGCAGAATCACTGAACCGGAATTGATAGCCTGAAAGCATTTAGCGCCAGGGCCCTTTAAAGTGCGGGGCCAGTAGCATGTGTAGCTACTTGTGCTACTAGGATCATCCGGTACTGACCTGGTGCGGTGTGTACAAACATCGCCACTGGGGAGACAAAGGCGGCCGGGCGTGGTGCTTGCCACCCACCCCCTCGTGTGCCGTGCCGGCCTTCATAGGTGGCGCTACTCGCTAGCACCTACATCTTCGTTTTTAATCCACCACTAACCTTTTGACGAGTGATTTCATCAATCTTTCATTCTTTATTGTGGGCTGTTTTAAAAATGTATCCGCATTGTATTTAAAGGTTTGCCGCTGTTTTTGCATCTACCGGGATCCGGCTTTTATATCTGTCATCAACATTTCCGATCATCGCCATCATCCATCATCATCATCGTCGTCCTCATCATCCATTCCCCATTTGAGGAACATCATCTACTGCTTTGAAGGTGGATAATGATGATGATGATGCTTGGATGCTGCTTGTGTGCAGTTGGAAGAGAGAGTTCCGTTCAGGGCTAGTGTTAACCAAGAGGCCACAGTAGGCACTGTGCCTAAGGGCCTACGAAAACTATGACCGCGTTTTTTTGTTGTGTTTGAATGATAAGAAAAATGTAACCAAGATATATCTTCACGATCGATGGAAATCAATGGCATCCTTTTTAAAGCTGCGTCATCCCAAGTGATAATCATGGTAAATTAGTAATAATAATAGTCCAAAAAATTGTTGAAGAAATGTTCCCCGAAATTATTTTTAGGCTAATCTTGTTTTTTCTCTCTCTCAATAATTAAAAATTTCATCTGCTTATCTGCGGCACACAGCGCGCGCTTCCATCGAATTAGGGCTCGGACTAAATAATGAACGTACCACTAAAACGACATCTGTCCAGCGGCTGAACAAAGTGTACACGTGAAACAAGAGCGTGGCAACGGCGGTAGTAGTAGTGACATGAGCAGCAGTAGCAACTTTTGGAAAATTATCACTGAAGGCCTACGAAACATAAGTGCCTAGGGCCTACAAGAACATTAATCCGGCCCTGGTTCAGGATGACCGGTCCAGTTACGGAGAAAACGCCTCCTGATTCTGGAGGGTTTTTTTCTTCGTCGTTTTTTGTCAAAGTTGAAACGGCATTGAAGCATCTCGATGGTTAAGCCTGAGCTGGCTAATACCAGCATTTTTGTTTTATTGTTGGTGCTTATCAGCGGCAGGCGTGCGCACGTCCGCACACACCGTAACGTATCTTGCTGTTAAAAGGTCTGAGAACATTTTCATGGGAAATTTACTGGACAGTATTATAAACTAAATTGAAACTGCTTTGTTTTTTTATTTCGCCAGCAACCTGCCCATCGCAAATGATAGCTCAACGAGAAGTGGCTTATCACGTGGAAATGTATAGCAGGCAGATACTCTCAATGCGTGCTTCTAAATGTGGAGGGGAAAGACGGGAGGACACAGAGAAAAATCCACACGACCACGGGGAGAGAGAGAGAGAGAGACACGCAAACTCCAAATATACAACAGCAGGCGTCAGGGTCACGATCGAACACACGACCTCCTGTACACCAGGCAAGGTAGTTAACATCTCCTAGCCACCGTGATGATGATGATGATGAGAGAGAGAGACACGCAAACTCCAAATATAAAACAACAGGCGTCAGGGTCGGGATGGATCCCACGACCTCCTGTACACCAGGCGAGGTAGTTAACATCTCCTAGCCACCGTGATGATGATGATGAGAGAGAGAGACACGCAAACTCCAAATATACAACAACAGGCGTCAGGGTCGGGATGGATCCCACGACCTCCTGTATACCAGGCGAGGTAGTTAACATCTCCTAGCCACCGTGATGATGATGATGAGAGAGAGAGACACGCAAACTCCAAATATACAACAACAGGCGTCAGGGTCGGGATGGATCCCACGACCTCCTGTATACCAGGCGAGGTAGTTAACATCTCCTAGCCACCGTGATGATGATGATGAGAGAGAGAGACACGCAAACTCCAAATATGCAGCAGGCGTCGAGGCTTAAACCCCCACTGTCGTTTCTGAGATTGGGAGCATTCAGGGTGGAGTGTATCTAAAGGGTGCCGTGATGTCAAGATGTGAACAACCTCACCTGGTGTACAGGAGGTCGTCTGTTTGACCCTGACGCCTGAAAATTTTGAGTTTTTTGTGTTTCTCTCCCCGAGGTCGTGTGGATTTTTCCTCCGGGTCCTCCGGTTTTTTCCCTCCACGTTTTTAGAATCGACGTGAGCACGCGTTTGAGAGTTGTTACGTTGTAGCTGCTGCTGTAGATGTCTCCACGCTAAGCCACTCCGTTGAGCTATCGTTTGTGGGTAGCCTGGTCGCTTCTGAAAAAAGAGCAACATGCCAGCCTTTTGGCGTCATCTGGTCCAACCCATGTGAGACTAGGCTCTAAGGAAAGCTGTCTCGGGTGTGGACCAATCAACTTCAAGGACAGTGTCTTCTTGGTTCTTTCGGTAAAGTCACGTAGAATAATAAAAATAAAACATAATAAAATGAAAAAATTATTTCATTTTATTATGTTTTATTTTTATTATTGTATTACTTCCCTTCTACGTGACTTTACCGAAAGAACCAAGAAGATGAGTCCCTGCAGTCACGAAAGCTTTAAATCGAAATTCAAGGACAGTGCATACCAGAGGTGGGACAAAGTCATTGTTATGCAAGTCCAAGTCGAGTCGCAAGTCATCAAATTCATGACTCGAGTCTGACTCGAGTCCAAGTCACATGACTCGAGTCCACATCTCATAGGTGGGACAAAGTCATTGTTATGCAAGTCCAAGTCGAGTCGCAAGTCATCAAATTCATGACTCGAGTCTGACTCGAGTCCAAGTCACATGACTCGAGTCCACACCTCTGGTGCATACATTATCAGAGTTTTTTGTTTGCATTATGGCTGCAGGTATTGTGGTCTATGCAAACATGACTCCTTGTAAAAAGGTGTCAGTTTTGTTGCCAGATAGAAGGGTAAAAAACCAATTATCATATTTTTTACTGGCAAATGAGGTTCCAATGGTGTAAATGCTGCACCCCGAGCCCTCATACTCTGATGGTGCGTTGTCCTTGAGTTGTGCGCCTTTTGACGTCATCTGGTCCAACCCATGTGAGACTAGGCTCTAAGGAAAGCTGTCTCGGGTGTGGACCAATCAACTTCAAGGACAGTGCAGATATTATGAGAGTTTTTTGTTTGCATTATGGCTGCAGGTATTGTGGTCTATGCAAACATGACTCCTTGTAAAAAAAGGTGTCAGTTTTGTTGCCAGATAGAAGGGTAAAACACCAATTATCATGCCAGCTTAGTTTTGAGGCCTTACCTAGTAAAAAATTAAAATAGTTTATAGGTTTTTTGTTGTTGTTGTTGTTATCCGGTGGTGGGCATACGCCAACGTCATTTAACCGTGGGTATTCAACTGTAAAAGTGAACGTTTGAACAAAAATATGTAACAGATAAGCCTCTGTCACCACAAGTGAAACGTGCACGCCCCTAATAAAATAAATAAAGTTAAACCGGCCGGGCAGCTCGGCTAGAGAGCGAGCGGCTCGCAAGTTACGTACGAGTTCAACTCCTGGTTGCGGGTTGACTCAGCCCATCATCATCATCATTTCCCCCCGGGGTCGATAAAATGGTAACCGCTTTGCGGCGGAGTCCAACGGCGGTTGTCCCATGAAGCAACTCTAAAACTGAACTAGAATTTATTTTTTTGGCTTTACCGGGTGCAAGGGCCCCGCCGAGTTACGTATCTTTTTGTCAAAAGCGACTCTAAATATCGCAAATGATAGCTCAACAAAGTGGCGGCTTGCCATCATCATCATCGTCGTCGTGGTGTGGAATTGTAAAGCAGCAGCCAAATGCTCTGAACGCGTAGAGACCCATAGAGATGCATGGAGACCCAAAGAGATGCATAGAGACCCATAGAGATGCATGGAGACCCAAAGAGATGCATAGAGACCCATAGAGATGCATGGAGACCCAAAGCGATGCATAGAGACCCATAGAGATGCATAGAGACCCATAGAGATGCATAGAGACACAAAGAGATGCTTAGAGATCCATGGAGGTTCATAGAGACCCATAGAGATGCATAGCAGCCGTTAGGGTCGGAATCGAACCCACGACCTCCTGTACACCAGGCGAGGTAGTTCCCATCTCGCCTTTCGCCCATGCCATACGAATGTGGAATTTCCACCACTTTCTCAAGGCGAGGAGGTGGGGGGGGCAATTAGTGCCTCAACAGCCCACGTGGGCAAAACAAACAATAACCGGGGGGGGGACTTTAATGTTTTTTTTTTCTAGATTTTCTTTTTAAATCAATAAAAAAAGCCTCGTAATGTTTTTATTTAGTTTTTTTGGGGCCTCGATATTCGCAGGCGGCGATGTGTTCCCGTGCGCGCTGCCGCGGACGTGAGCCGTGTGGACGGGGGGGGGGGTAGACTCTTGAGATGCGGTCAAGGCGGGGAGCCACATTTCTGGACGTAGCTTGCGTTCTTACGACAGCTGCGCGCATTAAGCGTGGCCGCAGCAACAACAACAACAACTGGGGAATTTTAGATGTAGATTTCTTTTTAATCCTTTATATTAAGTTCGCTTGCTTGCTTGCGCGCTTACGACCGTGCAAAACTTTCGGTCGTTTTTTAACCCACTTCCTGTGATCCAATCGAGCTGACATTTTGCACACAGACTCGTTGTGCGTGACAATTTATTTTCGTGAAAAAAAATTAAAAAAATTTCCACTTTTTAGGAAAAAAAAATTTTCATATTTTATTTAAAATACCAATGTGATAAAAATGAAACTCTTACTCAAGAAACACAAATGAATAATAAAATAAAACCGATGCCACGCACATAAAGGATTTATAGTGAAAAACTTTGTTTTTACGGGTTAATTTTTTTTATCACGCGTTTCTTATATCTTGGCGGTATTTACTTCTCGGCATAGGGCCCTCTGCCTTTCGGCACCAAATCCTCGCCTGGTGTACAGGAGGTCGTGGGTTCGATCTCAACCCTGACACCTGCTGTATATTTGGAGTTTGCGTGTCTCTCTCATCATCATCACGGTGGCTAGGAGATGTTAACTACCTCGCCTGGTATGCAGGAGGTCGTGGGTTCCATCTCAACCCTGACACCTGCTGTATATTTGGAGTTTGCGTG
The DNA here is from genome assembly GCF_964198595.1 of Lampetra fluviatilis. Lineage (NCBI taxonomy): Eukaryota > Metazoa > Chordata > Hyperoartia > Petromyzontiformes > Petromyzontidae > Lampetra > Lampetra fluviatilis. The sequence continues at coordinate 4,742,774 of NC_136330.1, forward strand.
TCTCTCTCATCATCATCACGGTGGCTAGGAGATGTTAACTACCTCGCCTGGTATGCAGGAGGTCGTGGGTTCCATCTCAACCCTGACACCTGCTGTGTATTTGGAGTTTGCGTGTCTCTCTCTCTCTCCGTGGTAGCGTGGATTTTTTTTTCTCCGGTTCCTCTGATTTTTCCCTCCACGTTTAGAAACATCAAGTTCAAGTTGATTTATTAGGTGTAGCCCTGTGAGCCATTCGGCTCTTGAATCGGGTGCAACTGCAACAAACAGAAAACAAAAACATGAACAAGAAAACATCTTGTAGTGACTATGTGCAAACAGAAAATCCAAGAAAAGACAGCAAAATATTGCAGAAAAAGCACCGTACACCAAACACTGTGTGCAAAAATCCCAGTGGGATGCAAGTCAAACAACAACAACAACCACAAGACAACTTAGCTGAATGCCATCAGTCTAACTCTGAAACATGAACTATAGTGAGATTAATTAGATTATTTAGGTGCCATAAATGTCCAAATGGTAAGCCACTTTGTTGAGCTATCGTTTGTGGCCAGGTCGCTTCTGAAAAATAAGTTAATACCTCTGAGCTTCGCCTGGAAGGATGTGGATGGGTTGTTTGTGTTTGGGTGATTTGTTTACCTTTGCACTCCTATCGTGTTTGTTGTTGTGACGCTCTTACCTCGTGCCCCTACTGGACATCTGTAAATAATTGCTTTATAGCCCGTCGGATTCCGACAATATAAAAACATATTCCCTTTCTGAAATCGGACAGCATCGCTGCCCGATCTCGTCCATTGCTCGTTTGTGAGCCTAGTCGGTGCTTTTGCCTCTTACCGGGCAAACAAAATCACGGCGTGAGCCGTTGCTTAACAGCGCTGCGGCGTTCACGCCACGTAACCGCGTTGTCACTGCAACGGCGTTCTTCCTTTTCGCACAACGCAGAACGCCGTGCCGTTAGAACGCGGAACGCCGTGCCGTTATAACGCAGAACGCCAGGCCGTTAGAACGCAGAACGCCGTGCCGTTAGAACGCAGAACGCCGGGCTGTTAGAACGCAGAACGCCGTGCCGTTAGAACGCAGAACGCCGTGCCGTTAGAACGCAGAACGCCGGGCTGTTAGAACGCGGAACGCTGTGCCGTTAGAACGCGGAACGCCGTGCCGTTAGAACGCAGAACGCCGTGCCGTTAGAACGCAGAACGCCGTGCCGTTAGAACGCAGAACGCCGTGCCGTTAGAACGCAGAACGCCGTACCGTTAGAACGCAGAACGCCGTGCCGTTAGAACGCAGAACGCCGTGCCGTTAGAACGCAGAACGCCGTGCCGTTAGAACGCAGAACGCCGTGCCGTTAGAACGCGGAACGCCGTGCCGTTAGAACGCGGAACGCCGGACTGTTATAACGCGGAACGCGCACCATTCAAACACAGCAGACGTCAGGGTCGGGATCAAACCCACGGACCTGTGTACATGATCTGGATAATACGGCATATGTTGACTGGATTTAATAAATTCCTTACCGCAAACATTTTTTTTGTGTAAATGTCGAAGTTGTTGGAGCTGTGCACTTTTAAATCAAAACAAATTTCTTTAGAAACTGCTCATTGACGGTAGTTTGCAGAGGTGGGACAAAGTCATTGTTATGCAAGTCCAAGTCGAGTCGCAAGTCATCAAATTCATGACTCGAGTCTGACTCGAGGCCAAGTCACATGACTCGAGTCCACACCTCTGGTAGTTTGTTGACCTTCCCCCCCGCCACCCCCACCCCCAGCATCTCTAATTATCATGGTTGGCCATGTACGGTGCGAAAGCAGTTCAACATACGTACGCACACAGAGACTCACTGACACCCAGGCCCATAGAGACACCCATAGAGACCCACAGAGACACCCACAGATTAGCACGATTGGCCACGTATCGTGCGGACGGGCAGAGGATGTTCTCGTGCGATTGTTTTGAATTTTTAAAAAAATGTGCTTGCAGAATGTTGGACTTCCGCGGGAGAATCGGCGGTGGTTGCAGTGCGTGTTGGCGCGTGTCTCTGTGCGTGTTTGTGTGAGTCCGTGTCTATGAGTGTGCGTGTCTCTGTGCGTGTCTCTCTGCGTGCGTGTTTCTGTGAGTGTGTGTCTCTGTGCGTGCGTGTCTCTGTGCGTGTGTGTGTGAGTGCGTGTCTCTGTGATGTGCGTGCGTGTCTCTGTGCGTGCGTGTGTCTGTGCGTGCGTGTCTCTGTGCGTGCGTGTCATTCTGCGTGCGTGTCTCTGTGCGTGCGTGTCTCTCTGCGTGAGTGTCTCTGTGCGTGCGTGTCTCTGTGCGTGTGTGAGTGCGTGTCTCTGTGATGTGCGTGCGTGTCTCTGTGCGTGCGTGTCTCTGTGCGTGCGTGTCTCTCTGCGTGCGTGTCTCTCTGCGTGAGTGTCTCTGTGCGTGCGTGTCTCTCTGCGTGCGTGTCTCTGTGCGTGCGTGTCTCTCTGCGTGCGTGTCTCTGTGCGTGCGTGTCTCTGTGCGTGCGTGTCTCTGTGCGTGCGTGTCTCTGTGCGTGAGTGTCTCTGTGCGTGAGTGTCTCTGTGCGTGCGTGTCTCTGTGCGTGCGTGTCTCTCTATGCTTGCGTGTCTCTGTGCGTGCGTGTCTCTGTGTGTGCGTGTCTCTCTGCGTGCGTGTCTCTGTGCGTGCGTGTCTCTGTGTGTCTCTGTGCGTGCGTGCGTGTCTCTGTGCGTGCGTGTCTCTGTGCGTGCATGCGGGTCACCGTGACTTCGTCTGGAATCAAACGGAGCGACAAATGAAAACAGGGGGAGATGGCGGCGTGGACAGTTCCCGCGTGGCTTTAAAAAACACACGGGGAAAAAAAACCCCTAAATGACTATATTCTGACGGGAGGTTGGAGAAGGGGGGGTGGAGGGGTGGATAATGGCCCACAAATAGTCGCGTGCTCTTGACGTTTAAAACAAAGGGGAAAACAAAACAAAATTAACGGAGACAAACGCCTTCGCTTGCGGGAGCGTCGCCGTTTCCTTCAACGAAACAAGTCGGTGGCAATTCCACATTCCTATGACGAGGGGCGGGGCGGGCAACCGTGCTATAATCGGAGGCTATCCTGGTCTTATGAGTTGCATGCACGTACATATGTTGAACTTCTTTCGCACCGTACGTAGCCAACCGCGCTAATCGGAAGTGCGGGGGAAGGATAGCAACAAACTAGGAGTCTCTTTGCGAGTCTATGGGTCTCTGTGTGAGCCTGTGGGTCTTTGCGTGAGTTTATTTATGCGTGTATGTTGAACTTCTTTCGCACCGTACGTAGCCAACCGCGCTAATCGGAAGTGCGGGGGAAGGATAGCAACAAACTAGGAGTCTCTTTGCGAGTCTATGGGTCTCTGTGTGGGTCTTTGCGTGAGTTTATTTATGCGTGTATGTTGAACTTCTTTCGCACCGTACGTAGCCAACCGCGCTAATCGGAAGTGCGGGGGAAGGATAGCAACAAACTAGGAGTCTCTTTGCGAGTCTATGGGTCTCTGTGTGAGCCTGTGGGTCTTTGCGTGAGTTTATTTATGCGTGTATGTTGAACTTCTTTCGCACCGTACGTAGCCAACCGTGACAATCGGAGGTCGTTTTCCTGCTGAAGATAACGCTTCCGAGAGCGTGGCGTGAACTCCCTGTTTTTTTCGCACGGTGTTTTGTTCGTTTGTTGTTGTTGTTTAACGTGAGCGCACACGTGACAGATTAGACGCGCCATGGTTCACGTTTCCACTGGTTCCGTAAATCGTAGCAGACGCGTTATCATCTCGCCGTTGTCTTCGCTCCGTTATCATCTCGCCGTTGTCATCTCTCCGTTATCATCTCTCCGTTATCATCTCCCCGTTGTGTCCATGGCTGATCCCTGTCCCCGCCCCCCCAACCGCCCTCCCCCCACTCTGTGTCACGCGCGAAGTCAAATTCCCATGCAGCTACCGACCGTAACGATTCATTTGACAGATTGTGAAATAAAACTTATCCGTTTACATCGGATGCTCGTGGTGCCAGGGTGTCTGCTGTCTTCCGTGTGTCCTTCTGCACCCGCGTGTGATTGCTTGTCCATCTGTACTTCGTTCTGTCTTGTCTGCCCGTATATTTGTTTGTTATTACATCTGTCTGTCTGCTTGTCCACTCTACCAAACATCTCCCCGTCGATCTCCATCTGTCCGTGGGTCCGCCTGGCTGTCTGCTCCTGCCGCACTCCGGCTGTCTCTCCCTGTCTCTCCAACTGTCCGCGCATCCGTCTCTGTGTCCGTCCATCTGACCGTACATTTGTCTGTCCGTCACTGCGTCCACGTGTCCGTCTATGTGGGGGGTCTTTGTCTTTGTCCGTCCATCTGACCATGTGACTTGGGAAACATCCATTTAGTCTGTCTGCCTGTTTCTCCATCCACGTGTCCGTTTGTCCATCCGTCCGTTCACTAGCCACGTCTCCCGTCTGTCTGTCTGTCGGTCCATCGCTCCGTCCATTCTAAACTCTTTTTAAATCCTTTATATTAAGTTCACTTGCTTGCTTGCTTGCGCGCTTACGACCGTGCAAATCTTTCGGTCGTTTTTTAACCCACTTCCCGTGATCCAATCGAAAGAACCAAGAAGATGAATCCCTGCAGTCACGAAAGCTTTAAATCGAAACAACAACTTCGTCGCTCCGGGCTTGCGATCGCGTGCCTGTGCGCAAGCGTTGGCGCTCGACACTTGGCGTGGCCTCGGAAGTGCACCTGGCCTGGCGCAGGCGCCGTGGTGACTTTCACCGTCGCTTGGTGGCGAATGTCGGCTGGTATCGGTATTGGTTTGGTGCTCGCTGACAGCACTTGCCGCCCCCCCCCCCCAACAGCCTGCGCGCCGGTGGAAGTGGGTGGTGTTGGGATATTTGTCTTCACGTTTTCAGTTTGTGCCGCGTGTCTGCGCTCAGAAAACGAATTTCCCCGGCGCAAACCGAGCGGTGCTTCGGGTGCGTGAGAGCGAGCGGTGACAATCTGCACGGTTGCAAACGAGCGAAATGATAACATCAGCTTTGTCCCCACACCCGCCGCCCTCTCTCTCTCTCTCCCGGCACTAGTGACACTTGTTGAATAACTCGCGTAACGCATTCGATCGTATCGGGGCGCCACGGTGGCTCGGAGAGATGTTAACTGCCTCGCCCGGTATGCAGGAGGTCGTGGGTTCGATCCCGACCCCTGACGCCTGCTGTATGTTTGGAGTTTGCGTGTTTCTCCCCGTGGTGGCGTGCACTTCTCCTCCACGTGCTCCGGTCTGTGATATCCACTCGCCGCTGATGTTAGCCGTGGCCAAGAATGAAATTCGGAGCGCCGAGTTCTCGACGCAGTGCGCTCATCATTGCACCACCGCTCCACCCTGAGTGGTGACGATCGGGATGATGATGACAATCGCGACGATGAGTGTTATGATAAAAGTGATTAAGATGGTGACCATGATGGTGATGATGATGACCATGATGACCGTCATGGTGATGGTGATGATGATGGTGATGATGATAGTGATCATGATGGTGATCATGATGGTGATCATGATGGTGGTGGTGATGATGGTGATGATGATGATGATGACCATGATGGTGATCATGATAGTGATGATGATGATGGTGATTCATGATGGTGATGATCATGATGGTGATGATGATGATGATGATTCATGATGGTGATGACCATGATGGTGATGATGGTGATGATGATGATTCATGATGGTGATGATGGTGATGATGATCATGATGATGATGGTGGTGATGGTGGTGATGATGGTGATGATGATGACCCATGATGGTGATGATGGTGATGATGACCCATGATGGTGATGATGACGGTGATGATGATGATGATGGTGATGATGGTGATGATGATCATGATGATGATCATGATAGTGATGATCATGATAGTGATGATGATGATGGTGATGATGGTGATGATGATCATGATGATGATGGTGATGGTGATGATGGTGATGATGATCATGATGGTGATGATGATGATCATGATAGTGATGATGATGATGACCATGATGGTGATGATGATGATGATGATGACCATGATGGTGATGATGGTGATGATGGTGATGATGATCATGATGATCATGATGGTGGTGATGATGATGATGATGATGATCATGATGGTGATGATGACAGTGATGACCATGATGATGATGACGACAATGCTGAATCACGCTCATGATAACGACGACGACGATGATGACGATTGCGATGCCTGCCCTTTGACCCCTCCCCCCCCCACGTGTCGCAGTGATGTCCCAGCAGCAGCAGCAGCAGCAGCAGCAGCCATGGTTCCCAGCGGAGGGGGCATGGGCTCCCTGGGCATGGCTCCGCAGAGTCCCCCGACCTCGGGCCCCCCACTCATGGCCTTGGGCAGCCCCCCAGCGATGGTGGCGCAGCAGCAGCAGCAGCAGCAGAGGCAGCAGAAGATGAGGCTCCAGCGGCTGCAGATGGAGAAAGACCGTCTACGCATGCGGCAGGAGCAGCTCATACGGCAGGTGGGAGCGCGGGGTGGTTGTTGGTCATTGGCTCGAACGTCGTCATCATTGTCGTCGGCGTCGTCGTCGTCATGATCGCCTCCTTCATGGCCGTCACCGTGGTCGTTATCGTCAACGTCGTCGTCGTCGTAATCGTCTAGATCAACATCGTCGTCGTTGTCATCATCGTCGTCGTCTTCGTCATCATCGTCATCATTGTCATGGTATTAATATTCTTAGGTTTTTTTGGTAAAGTCACGTAGGTAAAAACATTAAAATTAATAAAAGTAAAATAAAATAAAACTAATTTTATTTAACTTTTATTAATTTTAATGTTTTTACCTACGTGACTTTACCGAAAAAACCTAAGAATATGAATCCTTGCAGTCACGAAAACTTCAAATCTAGAACATTGTCATGGTCTTTGTCATAATCGGCATCGTCATCATCATAATCGTCGTCATCATCGTCCTCTACATCAACATCGTCGTCGTCAACGTCGTCACCACCACGGTCATTGTCGTCATCGTCGTTGTCATCGTCATCATCGCCGTCATTATCATCGTCATCATTGCCATGGTCTTTGTCATAATCAGCATCGTCATCATCATAATCGTCGTCACCATCATAATCGTCGTCACCGTCATCGTCCTTATCAGCATCATCGACATCTTCATCATCGTGGGTGGATGGGTGAGTGTGCTTATGTCTGGCTGATGGCGGGGGGGTATCTCTTGAAGTGCTGGGGGGGGGGGGGCTGTCAGTATTTAGTGGTGGGGGGGCTGGGGGGGGGGTGGAATGTTCGAAGCGGACGTCTCAGGGCAACCCTGTCAGGTCTGGCGGCTCTAAACGGCGCGACGGCAAAACCCCTGGAACTTCCCCCCTGCTCCCCGCCAACGTCGTCTGAGCACGGGGGCCTTCGTGGGGCCTCTGTGGGGCCTCCGTGGGGCCTTCGTCGGACCTTCGCAGGACAAACGCCATGTACAATAATAATAATAATGCGGATAATAAATTAAGAGGGCGAACGCCACTTGGAAAAAATTGTCCTATCTTCCGATTATTAACACGAAGGAAAGTGTACCGCGCGTTGAACTTCTTTCGCGCCGTACGTAGACGACCACGACAATCGGACAGAACGGGGGCTTCGTTTTCCTCTTCGCCAGCTTCAACTCGTCACCGAAAGGTTCTTGGTTCTTTCGGTAAAGTCACGTACAATGGAAATAATAAAATAACAAAAATAAAACATAATTGGTTTCTTTCGGTAAAGTCACGTAGAATGGAAATAATAAAATAACAAAAATAAAACATAATTGGTTCTTTCGGTGAAGTCACGTAGAATGGAAATAATAAAATAACAAAAGTAAAACATAATTGGTTCTTTCGGTAAAGTCGCGTAGAATGGAAATAATAAAATAACAAAAATAAAACAATTGGTTATTTCGGTAAAGTCACGTAGAATGGAAATAATAAAATAATAAAAATAAAACATAATTGGTTCTTTCGGTGAAGTCACGTAGAATGGAAATAATAAAATAATAAAAATAAACCATAATTGGTTCTTTCGGTGAAGTCACGTAGAATGGAAATAATAAAATAAAAAAAATAAAACATAATTGGTTCTTTCGGTAAAGTCACGTAGAATGGAAATAATAAAATAATAAAAATAAAACATAATTGGTTCTTTCGGTAAAGTCACGTAGAATGGAAATAATAAAATAATAAAAATAAAACATAATTGGTGCTTTCGGTAAAGTCACGTAGAATGGAAATAATAAAATAAAGTAAAACATAATTGGTTCTTTCGGTAAAGTCACGTAGAATGGAAATAATAAAATAATAAAAATAAAACATAATAAACTAATTATGCTATAATAATAAAAATAAAACATAATAAACTAATTATGTTTCATTTTTATTATTTTATTATTTCCATTCTACGTGACTTTACCGAAAGAACCAAGAAGATGAATCCCTGCAGTCACGAAAGCTTTAAATCGAAATCGTCACCGAAAGTTTGCTCGGGGTTTCTTTTCTTCCGGCTCACATACGCCACCCAGTGGCAAGTGGCCGAACGACAGCCGACTCGGGTCTCGCGAACCGAATCTGGAATCGGAATGTTTTAGATATTTTTTTTTATATCCCTGGAGGAATCCCCGATGAGGCTTTGAAGCCCGTTTTTTTTTACCCCCCCCCCCCCCCTGAAATCAGAATCGTAATATTTATTTTCACTGGAGGAATCAGAAGAGCTGTGAAGCTCTTTAACACGTAGGCTTTTCGCCACCAATATCGTCCATAAGACAGGTTTTTTTTTGTTGAATCGCGTAAATATAGAAACGTGTCGTTAAACCCGCCACCACCCAACACAGCCAATTAGTTAGATTAGAGTGGGGGGGGTGGGGGAGAGTGGGGGGTGGGGGTGAGTGGGGGAGTGGGGGAGAGTTGGGGTGGGGGAGAGTGGGGGGGGGTATTACCGTGGCTAGGAGATGTTAACTACCTCGCCTGGCATACAGGAGGTCGTGGCTCGATCCCGACCCTGACGATGCCTGCTGTGTGTGGCGTTTGCGTGTCCTCTTTCCCCGTGGTCGCGTGGAATTTTCTGCCAGAGGTCCTCCCTCCCTCCCCTCCCTCCCCCCCCCTCTCCTCCCTCCCCTCCCTCCTTTTTTTTTAAAACGATCAGACGAGAAAGATGCTCAGTCTTTCGGCACTTTACTTCGTTCATCATGTCGTTTGTTTGTATTTTTTTTTCAAAGATATAACGCGAGTTTCCCGTGTAACATTCGTCCCACTGTGTGTCACTGTGTTCATAGACACCAACAAGAAACACAAATCACCCTCAAAAACCCATCACCACATCCCCTGTTTCTGCGCTACCAGCACCATAGCACCTCCCTCCCCTCCCCTCCCTCCCTCCCTCCCTCACTCCCTCCCCTCCCTCCCCTCCCCCTCCCCTCCCTCCCTCTCCTCCCTCCCTCCCTCCCTCCCTCCCCTCCCCTCCCTCTCCTCCCTCCCTCTCCTCCCTCCCTCCCTCCCTCCCTCCCCTCCCTCTCCTCCCTCCCTCCCTCCCTCCCCTCCCCTCCTAAAATCCCACTTGATTCTGCCCCCAGGAGCGCGTGTTGAGGACTCAGCTCCCCATGGACATGGAGGCGGTTCCGCAGCACCCCGTGTCGCCGCCTGGAATGGTGGCGGACATGCGCGCCATCACCACCAGCTCCGACCCCTTCCTCAGCAGGCATGAGGCTCATCCCCCCCGCTCCCTCGAGTCGCTGCATCGGTTGAACGCGTCGAGTTTGAAACCCGCGCGGTCTCTGTGCGTCTCTCTCTTTTTTTTTACGATCAGTGGAAACAAGAAGATGCTCGGTGTATTCGGCACTTTGCTTCGTTCATCATTTCGTAATTTTTTTTTTTTAACTTGGCTTTATGTAAACCCCCCCCCCCCCCTCTTGCTCTCTCGCTCGCTCGCTCACTCTCTCGCTCACTTTCTCGCTCACTCTCTCGCTCACTCTCTCGCTCACTCTCTCGCTCACTTTCTCGCTCACTCTCTCGCTCACTCTCACGCTCACTCTCTCGCTCACTCTCTCGGTCACTCTCTCGCTCACTCTCTCGCTCACTCTCCTCGCTCACTCTCTCGCTCACTCTCTCGCTCACTCTCTCGCTCACTCTCTCGTTCACTCTCTCGCTCACTCTCTCGCTCACTCTCTCGCTCACTCTCTCGCTCACTCTCTCGCTCACTCTCTCGCTCTCTCTCGCTCTCTCTCGTTCTGCATGCAGCCCTTCTCGCAGTCCGACGGCCTCCGACGGGTAGCTCATATCAGCATGCAGAGCTCCCCGTCATCTGCCACCGAGCACACGGCCTCCTCCATCGCCCACTGCTCCTTGCGTCTCTCTCTCTCTGTGTGTGTCTCTTGTGTGGAGAGGTGGTGCAGCGGTTAGCGCTACGCTGCGCTACGAACCCGGCGACCGGGGTTCGATTCCCACTCACGGCCAACACCGGTGACGATTATCTGAACCGGTTCTGGGCCTCCCCCTAGGTCGACTCGGCCTCAAATGAGTACCTGGTGCGGTGTGTAAACATCGCCACTGGGGAGACAAAGGCGGCCGGGTGTGGTGCTGGCCACCCACCCCCCTCGTGTGTCGTTCCGGCCTTCATAGGTGCTACTCGCTAACAGCACTTGCCCCTACAGTCTGTTAAGGCTATACAGGGGATCTTTGTCTTTTTGTGTCTCGACGAGTCTTTATGTCTCTATGGATCTGTCTCTCTGTGTGTGTCTTGACGGATCTCTCTCTGTGTCTCTATGGATCTCTGTGTATCTGTGAGTCTCTATGCATCTCGCTGTGTCTCTGGATCTCTGTGTTTCTCAGTGTCTATGGACCTCTATGTATCTCTCAGTGTCTCGATTGATCTCTATGTATCTCTGTGAGTCTCTCTGTATCTCCCCGTCTCTCTCTGTGTCTCTATGGATCTCTATGTATCTCTGTGTATCTGTGAGTCTCTATGCATCTCGCTGTTTCTCTATGGCTATCTCTATGTATCTCCCTGTCTCTCTGTGAGTCTCTCTGTATCTCCCCGTCTCTCTCTGTGTCTCTATGGATATCTGTGCGTCTCTGTGACACTGCGGGTGTCTCTCTGTGACCCAAATGAGACTTCCCCCATCTGTTGAGTTGGGGGTTTATGGCCAAAAAAAAAAATCTACGTTCGAAACTCACGTTCGCCCGTCTCGCGTGCGTGTGTGCGTGCGTGCCTATGTGTGTGTGCGTGCGTGTGTGTGTGCACGTGTGTGCGTGCGCGTGCGTGTGTAAGTGTGTGCGTGCGTGTGTGTGTGCGTGTATGCGCGTACGTGTGTGTGTGTGCGAGTGTGTGTGTGCGTGCCTGTGTGTGTGTGCGTGCGTGTGTGCGCGTGTGCGTGTGTGTGTGCGCGTGTGCGTGTGTGTGTGCGTGTGTGCGTTTGTCTATCCGCTGGGCGGACGAGCAGCGGCGGGACGTTCCACTCGCGTGACGAGAGTACGGACAGCGGCCTGGGCCTGAGCAACTACAGCCTGCCCCGCACGCCGGAGGACTTCCTGGGCAACGTCGAGGAGATGGACACGGGTAGCGTTGCCGTACCCTCCCCCCGCACCCTCCCCCCGCACCCTCCCCCCACACCCTCCCCCCGCAACCCTCCCCCCACACCCTCCCCCCGCACCCTCCCCCCACACCCTCCCCCCGCACCCTCCCCCCGCACCCTCCCCCCACACCCTCCCCCCGCAACCCTCCCCCCACACCCTCCCCCCGCACCCTCACCCCACACCCCACACCCTCACCCCACACCCTCCCCCCACTCCCTCCCCCCGCACCCTCCCCCCCGCACCCTCACCCCACACCCTCCCCCCACTCCCTCCCCCCGCACCCTCCCCCCGCACCCTCCCCCCGCACCCTCACCCCACACCCTCACCCCACACCCCACACCCTCACCCCACACCCTCCCCCCACACCCTCCCCCCGCACCCTCCCCCTGCACCCGACCCCCTATCCGCCACCCCGCGGCAAACCTCCAGTTGGCACGGTTGGCTACATGCCGCGCGAAAGAAGCTCACCATTCGCACGCACAACATACACACACACGCGCAACATACACACACGCGCAACATACACACACACGCGCAACATACACACACGCGCAACATACACACACACGCGCAACATACACACACGCGTACAACATACGCTCGCACAATATACGCACGTATGGCCGTACGTACAACATACGCACACGTGCAACATACGCACGTGCGTTCACAAACACGCACGTACAACATAGACACACGTGCACGTACAACATAGGCACATACGTACATACACACGTACGCACAACATAGGCAAATACATACACACGCACGTACAACATACGCACGCACAACACACGCACGCACGCACACCCACACACACGCGCAACCCGCCGCCGACCCTTAACCTCCCCCCTCCCTCCCCCCGCCCCGTTGGTCGTCCACGCAGGCGAGAGCCTGGGGCCCAACGGGGCCATCCCTCCGTGCGGCGCGGGGCCCCAGACCTCGACGCGCTTCCCCGACTTCCTCGAAGCCGTGCAGGGCACCGCCGGGGAGCTGGGCGCTTTGGAGGGCGCCGACGGCATGGGCGTCGACGGGGAGGACTCCCTGATGCCCTCGCTGCAGGAGGCGCTGAGCTCCGACCTGCTGAGCGACGTGGAGTCGGTGCTGAACCCCTCGAAGCTGGAGCAGGAGAACCTCCTCACGTGGCTCTGAGTGCGTCGCTTCCCGTCGCTTCCCGTCGCTTCCCGTCGCTTCCCGTCGCTTCCCGTCGCTTCCCGTCGCTTCCCGTCGCTTCCCGTCGCTTCCCGTCGCTTCCCGTCGCTTCCCGTCGCTTTCGGCCAAAGGGCGCTCGCTCGTGATCGCGAGGTCGCTGCCGGGAGTTGGATGGGTGGTGGCGGTGGCGGTGCGTGGATGGGGCGGGCGGGCGGTGGGTTGGGTTGGATTTCTTCCAGTTCGGTGTCGTTCAGGTGTGAGTCAGGTGTGGCGGACGGAGGGCGAGGGGGGAGGAGGAAGCTGCAAGGATGTCGAAGGTCAGGAAGGGGTTGGCGGGTCGCCAAGTCGTTGGGTAAGGAAGGGGGCTGCTTTGTAAAAAGAAAAGTGAAATACCGGGTGCAAAAAAATGTTAACACTCATATTCGTTTTTAATGTAAAACGAACGGATACTAATACACTGCAACATGATAACAAGTGTAATGTCAATAGCTTCAAAGAGTCCTCCACTCGTTCGCCACCAGTTGCGAACGCGTGCCCCGGAATCTTCTCCAGGTGGTCTCCAGAGCGCCGGTTGGCACACTTCTCACGGTTATTCTTGAAAATTCTCAAAAGTGTTAACACACTTTATTTTTTTTGACGGACCCTGCAATTGTTTTCTTTCGGGGCGTCTCCGTTTGGAGGCCGCCCCGACCCGCGGTCACCTCACGGCCGCAGCTCGGCGGTGGAGATAACGGAGGTTTGGCCGCAACTATCGGCGTCCGAGGCCGTCGACGAGCCCTTTGATCGCCGCGCCGATTCAACCGGATGGAAAACGATCGCCCCAACCGGCGCGGGGAATTCCCCCATTCCCGTGGCAGGGGGCGCACGGCGAAAGCGGCGGCCGCTTAAATGGCAACCGCCGTTGAAAGCCCTCTCGCCGTGGGGCCTTAGCTAGTCCTAGTCACGTGCTTACCTGCGTTGCATCTTACCAGCTGATGGGGCGGGGGAGGTTCCGGGAGAAAACTTAAGCCCGGAGCTGAACGATCCGCAAAACGTCGAGAGGGTTGGGGGGGGGGGCGGAGCGGGGCGGGGGCCTTCCAGCCGCGCGTTTTTTTGTTTTTGACGGTGGTCGGTGTAGCGAGCGAGCCCAGGAGCAAGCAGGATATCGGCCCAGCTTTAGAAGCATCGCAATGAAATAAAATAAAATAAAAAATTTTCTAAAATATACATTTAAATTTAAACAAGCGCCGGCTTAAAGAAGATGACCGAAGTGGAATCACTCGCGTCTCCGATAGTTGGGAGGGCTGCGCAAGTGACAATGATGGCAACAGGGGTGGTTTGTGGGTAGGTGTGGGTGTGTGTGGGTGTTTGTGGTTGTGTGTAGGTGTGGGTGTGTGGGTGTGTGTAGGGGTGGGTGTGTTTAGGTGTGTGGGTGTGTGTAGGTGTGTGGGTGTGTGTAGGTTTGGGTGTGCGGGTGTGTGTAGGTGTGGGTGTGTGTGGGTGTGTGTGGGTGTGGGTGTGTTTAGGTGTGTGTAGGTTTGGGTGTGTGTAGGTGTCAGTGTGTGTGTTTAGGTGTGTGTGTGTAGGTGTGTGTAGGTTTGGGCGTGTGGGTGTGTGTAGATGTGGGTGTGTGTGGGTGTGTGTGGGTGTGTGTAGGTGTGGGTGTGTGTGTTTAGGTGTGTGTAGGGGTGTGTAGGTGTGTGTAGGTTTGGGTGTGTGGGTGTTTTCCAGACTGCGCCGGTGTGGGATTATTAAGAGAGGCAGGGCCAGGCCAGGCAGTATTGTGCCGTAGGTATTTTTGGTATTCGTTAATTTGTATTATTTCTACTCTTGTTACTCGTCGCCCGATTTCTACCTATATATTCTGATTGTCCCGTCGGAGTCGAGCCCTCGACACGGAGACGCTGCCACGCGTGATGGGGACAGCGCCGCCGCGCGCCCACCCTCAGCCCCGCCGCCCCCCAGAACACGACGACGTAGAACTACTTTTGAAATCTCTTCAGGAGGTTTTTCACGTCTTCGAAGAGCACGCACGCACACGCCACCCGCCGCTTTAAGTCCCGCAAGTAATGAATGTTTCGTCGAATGTGGCAGTACCCTGGGCCCGAAATAATAACCATCGTTTTAATTGACGAATCGACGCTTAAACAATCGTTCTCGGGTCACTGAGAGCGATTGTTGAATTGCATTTTGTTTTTTGTTGTTCCACTCTTTGCAATTGTACATCCCGGCCACGCTGTCGGGCTCGGCGGCGTCGTCTTCTTGGCGTGCGTTGATGGAAATCCATTCGGAGCGGTCACGGGGCAGCGCAATCCCTACTCACTCCCGCCTCCTCCCTCTCTCTCCCCTCCTCCCTCCCTCTCTCCTTCCTCCTCCCTCTCCTCTCCTCCCTCCTTCTCTCCTCCCTCCCCTCTCCTTCTTCCCCTCTCTCCTCCCTTCCCTCTCCTCCCTCCTCCCCTCCCTCCCCTCTCCTCCCTCCCCCTCCGCGTGGTGGTGAACAGTCCCGCGGAACTATTTTTTTCCCCTCTCGAGGCTCCTTCCGGTGAACTGTGGTCCTTGCGCAACAGTAGGGGGCACCACTTTACCAACCGATCTCTCCTCTCGCTCTCGTCCTCTCGACAAACGAGTATTTTATCATTCTGAGGGAGCGGAATTTAGGCAATTTTCAAAGCGAGGTGAGCCGCCACATTCAATGCGACTTTTTTGTTGTTTGGTCTTGCAGTCATTGTGGTGATGGGGGCTGAAGGCCTTGAATTTTGCACAAACGTGAGAAGACTTTTAACATAAAACCCCATTTCAAATAAAGTGTCAAGGGGTTTCAATCGGAGGCCTCTGCGCTAAAGCGATGGGCGTCAAGGCTCTGCAAGCCTCCAAACGGCAACCTTTAGTCACTGCTGGAAATTCCACATTCCTATGCCGGGCGTTAGGATTTTAAAAATACGACAAACCCAATTTCTTGTGGGACTTCCCACAAACTTGGTACTCATTTAAGCGACACTGGATCGATGATGGGCTGTGGATTCTAAGTATGCTGATGATGATGGGTGTGGAATGACAAAGGGCTGTAATTTGCGTGTGCCGTATTTCAACAGCGAATAAGGGCCGGGTCCCCGCGTAGCGGCGTGACGGTACGCACTCTGACCTTTCGCTCCTCTTCCATCGACTTGACGCGAGTTATCGTGCCCCCCCACGTCACGGATGGACGGACACACGTACTGATTGACGGACACACGGATGGACACACACACTGATGGACATACGGATGGACACGCATACTGATGGGCGGACACATGTACTTATTGACAGTCACGCGGATGGACACACGCTGATGGACGGACCCGCGGATGGACACACACACTGATGGACGTACGGATGGACACGCATACTGATGGACGGACACACACACTAATTGACAGTCACACGGATGGACACACGTACTGATTGACGGACACGCGGATGGACACACACTGATTGACGGACACACGGATGGACACACACACTGATGGACATACGGATGGACACACATACTGATGGACGGACGGACGAACACACTCACTGATGGACGGACACGCGGATGGACGTACGAACGGACAGACAGATGGACAGACGGACGGGCGGACGGACGGACATGTGGACGGAGGGGGTCGTCAGACACAGCTCAGTGACAACCTCGCGTTCCGCGGTGCGCATCTAAGAAGGAAGATGATCCGGAACATTGTTGCCACGTGGTTCGAGCGGACGGCGTTTTTTTGTTTGTTTAATTCTGAGCAGCTTCTCAAGAATGCAAATGTTGACTGGGGGAGCGAGTTGAAGGATTGGCGACACCGCAGTTGATAGACGCGCGAAGAGAGAGAGAGAGAGAGGTCACCCGGAGGTCACCTATAGAGGGAAGGTGACGGCGTCGGAAAAAGATGTGAGTCTGTGCGCGCACGCGTGTGTGTGTGTGTGTGTTGAACAATATTGTGGGGAGCGGTGGTGCAGCGGGTTTAACACGTAGGCTTTCGCGACCAATATGAAAAATACATGTTTTATGGGTTAGATCGCGCGTAAATGTGTCGTGAAATCCGCCACCACCCGACACAATCTGAGTGCTAAACGTTGTGGGTTCACTCTCCAACACACAAGCGGTGTGCTGTACTCGTACCGAATTTGCACGTTCTGTTTACGTGACAACCCTTACTAATTGGCTGTGTCGGGTGGTGGCAGGTTTAACGACACATTTATATATTTATACGATCTAACCCAACAAAACCTCTATTAGCGCTACGCTGCGCTACGAACCCGGCCAGCTGAGTTCCATTCCCGCTCACAGCCAATACCAGTGACGATCATTTGAAGCGGTCCTGGGCCTCCCCCCCCCTTAGGTCGACTCAGCCTAAAATGAGTACCTGGGTGCAGTGTGTAGTCAACATCGCCACTGACTAAGGGCGGCCGGGCGTGGTGCTGGCTACCTCAGCCTCTCGTGCTGCCGTGCCACCTTTCGTAGGTGACACTCGCTAACAGCACTCGCCCCGACAGTCTGCCGAGGCTTCACGGGGGGAAGGGCGGGAGGGGGACCTTTGTCTTTGTGTGGTCAACTTCTACGCAGCCAACCGCGTTCTTCGGAGGTTCGGGTGGCGGGGGAAGCGACGTCAAACTAACGCACGGAATGCAGCGCGCCGTCTCTCTAACGGAGCGGGCTAACTGACACGGCGGCCACGGTGAAGCCTGTCGCAGGGTGTAGCCGGGGCGCGGTAGTCAACGTCTCGCCGCCGCGACGCCCCGGATTCGAACCCGGCAGCAGCGCCGGCTCGGCATCTCGCCGACCTCTGACCTGTGAGCGACCCAGACCACCCAAGAGCCGCAAAAAAAACAAACAGATCTTGCGATGATCTTTGTTCGATGTACCGGCCTCACGCGGTAGAGTTTGCGCGCGTGTGTGTGTGTGAGCGCTTCCTCCTTGGAGACGCAAATTTTGGCTAAACAGTTCCTTGGCGATCGGGGTTTGCTTAACCCCTAGCGACCGGGGATAATGCGTTGGGCGCTACAACGCACACACGTCGAGTATTTGCAAAAGCGCGTAAATAGGAAGAGGCACAAACACCGCAGAGACGCCTACTACGAGGCATCGGGTGTGCAGTAGACTCGCAAAGAAAGCCATAGACATACATAGAGACCCATAGACTCACACAGAGACCCGTAGACTCACACAGAGACCCGTAGACTTACACAGAGACCCATAGACTCACACAGAGACCCGTAGACTTACATAGAGACCCATAGACTCACACAGAGACCCGTAGACATACATAGAGACCCATAGACTCACACAGAGACTCACGCACAGAGACCCGTAGACTCGCACAGAAAGCCATAGACTTACACAGAGACCCGTAGACTCACGCACAGAGACCCGCATATTCGCACAGAAAGCTATAGACACACACAGAGACCCATAGACTCACACAGAGACCCGTAGACTCGCACAGAGACCCGTAGACTCGCACAGAGACCCATACACTCACACAGAGACCCGTAGACTCACACAGAGACCCGTAGACTCACGCAGAGACCCGTAGACTCACGCAGAGACCCGTAGACCCACGCAGAGACCCATAGACTCACACAGAGACCCATAGACTCACACACAGAGAGACCCATAGACTCACACACAGAGAGACCCATAGACTCACACACAGAGAGACCCATAGACTCACACACAGAGAGACCCATAGACTCACACACAGAGACCCATAGATTCACACAGAGACCCGTAGACTCGCGCAGAGACCCGTAGACTCACACACAGAGACCCGTAGACTCACGGCCCTCACGTCTGTACTGGAGAACAGAACCCAGCGTGTGTCGCCCTGCAGGGTTCTATTTCTCGTTGTCACTAAAACCTTTTTGTTAATATTCGACGTGGACTTGCGCCGTTGGCTTTCAAACGTTCCGATCTCGAAAAAAACGAAAGCCGAAGCCGTAGAAGAATATTTTTTCCATCGCGGTATTTTGAAAACCCAAAGGCTCTTAGGGCTTTCGAATAGGCGAGAAGAAACCCCGAAACAAACCTCGTAAACATTCTTCTCCCTGGCGCTACTTTGTGCGTTGCTGCATGCCTTCACCTGGGGAATCTTGCGGAGGAGGCGGCGTCATCGTAGTTGTCATCGCCGCCCATCAACCGCCGCCATCAACCGCCGCCATCGTTTTGAAATCTCGTCAAACGGTTGCGCGGAATTCCGGCCGGCGTTCGCGACGAAGTCGCACGGCGCAACTCGACGATCGCGAGCGGTCGTCGTTGTTGTGGCGGTGGTGGTGACGGTGGTGGTGGCGGTGACGGTGGTGGTGGTGACGGTGGTGGTTGCGGCGGTGGTGGTTGCGGCGGTGGTGGTTGCGGCGGTGGTGGTGACGGTGGTGACGGTGACAGTGGTGACGGCGGTGGTGGTGACGGTGGCGGTGGTGGTGGCGGTGGTGGTGGCGGTGGTGGTGGCGGTGGTGGTGGCGGTGGTGGTGGCGGTGGTGATAGCGGTGGCGGTGTTGCTGCTGCGTTAATCGTTTAAACAGTGACCACCATTCATGCCTGAGGTTTTAGTTTTTTTTTACTTACACACGCACACGCCTCTCTCCCGCCATTGTGACAGATCTGCTAGCCACCGCCACCACCAGGAGTTAATTTTAAAACTTAACCCATCGTCATCGTAATCATCATCATCATCATCATCGTCGCTATTACATGCGCCACCGCATCGTCGCCGCGAGCCAAGAGTTGGTGTTTTATCCGGACGCTCCCCCACCCCCGTCTCCCGCCAGAGGAATGTGGAATTTCCAACGCTAGCACAGAGTCGCCCCAGAGGAGTTGAGTTTACTCTTGCTGCTCCCCCCCCCCCCCCACCATCACCGACATGAGTACGTCAACGCGACCATCGCCCCCCCCTCATATTATCGCGAGCCCGCACCCTCCCCCCCGACCCCCCCCCTCCCCTAAGGTGGCGCCACTCTGGCAAGTCGACAGCGAAATGTTCTTTGGGCAGGCCGCCCACCGCCACAGGAATGTGGAATTGCCATGGCCGATGGACGCGCGTGCGCGTCAACGCCGGACGTTTAGATTTCTGTTTTTTTTCTTTCACACACACGTACAAACGACAAGGCTGACTTGTGCGAGTCTAACGTAGAAAGTGGCGATGGTGATGATGATGATAATCGTGCACAGCCCTCTTGTCAATCTGCCGCTGGTTTGGGGGCCTTCGCGAACCGCGCCGATCGGCGGAAGGGGCCTCCTTGGCCACACGCCGATCAGTGTGGGTTGGTGAACGGATCGGCAGCGGAGGAAAACCGAGGACCGGTTCGAATACACTGGTCAACACACTTTTTCTGGCATAATAAGGTATTCCAAAGGTTGTAAGGTAATTTTGGGGTGCTGATTCCAAATCTGGCATGAGTTTTGTCTATCGCATCAGGTTTTTTGAGATATCAAATATTGCATTTTCAATAAAAACTGCAGAAGAAAAATATTAAATAAATGTGGATATCTACATAAAATGATATAAACACACTATCCTAAAATACAGCACCATATTTTAACACTAAAGCAGTCACTGACTCGCAACAACTTGCAATCATAAGTGACAGAGTTAATTTCGGGTAAAATAAATGAAAATCGGGTATGCCGATAGCATAAAATGAGATGTGATAGAGCAAATCTGAGATCAGATTTGGAATCAGCACCCTGAAATTAGTCTAAAACAGCTGCAAAAGTCCAGGCCGGAAAAACATGTTTTTTTTTATTGACCAGTGATATCACTCCCCCGCCTCCGCCCCTCCCCCACGCATAATCTATCCACTGCTAGACGAAGGCCACCCCTCCCGCAGTGCCACACTTGAGTATATATATTTTTTTTCCTTCCTCCCCACGAACTTAGTACCGTATTTTATCTGTCCCGGAGGAATGATGGGCCCGAGGTTGATTGGCACCCACGACACCTGACCGAGTAAAATGCAATCGGCACGAATAACAAAAAAACTCCTCCTCCCTACAAAGCCTCCGCCCGGCAAAAAAATGTACAAATTGCAAACTGACATTTATATCCTGGGAATATGGTTTGTTTGTTATTTTAGTTTTTCAACCGTACCTCCGCGCGGTTACGTTTCCCCGTGGCGCCCGCTTGTCTCTTCAATTTGCCGGTGGACCATGGCGACGATGCGGTACGGTCCTTCGCAACAACAAAAAACATTTTTAAAAGGTTGAAGCGTGAAAAATAAAAAAACACGTGAAAAGTGGAAACATCACCGGCAGGGAAAATGAAAGAAAAGCTGAATTTTAACGGTCGGAAAGAGGGCGAAATTGAATTAAATGTGCCGAACCCGCAGAACAAACAATCGGAAGCATTGAATATCGCCTCGTTTACCGCGTACCTTTTTATAGACGTGCTGCTTTTGATACCCCCTTGTTTCTTTTAGATGTAGGAATGACGATAAATATTCGAGTTATTTTTCTCTATAACCGCGCGCGTGTATATAAAGTGTTCGTCCGAAATGCATTCACGACAGTGCCTTAATGTTTAAGCATGACGTAGTTTAGCCGTGTATTTTTTATACGAAATTCTTTTTAAAAAAAGTAAGAAAAAAAACGTAAAAAAAAAAGATTAAATATTATTACATTACAAGCTAGTCTTAATTTGTCGGGAGTTTTTTTTTTTACGAAATATATTCAAACTTTTTTTGTTGTTGTTGCCTCATTCGTGTCGACGAATTCCAGGAAACGTAGTTTGCGTATCAAAGAGAGAGAAATGTTGAGGCATTTTAAAAGTACATTTTTTTAAAACAAACTTTTGCCTCATTTTTGTTCTCTTTATAGTTGAGTTTTTTTTCTCTAGAGGGTAAAAAAAGTATACACCGAATCTGTATTTATTGTGTTAATCACGAGTCGAGGGTTTAGCTGTAGCCCCCCCCCCCCCCCCCAGTTAAAGGTACCCACCCGCGGACAAAGCTGCTGTACATTTGACATTTTTACCACGCAAACAAGAGCGTTGTCGTTTTCCCGATTGTGCGTGTCCAGCATAAGCGCATTCGCATCACGAAGATGTAACCACGCACGGGCCGTTTGGCGTCGGAGCGAGTGAGCGTTGGTCGTTTTTTTTACTATCGGCAAGACTTTCCCGCCAAAAGCGAGCGAGCGTTTGTTTAACCAATCGCAGCCAAACCTGGGAGCGACGTCACAGTGCTCCCATGAGCGGTCGCACCGATTGGCCGAGGCACGGATCCACTTGTAAGAACTCGCACGCGATTGGATATTCTCTCGCTCTCTCGCTGTCTGTGACGCCAGACGTGCTCTTAAGGGACAGCGAAAACGTCTTTTTACCGTGAATTTTTGTTTTGTTGTTTAAGTGTTATTTTCTACAAGAGGAATGCACCCGCGTTCCGGGGATTGTGTTTTAGCGACGGAATTACTTCCAGAATTCTCTCGGCGTTGCCCGTTGTTGCGCGTCACGTCCTCTCCTGTTGCGAGAGACTTCGCGCGTGGCAACTTTGTGTTGTCGGTGTTATTTTGGGGCTTATTTTTTTACACTACAGGCCGACACAAAGCAATATCCATTCAAATCAACCAGTTTTTGCCTGCCTCTCAAGACTGCCTGCCGACTCGCGTTCGAGGTACAAACGTTTGTCCAAGTGCATAACTTGTATTTCAAATGAAGTGAGATTTTTTAATTGTTATTGCTGTATTATTATTGTTGTTGTTACGTGGCTGAGACCAAACCCGTTGTTATCAAGTGACTTCAGTTACGACCTCGTGCCCGAATGTGTAATGAGGTCACCGTTGTCCGTTTTAGACATCGGCGTGAATTCCAGTAATTTACGGAAACGTTTAGTCCAATTAGGTTCTTCCATCGGTGACGAAAGAGATAATTATGGGTGGTACGATCCGGCCCACCCTCACCACCTCACCCTCACCAATCCCTTTCCCCCACTTCCACCCACCCCTTCCCCGGCAAAGATCGGTGGCGTTCTTGAGGGTCGTGGTTTCGATTAAAACGAAAAGAAGACACGTGGTGAGAATGACAGCGCCTCCAGTGGCTGCGGCGGGCGGGCTCGGCGACGTACTACATATCCCGAATTGAACAAGCGTCCCGTTTGAATGGTGTGTGTTGCGAGCTTTAAAAGAATCGATGATTTCAGTCGCTTTCAAATGGATGGATTTGTTCGCCCAATGCGTACAATAGCCGGCACGGTTACCGTCGACGATGCTGCCCGAATCGATGGCCGTACGTTGAGACTTTGCTTTTGTATTTTTCACTACAAACCTGCCTCATTGAATGACGCCAATGGGGAGTTTTCATTCATGTATACACACGTTTATATTTAGTTACTTTTTGTTGTTGTTACGTTACACAGCAAGTCGCACGTTAGGAAGCGTGCAACGTGATACCAAAACGTCGCGACGGCCGACCGGAAATTCGGTGTGCGACTGCGGTTTTAAAACGGACGCGTTTAGAATGTTGAGTTTGAGCCTTTGGGGAGGGTGGGGAAGTAGAGTCTAAATCAAATGACAGGGACTCCTCTACCTACGAACGAGTTAGGTTCCAGAGGTGACTGTTCGTAAGTCGATTTGTTCGTAAGTCCAATTTTAATCCTGTCGATTCCCAACACACTGTACGGGATGTACACTAAACACAGGGAATGGCTTTACAAGTTGTATAATCTCCTGCAGATGTAGATGCCATTGGTTCTTCACGTTCTGTAGATGTAGATGCCGCTGGTTATTGATGTTCTGCAGATGTAGATGCCGCTGGTTCTTCACGTTCTGCAGATGTAGATGCCGCTGGTTCATCACGTTCTGGAGATGTAGATGCCGCTGGTTCTTCACGTTTTGCAGATGTAGATGCCACTGGTTCTTCGCGTTCTGCAGATGTAGATGCCACTGGTTCTTCATGTTCTGCAGATGTAGATGCCACTGGTTCTTCACGTTCTGCAGATGTAGATGCCACTGGTTCTTCACGTTCTGTAGATGTAGATGCCACTGGTTCTTCACGTTCTGCAGATGTAGATGCCACTGGTTCTTCACGTTCTGCAGATGTAGATGCCACTGATTCTTCACGTTCTGCAGATGTAGATGCCATTGGTTCTTCACGTTCTGTAGATGTAGATGCCACCACCGCCATTTATTGCGCGGCGGTTGAACTTACGACTCTCGATCCGAACAGACAACTGGACATACGGACATGTTTGTTCGTATCTCAGAAAGTTCATAAGTCGCATGTTCGCAAGCAGAGGAGTCCTTGTATTTCCCGCTGTTGCTGTTGCTGCTGCCGCGTTGACAGTGGTGAACAAGCAAAATCAACAACAATACACCCCAACACATTTGTCAAATAACAAACGCTCGTCGCCTTAGAAAGAACAGTGCTGGTTCCTCTCGCTCTGTACGGCGGCGGTGGTAGTAGCAGTTAGTAGTAGTTATTAGTAATAGATGCATTCCAAAAAAGAAAGGGGCGCGCAACGCTACACCGCACGGGGAGACTGCTGCCTGTTTTGTTTCTTTTCATCGTCGTCATCGTCGTCATCATCATGCGGTCACACCGCATGAAGAAACGTGAGCGGGCGGTGGCTCCGCGCATCGCGACGTGAGCCCCGTTCCCCGACCCACATCCTTCCCAAAGGCGTCTTTTTTCTGGGGCCCAGCGGTCTTTTATTTTTTTTGGCGGCTTCGCCTTCGCTGCCTCTCATCGGCAGTGGCGGTGGTCGAGATAGCACCGCCCCCCATAAAAAATACATTGCGGGTGTCGTAGCAACATTCTAGCGAGTGTCGAAAGCCGATAGTCTCTCGACTCGCTGCTCAATCTCACGGACTTCATAATTATCGGCGTGCTCGATTTCAAATGAACAACCTTGCCACACCCAGCCACCCACCAAACAGCGGTTCGAATCGGGAACGAGCGGCATTGACATGTCCGAACGGCCACGCAGACGCCTATTGCAAGTCTGCGTCGACCGCACTTGCTTGCGGTAAGACACGGGTTGGCTACGTACGGCGCGACGGACGTTCAACGTACATACGCACGAAACACGCGAAAAGCTGCCTCGCATTGTCCTTGAAACTGATTGGCCTACACCAGAGTCGGCCTCCTTTCTGTGGCTTTGCCTCGCCGGCGCTGGTGAAGGACCCAAAGGACGCCAAAAAGGCGAGCGGTACAAGGACCATGCAAACACGCCCGAAGCATTCAATGGCTCTGTTGTTAGAATCGATTACCACCAAGCCACCGTGCGGAAATAGGAAGTTTAATAGGATACGTTTAACCGGACCGTAAAATACGTTTCTTTTGGCCAAAATAATTTGCAAAGCCCCTTTTTGTTGTTGTTGTTGTTGCAAGCGTGGGTGTACTTTGACGCGGCCCCAATTTTTAAGCGCTCGGCGCGCCTTGCGAACAATTCTTTTTTATCGCGCGCGACATAGTTCTCGTGGCGGGCGGCTCCCGTCGGTGATTTTAAACGACGACGTGACGATGATGATGACGACGACGATGACGATGACGAGTGCGTGCGTCACCCTGTGTCGCACGACGAAGAACGGTGAAGTTGCGGACTTTGCCGCGTGTGCGTCTGTCTGCGTCGAGGTCATCCGGTCTTCGTGCATCGCGCCTCCCACCGTTTTGCAAACGGCTCCTGCGCTCCGTGTTTTAGCCTTGCGTCGCATTCGTTGTCATCGCATTCTCTGTAAATAAAATATATTTTTGTGTCGCCTGGAGCAGCAGCAGCAGCAACGTCGTCGTCGTCGTCGTCATGACGATTATTATTTTTGTATTAACTTTTTATGTACTTGACGATGAAACTATGTAACTTTGAACAATTAAAGGTACTACGTTAGTTAGCATTTCCCGTCTGCGCGTCGTCAATTTGCCGATTTCAAATCGCGATGTCACTGCCAACGCCACCACGCCAACCCCACATGGTGGTGGCTGAGGTGGTGGTGGTGGTGGCTGAAGTGGTGGTAGTGGTGGTTGAGGTGGTGGTGGTAGTCATGACCCGCTTTCCATTTCAGGTGACATTTTTAAATGGGAAGAAAATGAACGGAATTGAGATCAACATTGCAATTGGTGAATGTTTTTAGATAACACCTGCTAATCTTACACAAAAAAGAAACGTCTTAAATTAATTTCAGAGACGATTCGTGTAACGTGCGTTTGCGTGTTAATAAACGGAAGCCGGCTTTGTGCGTTTGTTAAAATAACTTAAATAGCCTTCTTGGTTCTTTCGGTAAAGCCACGTAGAAGGGAAATAATAAAAATAATAAAAATAAAACAAAATAAAATTCTCACGACGTTTCGGCCACAACACAAGCAGCCGTCCTCAGGTGAAGACAGAGCTGAAAGGCTGCTGCTTAGCAGTGTTCATTGGAAACGTCGTGAGAAAATTTTATTTTATTATGTTTTATTATTTTATTATTTCCCTTCTACGTGACTTTACCGAAATAACCAAGAAGATTAATCCCTGCAGTCATGAGAGCTTTAAATCGAAACTTAAATAACCCTTTACGATTTGAACCTCATGGCGTGATGCAGTCATTTTTAGTCTGTCGATGGTCGGCGATGTGGCAATCGACTCATCTCGGCGAGCTGTGCATGATGCACTCTTCAAAGTAGAATTTTTCGATGACGGATTTTGTTATCTTCTTGGTTCTTTCGGTAAAGTCACGTAGAATGGAAATAAAATAATAAAAATAAAACATAATTATTTTTCAACATAATAAAAAAAATGTATTATGTTTTATTTTTATTATTTTATTTCCATTCTACGTGACTTTACCAAAAGAACCAAGAAGATGAATCCCTGCAGTCACGAAAGCTTTAAATCGGGATTTTGTTATGCCAATGTTTGGCGTTTCGACATCGCGGAGTGGCACTGATTTCGGATTAATTGGTACCCCAGTCGCGAAGTTGAAGTACACCCCTGGGACAAAAATAGTGTCCCAGAAATAAAATATTTCATTTCCTCGGCCCATTTTGTATTATTTGGTTACCCCGGGGTACCGCCATAAGGATCAGTTGTTGAGACGACATTAATGAATAAATAACCCGACGTGTCCTGACTTTTGGACCGCCCTGTATCCTAAACACCTCGTTGCTCGTGAACTGTTGTTGATTATACAGGTAGGAACAATGGTCCACACTGCCCACCAGGGATTATTTGTCTGTCTGTCGTGCATAAATAAATGTATAATATAAACAGCTCTTTGATTGGTGGAGACCTACTGCCGGGTACGGAGAGGGGAGGGGCCTAAGGAAGGGCGGAGTCAGGAGAGGGGCCTGAGGGGGGGGGGGGTCAGGGGAGGGGCCTAAGGATATGGGGGGGGGGGGGGTGGTCAGGGGAGGGGCCTAAGCAAGGGGGAGGGACCGATAGTTAAGGGGGCTGGCTACCTGGCTGGCTGCCTGGCTACCTAAAGTCAAGTTATCTTTTATACAGGTAGGAACAACAGGTTCCACACTGCCCACCAGGGATTATTTGTCTGTCTGTCGTGCACGAATGTGCTGTCCAAACAAGTTCCTACCTGCCCACTCCGCAGGAACGTGTTCAAGCAGCCAGATGGTAGCGTGGTGGGGACACTTGTGGCCAAGGGGCCGTCCATAAATGACATCACGTCATTTTGGACGATTCTTGACCCCCCCTCCCCCCTTCGTCACACGGCGTCACAAAAAGTCAGACCCCCCCCCCTCAAATATGACGTCACAAAGGTCTGCCCATTCCCCCCCCCCCAAAACCATATTTCCATTTTAAAAATATAACGTGCTTCAAATCGCTTTACACTATTGTCATTGTAGTGCGTATTTAATGTGGCGCTGCACTCTGATGTTGTAGGAGAAAACATTTATTTAATTAAGTAGAACGTGTTGTGTATATTAATTTAAAGTTGCGCATTTTGATGTGACGTTACATTTCTCAACCCCCTCTCCCTCGTCAGACATCGTCACAAATGTCTGACCCCCCCCCCCCCCCCCAGGTGCGTGACGTCATTTATGGACGGCCCACTGAGCTATGTAGCTGTTTTACTGGTAGGAACCTCCTGGTTACACCAGCCCACAGGGGATTATTGTGTCCGTCCTTCCGTCGTGCAGGGAGGGGCTGGGTGGGGAGGGAGGAACTGGGTGGGGAGGGTGGGGCTGGGTGGGGGCTGGGTGGGGAGGGGCTGGTCACCCCGTGGTGCTCTTATAAAACTCAACGTTTAACCTACTCACGCCGGCTTGTGCCCGCCCTCACAGTCGGGCATATTTGCGGAATACACCACGCCGCCATTGACCCTGGCCATTGACCGAGCAACCCAACGTTCCTACCAGCTCCCTCCGCAGGAATGTGCTTTCAGAAGCGACCTGGCGATCACAAATCATCGCTCAACGAAGTGGCCTCATCATCATGAGCAATTTACAGCAGCAACCACACACATCTAAACTCAGTGACGTTGATTCTAAATTAATGTTGGAGGGAAAAACCGGAGGACGCGGAGAAAAATCCACGCGACCACTGGGAGAGAGAAAGAGACGCAAACTCCAAATATACACGCAGGCATCGTCAGGGTCGGGATCGAACCCACAAACCTCGTGCATACCAGGAGAGGTAGTTAACATCTCCTAGCCACCGCAGCAGCAGCCACACAAACCACGCTGAGCTTCTGATGAGCGTGGACATTGACTTTCATGCAGTGCCGGATTATACTCGTAGCAACAGTAGCTACAAATGCTACGGGCCCCGCAAAATTCAAGGCCCCTCCCCACTAAATGCTTTCAAGCTATCAATTCCGATTCAGTGATTCTGCACTTGCTCTATTACTATAGTACTATACCGCCTTCAACTTTTACGAACGACTGGGTGTTTAAGGTTAGCGATTCGTCGTATTATCTGGCTGTATAGCAAATGAAAAAAATAAAATTTCTTTGCGATGCAAGTAAAACATTTGTTTTAATATTTACGTGGTTTTTTTTTATTTAGGGCCCTTTTATATATGCTACAGGCCCCGCACTAGCTTTCATGTGGTCCTTTAAGCCGGTAAGACGTTAACTGGGTTAAATCATTGATCGCGACTGCTCTTCAACACTATGCCACGTGGCTCTGATACAAGCAAAATCACGTGTGTGTTGGCCGGGTGACGTCACGCGGCATTCTGGGACACTCAAAAGCCATGCATACACGGCTGATGGGATGTGTAAAAAGAAATAGACTTCAGATGTTTGGGGGGTGGGAAATTTCTGCTTAGTTGCAGAGAAACACACAGACTCGCACTGAGACCCATTGACTCACAGACCCATAGACCCACAACAGACCCATAGACTCTGAGGCCCATAGACTCTGAGGCCCATAGACTCTGAGGCCCATAGACTCTAAGGCCCATAGACTCTGAGGCCCATAGACTCTGAGGCCCATAGACTCTGAGGCCCATAGACTCAGAGGCCCATAGACTCAGAGGCCCATAGACTCAGAGGCCCATAGACTCAGAGGCCCATAGACTCTGAGGCCCATAGACTCAGAGGCCCATATATCCAGAGACCCATAGACTCGCACAGAGACCCATAGACTCGCACAGAGACCCATAGACTCACACAGAGACCCACAGATTCACACAGAGATACATAGACTCAGAGACCCATAGACTCGCACAGAGACCCATAGACTCACACAGAGACCCATAGATTCACACAGAGATACATAGACTCAAGAGACCCATAGACTCGCACAGATAACCATAGACTCACACAGAGACCCATAGACTCACACAGATAACCATAGACTCACACAGAGACCCATAGACTCACACAGAGACTCACACAGAGACCCATAGACTCACACAGAGACCCATAGACTCACAGAGACACATGTACTCACAATGAGACAGATTCACGCATAATCAGAGACCCATAAACTCACACAGAGACCCATAAACTCACACAGAGACCCACAGACTCGCACACAGAACCCAGACTCGCAGTTATATATCGGCAATTTGCTGCGTTTGTGACACACGCAGCAGCGCACACAAAATAACCAAACCGGTTACTCGTGTTAATTGCTTGACCAGCCTGCCCGCCTCCTTTAGTAAACAACAATAATAATTATTATTATTTATAATGAAGGGAGTCGTACGATCACAAATGAGCTTCGCGTTCACATCGCAGCTGGAGGTGTCTGCCGAGCGAGCCAGGGTCACGCCCACATACGGCACGGTACTCTCCTCCAGAGCGATCCATAGAAATTGGCATTTTGTTGTTGAAATTAGTCTTTTTATTATTATTACACGTTTTTATTTATTTAACTCACTATGTTGTTGTCGTTGTCGTATCCTCAAATATTGTAACTCAATTTTAACCCACTTCCCAATGTGCTGTCGACGGCAAACGTGAAATACCTATGTCATACTGATGACAATACTATATTCTATCATAAAAAAAAACATTTTTTAATCCTTTATATTAAGTTTGCTTGCTTGCTTACGACCGTGCAAATCTTTCGGTCGTTTTTTAACCCACTTCCCGTGATACCAATCGAGCTGACATTTTCCACACAGACTCGTTGTGCGTGACAATTAATGTTCGTGAAATTTTTTTTCCAAAATTTTACACTTTTTAGGACAAAAATATTATATTTAATTACCAATTGCTTAATGGTGGCATGCAATCATCTGACCCATAGGTGGCAGCCATCTCAAGCCAGAGGACGAGAGGACTCTAGCCGCGACGCATATAAAGGATTTATAGGGAAAAACTTTGTTTTTACGGGTTATACTTGTTATTTCTTTACCTACGTGACTTTCCAGAAAGAACCAATTAGTCACTAGTTCAACGCACTGGTGTGTAGGAGATTAAACCCACAGAATGTACCATTGTAATCACAACCAGCGTCATCAGGCGACAAGCCGATTCCAGCTCATGGCCAACATCGCTGACGAATATCTGAACCGATTCTGGGGATCCCCTAAGTCAGGCATGTCGAAAGTCCGGCCCGCGGGCCAATCACGGCCCGCGGTCAGATTTCATACGGCATGCAGCTTCGGTCTTATAACGTGTTATTTATGGCTCGCTAGCTCTGTCAGAATAAATACATCATAAAACTCATGGAAATTTAAGGTTTTCTATACAGTTTGTTCAATGTTATCTGACTGAATGAAAGGCAGAATTGCGTTTTTAGAGTTGTTCCCGTCTGCCTGAGTGGCTTATATTTGGTTACATTGTCATTTGAAAAATAAAGGTAATTGTGTCAATGAAAATTGTTTTATAACAGTGTGTATTTCCACGCAACTTTTGTGGTTAAAACAATGTCAGAAGGAACTATTGGCCCTCGGGCATCTTCACTTGATCAAATGTGGCCCTCTTTGCAAAAAGTTTGGACACCCCTGCCCTAAGTAGACCCAGACTCGCGTGTGATAGCTACCTCGTGCGGTGGATACACGGAGTTGTGGGATGAATCCTCCTGCTGTTTTGGTCTTCAATAGACGGGGGATCAATGTGATGCCGTCACTTGTGAGCTAATCAGTTGGGGTAGATATCAAATTACGAAGAAGAGAATTCGAAGGAGTCAAGCCTCGAAAGACGCCCTCGAAAGCACCATCGGGTTACCAAAGGCTGCCTCAGAAGCTGTGCTTTGTGGTGACCAGCAGAGGGCATCGCAACCAATGCCCGCCCGAACGTGCGGGCGTTGGCACGATAAGGGGCCGTCCATAAATGACGTCACGCACCTGGGGGGGGGGGGGTGGTGGGGGTCAGACATTTGTGACAATGTGTGACAGACCTGTTCTCCACCTGAAGACGGCTGCTTGTGTTGTGGCCGAAACGTCGTGAGAATTATTTTATTATGTTTTATTTTTATTATTTTATTATTTCCCTTCTACGTGACTTTACCGAAAAAACCAAGAAGATGAGGGAGGGGGGGGTTGAGAAATGTGACGTCACATCAAAATGCGCAACTTGAAATAAATATACACAACACGATCTACTTAATTAAATAGACATTTTAATAAATGTTTTCTCCTACAACATCAGAGTGCAGCGCCACATTAAATACGCACTACAATGATATAAGGGGCCGTCCATAAATGACGTCACGCACCTAGGGGCGGGGGTGGGGGTCGGACATTTGTGACGATGTGTGACGAGGGGGAGGGGTGGTTTGAGAAATGTGACGTCATATCAAAATGCGCAACTTTAAATGAATATACGCAACGCGTTCTACTTTATTAAATATTTTTTTTATAAATGTTTTCTCCTACAACATCAGAGTGCAGCGCCACATTAAATACGCACTACAATGGCAATAGTTTAAAGCGATTTGAAGCATCATTTTTATTTTTTTGGAGGGGGGGGGGGCGGCAGAGCTTTGTGACGTCATATTTGAAGGGGGGTCTGACTTTTTGTGACGCCGTGTGACGAGGGGGGGGGGGGTCAAAAATCGTCCAAAATCGCGTGACGTCATTTATGGACGGCCCCTAATGCGTCTCCGCTATAACGCGGTTCTTCCGTTCGGGAACGCTTTTCGCGCAGCGTTACAACGCGGTTCGCGACCGTTATATAACGCGGTTTCTGAGCATTGAATGACGAACTACTTTCTTGAGCTGCTTGGCTGAGCATTGAACGCCGAACTACTTTCTTGAGCTGCTTGGCTGAGCATTGAACGACGAACTACTTTCTTGAGCTGCTTGGCTGAGCATTGAACGACGAACTACTTTCTTGAGCTGCTTGGCTGAGCATTGAACGACGAACTACTTTCTTGAGCTGCTTGGCTGAGCATTGAACGACGAACTACTTTCTTGAGCTGCTTGGCTGAGCATTGAACGACGAACTACTTTCTTGAGCTGCTTGGCTGAGCATTGAACGACAAACTACTTTCTTGAGCTGCTTGGCTGAGCATTGAACGACGAACTACTTTCTTGAGCTGCTTGGCTGAGCATTGAACGACGAACTACTTTCTTGAGCTGCTTGGCTGAGCATTGAACGACGAACTACTTTCTTGAGCTGCTTGGCTGAGCATTGAACGACGAACTACTTTCTTGAGCTGCTTGGCTGAGCATTGAACGACGAACTACTTTCTTGAGCTGCTTGGCTGAGCATTGAATGACGAACTACTTTCTTGAGCTGCTTGGCTGAGCATTGAACGACGAACTACTTTCTTGAGCTGCTTGGCTGAGCATTGAACGACGAACTACTTTCTTGAGCTGCTTGGCTGAGCATTGAACGACGAACTACTTTCTTGAGCTGCTTGGCTGAGCATTGAATGACGAACTACTTTCTTGAGCTGCTTGGCTGAGCATTGAACGCCGAACTACTTTCTTGAGCTGCTTGGCTGAGCATTGAACGCCGAACTACTTTCTTGAGCTGCTTGGCTGAGCATTGAATGACGAACTACTTTCTTGAGCTGCTTGGCTGAGCATTGAACGCCGAACTACTTTCTTGAGCTGCTTGGCTGAGCATTGAACGCCGAACTACTTTCTTGAGCTGCTTGGCTGAGCATTGAACGCCAAACTACTTTCTTGAGCTGCTTGGCTGAGCATTGAACGACTAACTACTTTCTTGAGCTGCTTGGCTGAGCATTGAACGACGAACTACTTTCTTGAGCTGCTTGGCTGAGCATTGAATGACGAACTACTTTCTTGAGCTGCTTGGCTGAGCATTGAACGCCGAACTACTTTCTTGAGCTGCTTGGCTGAGCATTGAACGCCGAACTACTTTCTTGAGCTGCTTGGCTGAGCATTGAATGACGAACTACTTTCTTGAGCTGCTTGGCTGAGCATTGAACGCCGAACTACTTTCTTGAGCTGCTTGGCTGAGCATTGAACGCCGAACTACTTTCTTGAGCTGCTTGGCTGAGCATTGAACGCCGAACTACTTTCTTGAGCTGCTTGGCTGAGCATTGAATGACGAACTACTTTCTTGAGCTGCTTGGCTGAGCATTGAACGCCGAACTACTTTCTTGAGCTGCTTGGCTGAGCATTGAACGCCGAACTACTTTCTTGAGCTGCTTGGCTGAGCATTGAACGCCGAACTACTTTCTTGAGCTGCTTGGCTGAGCATTGAACGACTAACTACTTTCTTGAGCTGCTTGGCTGAGCATTGAACGACGAACTACTTTCTTGAGCTGCTTGGCTGAGCATTGAATGACGAACTACTTTCTTGAGCTGCTTGGCTGAGCATTGAACGCCGAACTACTTTCTTGAGCTGCTTGGCTGAGCATTGAACGCCGAACTACTTTCTTGAGCTGCTTGGCTGAGCATTGAATGACGAACTACTTTCTTGAGCTGCTTGGCTGAGCATTGAACGCCGAACTACTTTCTTGAGCTGCTTGGCTGAGCATTGAACGCCGAACTACTTTCTTGAGCTGCTTGGCTGAGCATTGAACGCCGAACTACTTTCTTGAGCTGCTTGGCTGAGCATTGAACGACTAACTACTTTCTTGAGCTGCTTGGCTGAGCATTGAACGACGAACTACTTTCTTGAGCTGCTTGGCTGAGCATTGAATGACGAACTACTTTCTTGAGCTGCTTGGCTGAGCATTGAACGCCGAACTACTTTCTTGAGCTGCTTGGCTGAGCATTGAACGCCGAACTACTTTCTTGAGCTGCTTGGCTGAGCATTGAATGACGAACTACTTTCTTGAGCTGCTTGGCTGAGCATTGAACGCCGAACTACTTTCTTGAGCTGCTTGGCTGAGCATTGAACGCCGAACTACTTTCTTGAGCTGCTTGGCTGAGCATTGAACGCCGAACTACTTTCTTGAGCTGCTTGGCTGAGCATTGAATGACGAACTACTTTCTTGAGCTGCTTGGCTGAGCATTGAACGCCGAACTACTTTCTTGAGCTGCTTGGCTGAGCATTGAACGCCGAACTACTTTCTTGAGCTGCTTGGCTGAGCATTGAACGCCGAACTACTTTCTTGAGCTGCTTGGCTGAGCATTGAACGACTAACTACTTTCTTGAGCTGCTTGGCTGAGCATTGAACGACGAACTACTTTCTTGAGCTGCTTGGCTGAGCATTGAATGACGAACTACTTTCTTGAGCTGCTTGGCTGAGCATTGAACGCCGAACTACTTTCTTGAGCTGCTTGGCTGAGCATTGAACGCCGAACTACTTTCTTGAGCTGCTTGGCTGAGCATTGAATGACGAACTACTTTCTTGAGCTGCTTGGCTGAGCATTGAACGCCGAACTACTTTCTTGAGCTGCTTGGCTGAGCATTGAACGCCGAACTACTTTCTTGAGCTGCTTGGCTGAGCATTGAACGCCGAACTACTTTCTTGAGCTGCTTGGCTGAGCATGAGCGACTCAGTAACGCTGCGTCATACCCTCGGTGATTTGCAGAGGTGGGACAAAGTCATTGTTATGCAAGTCCAAGTCGAGTCGCAAGTCATCAAATTCATGACTCGAGTCTGACTCGAGTCCAAGTCACATGACTCGAGTCCACACCTCTGGTGATTTGTCCCGCCATCTGACTGCGTGTGCGTAGTCGTACATAGTATCTTGCGGCGCGATGTTAACTCCCTCGCCTGGTACGCAGGAGGTCGTGGGTTCGATCCTGACCCTGGCGCCTGCTGCTGTATATTTGGAGTTTGTGGTGTCTCTCTCTCATCATCATCACTACAGTGGTGAGATGTTAACATCCTCGCCTGGTACGAGGAGGTCGTGGGTTCGATCCTGACCCCTGGTGCCTGATGTATATGGAGTTTGCGTCTCTCATCATCATCACGGTGACTAGGAGGTGTTAACTACTTCGCCTGGTGTACAGAAGGTCGTGGGTTCGATCCCGACCCTGGCGCCTGCTGTATATTTGGAGTTTGCGTGTTTCTCTCTCATCATCATCACGGTGGCTAGGAGATGTTAACTACCTCGCCTGGTGTACAGGAGGTCGTGGGTTCCATCCCGACCCTGACGCCTGCTGTATATTTGGAGTTTGCGTCTCTCTCTCTCATCATCATCACGGTGGCTAGGCGATGTTAACTACCTCGCCTGGTATGCAGGAGGTCGTGGGTTCCATTCCGACCCTGACGCCTACTGCTGTATATTTGGAGTTTGCGTGTCTCTCTCTCTCCCTTTCGCCACGTGGATTTTTTTCCGGCTCCTCCGACTTGTCCCGCCAAATCAAGAATCAACATCGATAAGTGTTTGACTGCTATACATTTCCACACGACGGTAAGCCCACTTCGCTGTGCTATATCATTTGCGATCGCCAGATAGCTCCTGAATAAGATCTACACAGCTCAGGTGGAGCCCTAGCTGGTAAAAAAACAAGTTAATCGGTTTTTTTGTTTTAGTTCGTTGATGTTTGCTACACCTGGACATGGTGGTCACAAATTCCAAGCGCTATCCAGGCTCAATCCACCTTAGCTTTGGGGGTCTGGCAAAAGACAAAGATCCCCCGTGTAGCCTTAACAGACTGTAGGGGCAAGTGCTGTTAGCGAGCACCTATGAAGGCCGAAACGGTACACGAGGGGGTGGGTGGCCAGCACCACGCCCGACCGCCTTTGTCTCCCTAGCGGCGATGTTTACACACCGCACCAGGTACGAATTTGAGGCTGGCACATACATACATACACGCGCATGATTTGGACCCTCCCACCAAAGGCTTCCTATGAATGTTGGGGGCTGGTCTCCATTAAATAGTTGAATCGACTACATGTGGTTTACGATGGAATTTTCACGCAATGTGTCACGTAATGTAATCTTGATGTGTGCAATTTAACATGCGTACCTACGTGTTTACTGCGTGTATGTTCTCTTTGGTTTTTTCGGTAAAATCACGTAGGTTAAAAAGAGAAAACAAATAAATAAATTTCTCTTTTTAATTCTTAGTTTTTTTCGGTCAAGTCACGTAGGTAAAACAACATCCGAAACGTCGTGATTTTTATTTTATTTTACTTTTATTAATTTTAACGTTTTACCTACGTGACTTTACCGGAAAAAACCTAAGAATACGAATCCTTGCAGTCACGAAAGCTTCAAATCTAGAATGCATGTATGTTATCGGGGAATTAAATTTTTTTTTCTGGAGCTCAGGCCTGGACAGCTCCATCTGAGACGACACCCCCCCCTGCCTCCGACCTTATATGCGCATGAACAACCCTCGTAGATAGTTCACGAAAATATATTCCTTGTACACAAATCACATTTAACAACAACTTAACACAATCATCAATCACACGGCGTAATACTTAAAACGGGGAGAGGGTGGGGGGACACAGGGAAGGCGGGGGTGGGCACATATATAATAGCTGACGTTTCGGGCAATGATCCTTCATAAAACACACGCACCTGATTGCCACACAAGTGATGACATCATAGCTACCCCCCGTCTATTGCTGTAATTTCTGGCGAGACGTTACGGTAATCGAATTGTAAATGTTGTTGTGGGTTACTCTTCAACACACCGGTTAGTGCTGAACTAGTAACGAATGGCCACCTTTTGTTTACGTGACAAGCCCGTTACTAATTAACCGTGTCGGGTGGTGGCGGGTTTCACGACACATTAATATTCACGCGATCTAACCCAAAAAACTTTGATCACTAATTGCAAATCTTGTGGGTTTATTCCCAGACACACAACCGGTTACTGCTGAACGACCAACGAATTGGCCACGGTTTGTTCGCGTGACAAGCCCCTTACCAATTAACCGTGTCGGGTGGTGGCGGCGGCGGCTTTAACGACACAACATTTTTACGCGACCCAACACCGCCCACGTTATTATTTTAATTTTAAATCGACAAATTCGTCCGGTGGAGAGTCATCGGCGGGGGCGGGGCGTGGATTGGTGCGTCCCTTTTTGAAATCGACGATGCAGCAGCAGCAGCAGCTGCGAAACGGAGGGGCGTGAACCGGACGCCGGCTCTGTTGTGTCACCTCCTCATTCTCCTCCTCATCAACATCATTCTCCTCCTCCTCGCTCTCTCTGTCTCTCTCTCTCTCTCGCCTCACCATCACCAACCAACCAAAGCACAACCCCGGCTCGCCCTCGCCCAGTCCCGTCATCATCATCACCACCAACATCACCATCGCGTTTTGCTTCCTGCTTCGGGCATCCGAGTCTTGAGCGGTCGTTTTTGTTGTTGGGTTTCCTGCTGCCCGTGCCCCGTGCCGTCTTCACGCGTATGTACGTATTGTGCATCACAATCATCATTACCACAACCAACACCACCACCATCACCACCACAACCATCACCATCATCACCACCACCACAACCATCATCACCACCATCACCACCACCACCGCACACCACACACACACAAGCAGCACACACGAACATCACCATCATTATTACCACCACCACCACCACAACCATCACCACCACCATCATCATCGCGCACACACACACAAGCAGCACGCACCAACATCATCATCATCACCACCACCACCATCATCATCATCACCACCAACACCATCACCACCAACACCATCACCACCAACACCATCACTACCACCACCATCATCATCACCACCACCACCAACACATCATCATCATCACCACCACCACCATCACCACTACCACCATCATCATCATCAGCATCATCATCACCACCATCATCATCATCACCACCATCACACACACACGCACCACCATCATCATCATCACCACCACCATCATCACCATCATCACCACCACCATCATCATCACCACCATCACCACCACCATCATCATCACCACCACCAACATCATCACCACCACCAACATCATCACCACCACCAACATCATCACCACCACCAACATCATCACCACCACCAACATCATCACCACCACCAACATCATCACCATCATCATCGCACACCACACACACACAAGCAGCACGCACCATCACCACCACCACCATCACACACACACACCACACACACACGCGCATCAACATCACCACTAAACCGCTGCTGTCACACACAGCCTCGCATCACTGCGGATATACAAAGGTGGCCCTGGTCACCTTTGTATCTCCGCGTTAGACGTCGTCTCTACGTTGTCTTCATCTTCGCGTCGATTTTAGCGTTTCGATCGAAGCGTTGCCCGGAGCGCGGAGACAACGAGGAGCGGTGGCGCAGTGGTTAGCGCACTGCGCTGCGAATTCAAATCCCGCTCACGAACCAATGACGGGTGGCAGATATTTGAACCGATCCCGAGGCTCCCCCCTCCCCTAGGTCGACTCAGCCTCAAACGAGCACCTGCTTCGGTGCGTTAAAATCGGCACTGGGGGAGACAAAGGCGGCCGGGCGTGGTGCTGGCCACCCTGCTCCCCCTCGTGTGCCACTGTGCCGGCCTTCATAGGTGCTGCTCGCTAACAGCACTTGCCCCAACGTTCCGTTAAGGCTTTAAGGGGGATCTTTGTCTTTGGTTTTGTTCAATAGTGGAGGGGGAGGGTGGGAGAGGAGCGGTGGCGCTGTAGTTAGCGCACTGCGCAACGAACCCGGCGACCAGAGTTCCATTTCCGCTCGCGATCAACAACAACATCAACAACCCCGGTCAACGATTATTCGAACCGTTTCCGGGCCCTCCCCTAGGTAGACTCGGCCTCAAACGAGTCAACCTCGCCACTGGGGAGACAAAGGCGGCCGGGCGTGGTTGCTTACCCCCCCCTCCATCCAACGCTTTGGTGTGCCGTGCAATACCACTGGGGGGGGGGGTGGAAGTGGTCTTTATCGAGAGAACGAGCGCTTTGTATTTGCGTTAAATAGCAACACACAAAGTGCTTATTGCATAACAAAGCCGCGTGTATGTGTGTACGTACGGGGTGTGCACGTGACATTGACGGTGCGTTGCGGTGTTCACGTCCGCTATACCGTGCGTGCTAGAGAGAGATGTGTGTGTGTGCTATAGATGTGTATGTGTGTGTTATAGAGAGATGTGTGTGTTAGAGAGGTGTGTGTGTGTGTGCTAGAGAGAGATGTGTGTGTGTGTGTGCTATAGATGTGTATGTGTGTGTTATAGAGAGATGTGTGTGTGTGTGCTAGAGAGAGATGTGTGTGTGTGTGCTGGAGATGTGTGTGTGTGCTAGAGGGAGATGTGTGTGTGCTAGAGAGGGAGATGTGTGTGTGTGTGCTGGAGATGTGTGTGTGTGCTAGAGAGAGATGTGTGTGTGTGCTAGAGAGAGAGATGTGTGTGTGTGTGTGTGCTAGAGAGAGATGGGGTGTGTGTGTGTGCTAGAGATGTGTGTGTGTATGCTAGGGAGAGATGTGTGTGTGCGTGGTAGATATGTGTGTGTGTGTGCTAGAGAGAGATGTGTGTGTGCTAGAGAGATGTGTGTGTGTGTTAGAGATGTGTGTGTGTGTTAGAGAGAGATGTGTGTGTGTGTGCTAGAGAGGTGTGTGTGTGCTAGAGATGTGTGCGTGCTCCAGAGAGGGAGAGATGTGTGTGTGCTAGAGATGTGTGTGTGCTAGAGATGTGGGTGTGCTAGAGAGGGAGATGTGTGTGTGTGCTAGAGAGAGATGTGTGTGTGCTAGAGATGTGTGTGTGTGTGCTAGAGAGATATGTGTGTGTGTGTGCTAGAGAGAGATGTGTGTGTGCTAGAGATGTGTGTGTGTGTTAGAGAGAGATGTGTGTGTGCTAGAGATGTGTGTGTGTGCTAGAGAGAGATGTGTGTGTGTGTGTAAGAGAGAGGTGTGTGCTAGATATGTGTGTGTGCTAGAGAGGGAGATGTGTGTGTGCTAGAGAGAGATGTGTGTGTGTGCTAGAGAGAGATGTGTGTGTGTGTGCTAGAGAGAGATGTGTGTGTGCTAGAGATGTGTGTGTGCTAGAGAGATTGTGTGTGTGTGCTAGAGATTGTGTGTGTGTGCTAGAGAGACGTGTGTGTGTGTTAGAGAGAGATGGGTGTGTGTGCTAGAGAGAGAGACGTGTGTGTGTGTGTGCTAGAGAGATGTGTGTGTGTGCGCTATAGAGAGATGTGTGTGTGTGTGTTAGAGAGAAATGTGTGTGTGCTAGAGAAAGATGTGTGTGTGTGTGTGCTAGAGAGAGATGTGTGTGTGTGTGCTAGAGAGAGATGTGTGTGTGTGTGTGCTAGAGAGAGATGTGTGTGTGTGCTAGAGAGAGATGTGTGTGTGTGCTAGAGAGGTGTGTGTGTGTGTGCTAGAGAGAGATGTGTGTGTGTGCTAGAGAGGTGTGTGTGTGTGTGTGCTAGAGAGAGATGTGTGTGTGTGTTAGAGATGTGTGTGTGTGTGTGCTAGAGATGTGTGTGTGGGGAGCGGTAGTGTAGCGGTTAGCGCGCTGCGCTATGAACCTGGCGACCCGGGTTCGATTCCCGCTCACGGCTAACACCAGTGACGATTATCTGAACCGGTCCTGGGCCTCCCCAAGGTCGACTCAGCCTTAAATGAGTACCTGGTGCGGTGTGTAAACATCGCCACTGGGGAGACAAAGGCGGTCGGGCGTGGTGCTGGCCACCCACCCCCTCGTGTACCGTTCCGGCCTTCATAGGTGCTCGCTAACAGCACTTGCCCCTACAGTCTGTTAAGGCTATACGGGGGATCTTTGTCTTTTGAGATGTGTGTGTGCTAGAGAGAGAGATGTGTGTCTGTGCTAGAGAGAGATGTGTGTGTGTGTGTGCTAGAGAGAGATGTGTGTGTGTGCTAGAGAGATGTGTGTGTGCTAGAGAGAGATGTGTGTGTGTGCTAGAGATGTGTGTGTGCTAGAGATGTGTGTGTGCGCTAGAGAGATGTGTGTGTGCTAGAGAGAGATGTGTGTGTGGGTGCTAGAGAGAGATGTGGGTGTGTTAGAGAGAGATGTGTGTGTGTGCTAGAGAGAGATGTGTGTGTGTGCTAGAGAG
This sequence comes from Lampetra fluviatilis, assembly GCF_964198595.1. Classification (NCBI taxonomy): domain Eukaryota; kingdom Metazoa; phylum Chordata; class Hyperoartia; order Petromyzontiformes; family Petromyzontidae; genus Lampetra; species Lampetra fluviatilis. The sequence continues at coordinate 4,784,212 of NC_136330.1, forward strand.
AGATGTGTGTGTGTGCTAGAGAGAGATGTGTGTGTGTGTTAGAGAGAGAGAGATGTGTGTGTGTGCTAGAGAGATGTGTGTGTGTGCTAGAGAGATGTGTGTGTGTGTCCTAGAGAGAGATGTGTGTGTGTGTCCTAGAGAGAGATGTGTGTGTGTGTTAGAGAGAGATTTGTGTGTGTGTGATACTATTTACGCGACTCGTGTGTTAATAAGCGACGGTTAATTGCACGATCATTAGCGTAGCGAATCTCGTGCTGTTTCAATGTCGCGTGTGCGAGCGCCGTTTGTTGTTGGCTATTGTTGTTTGGCTATTGTTGTTTGGGTATTGTTGTTTGGCTATTGTTGTTTGGGTATTGTTGTTTGGGTATTGTTGTTGGCTATTGTTGTTTGGGTATTGTTGTTGGCTATTGTTGTTTGGGTATTGTTGTTTGGCTATTGTTGTTGGCTATTGTTGTTTGGGTATTGTTGTTTGGCTATTGTTGTTTGGGTATTGTTGTTGCCTATTGTTGTTTGGGTATTGTTGTTGGCTATTGTTGTTGGCTATTGTTGTTGGCTATTGTTGTTTGGCTATTGTTGTTTGTCTATTGTTGTTTGGGTATTGTTGTTTGGGTATTGTTGTTTGGGTATTGTTGTTTGGCTATTGTGGTTGGCTATTGTGGTTGGCTATTGTTGTTTGGGTATTGTTGTTGGCTATTGTTGTTGGCTATTGTTGTTTGGCTATTGTTGTTTGGCTATTGTTGTTTGGCTATTGTTGTTTGGCTATTGTTGTTTGGCTATTGTTGTTTGGCTATTGTGGTTGGCTATTGTTGTTTGGGTATTGTGGTTGGCTATTGTTGTTTGGGTATTGTTGTTTGCCTATTGTTGTTTGGCTATTGTTGTTTAGCTATTGTGGTTGGCTATTGTTGTTTGGCTATTGTTGTTTGGCTATTGTTGTTTGGGTATTGTGGTTGGCTATTGTTGTTTGCCTATTGTTGTTTGGCTATTGTTGTTTAGCTATTGTGGTTGGCTATTGTTGTTTGGGTATTGTGGTTGGCTATTGTTGTTTGGGTATTGTTGTTGGCTATTGTTGTTTGGGTATTGTTGTTGGGTATTGTTATTGGGTATTGTTGTTGGCTATTGTTGTTTGGCTATTGTTGTTTGGCTATTGTTGTTTGGGTTTTGTTTACAAACAGATTGGAGGGGTTTATGCCCCCCCCACCCCCTTGTTTTGTATGTTAATTGTACCTTTGGTGGTATTGTTAATGTTAACGTAGATTCGTGTCTGTGTGTGTGTCTGTGTTATGTGGAGGAGCGGTGGTGTAGTGGTTACCGCGCTGCGCTACGAACCTGGCGACCCGGGTTCGATTCTCGCCCTACAGTCTGTGAAGGCTACACGGTGGAGATGGGACCTTTGTCTTTGTTTATTGTGTACGTTGTGAGTGGTGGCGCAGCGGTTAGCGCACCGCGATTCCGAACATCGCCTGGAACGAGTTCAGTGACAATTCCATCGACCTCGCCAATGTTGTGAAAGCGGGTCCAGCCACCCCCCACCACCACTAGGTAGACTTAGCCTTAAACGAGCACCGCCCGTGTCCTTTGGGTGTTTCGGTAAAGTCGCGTAGATAGAAAATAAAAATAAAAAAATTCAGATAAATTAAAATTAAAAGCAAGTGTTTTTTTTGCTTAAAATTTTAATAAATGTTTTAAATTAAATTTTTATTTTCTACCTACGTGACTTTACCGAAAGAACCAAGGATATGAATTCCTGCAGTCACGAAAATTTCGAGTAAAAAATTTGTGCCCCGCTATGTTCACGCCGTGCGGTCTGTCACCGGATGTGCGGGGAGCGGTGGCGCGAGTGGTTAGCGCACTGCGGTAACCCCCCCCCTCCCCCAACTACACCACCCAACCACCACCCCTCCCGAGTCAAGTTGAATTCCCGGCCACGGCTCTCCATCCTCCTCCGCTGGTGGTGGATTCGCAAAGCCCCGAGCACCGGAGAGACAAAGGCGGCCGGGCCTTGCGGTCTGAGTCTACACACTGGCGCTGTTGAGCCGCTGTTGCTCTATCCGCTGCTGGATTGAAGGCGTTTGTGACCTCCTCCCCCTCCCCCCCAGGTCGTCACGGGGATGGTTTAACCATCAGCAATCATCGCTGCCACTGACGTTGGCCGTGAGTCGGGGAATTTAACTTTGGGGGATGGGAGGGGGAGATTAAAGGGGGAGTGGGTGGGGGGGAGTGGAGGGAGAGGGGGGAGTGGAGGGAGAGGGGGGAGTGGAGGGAGTGGAGGGAGAGGGGGGGAGTGGGGGGAGGGACAGGGGGGGAGTGGGGGGAGGGACGGGGGGAGTGGGGGGAGGGAGAGGGGGGGAGGGAGAGGGGGGGAGTGGAGGGAGAGGGGGGGAGGGAGAGGGGGAGGGGAGTGGAGGGAGAGGGAGGGGGGGAGTGGAGGGAGAGGGGGGGAGTGGAGGGAGTGGGGGGGGGGAGAGGGGGGGAGTGGAGGGAGAGGGGGGGTGGAGGGAGGGGAATGGAGGGAGTGGGGGGGAGTGGAGGGAGAGGGGGTGATTGGGGGGGGGGAGAGGGGGGGAGTGGAGGGAGAGGGGGGGAGTGGGAGGGAGTGGGGGGGAGAGGGGGGGAGTGGAGGGAGAGGGGGGGAGTGGGAGGGAGTGGAGGGAGAGGGGGGGAGTGGAGGGAGTGGAGGGAGTGGGGAGTGGAGGGAGTGGGGGGGGAGAGGGGGGGAGTGGAGGGAGTGGAGGGGGGGGAGAGGGGGGGAGTGGAGGGAGAGGGGGGGGAGTGGAGGGAGAGGGGGGGAGTGGAGGGAGAGGGGGGAGTGGAGGGAGAGGGGGGAGTGGAGGGAGAGGGGGGGGGAGTGGAGGGAGAGGGGGGGGGAGTGGAGGGAGAGGGGGGGGAGTGGAGGGAGAGGGGGGGGGAGTGGAGGGAGAGGGGGGGGGAGTGGAGGGAGAGGGGGGGGGAGTGGAGGGAGAGGGGGGGGTGTGGAGGGAGAGGGGGGGAGTGGAGGGAGAGGGGGGGGAGTGGAGGGAGAGGGGGAAGGGAGTGGAGGGAGTGGGGGGAGGGAGAGGGGGGGGGGGTGGAGGGAGAGGGGGGGGGTGGAGGGAGAGGGGGGGGGGAGTGGAGGGAGAGGGGGGGGGAGTAGAGGGAGAGGGGGGGGAGTGGAGGGAGAGGGGGGGGAGTGGAGGGAGGGGGGGGGAGTGGAGGGAGAGGGGGGGGGGTGGAGGGAGAGGGGGAAGGGAGTGGAGGGAGTGGGGGGGAGGGAGAGGGGGGGGGGGTGGAGGGAGAGGGGGGGGAGTGGAGGGAGAGGGGGGGGGAGTGGAGGGAGAGGGGGGGGAGTGGAGGGAGAGGGGGGGGGAGTGAGAGGGGGGGGAGTGGAGGGAGAGGGGGGGGGGAGAGGGGGGAGGGAGAGGGGGGGGAGTGGAGGGGAGTGGAGGTTGGTGATAACACACCACACACACCTTGACAACACCTGACAACACGCACACACAGCGAGTGGTGAAGTATGGTCGTCTAATGTACCGGCTCTCTGTTCGCGTGAAAGGCTTCGGTGTTGGGGGAGGAGGGCTCTCATCCAGCAGTGGATCGAGTAGACAGTAGAGGTGTACTGTATGTGGGATACAGTATAGATGTATACTGTACGCGGTATACAGTATAGATGTGTACAGTATATATGTATACAGTACAGACGTGTGCGGTATACAGTATAGATGTGTACAGTATACAGTGTGGGTGTGTACAGTATACAGTATAGGTGCATACAGTATAAATGTGTACAGTATACAGTATATATGTGTGCAGTATAGGTGTGTACAGTGCAAGCGTGTACAGTATACAGTGCAGATGTGCACAGTATACAGTGTGGGTGTGTACAGTATGGAGGTGTACAGTGTAGATGCGTACAGTATACAGTGTAGATGTGTACAGTATACATTATAGATGTATGCAGTATACAGTGTAGATGTGTACAGTATACAGCGTAGATGTGTACAGTATACATTATAGATGTATGCAGTATACAGTGTAGATGTGTAAAGTGTAGATGCGTACAGTATACAGTATAAACGTGTACAGTACACAGTATAGATGTATACAGTATATATGTATACAGTATAGATATGTACAGTGTACCGTATAGATGTGTACAGTGTGCAGTATAGATGTGTACAGTATACAGTATAGATGTATACAGTATAGATGTATACTGTATTGCACCGTGTGTGTATTGTTTTGCTAATATTGTGCAAAGTTGAATTGCATTGGTAGTTTATATCGGCAGTTTGTATAAACTGTTGAACATAGACAGTTTGTATAGACTGTTTAATATAGACATTGTATAAACTGTTGAACATAGACAGTTTGTATAGACTGTTGAATAGGCAGTGGTTTCTTCTGTAGACATTTATATAGACTGTTTAGACAGTTTTCTAGACAGTTGAATAGACTGTATTTAAGCCAGTCTAAAAAGTTTTACGTCCGTGCAGTTTAAATGCTGCAGACAGCCTTTATCGGCCTTTTTATAGACAGTTACACAGTATGCTCATGTATTTACGGACAAGGTGAATAGTAAAGTTTATGTAGGTATTGTAGTCTAAGACATTTATAGTCCAAACTGTTTAGGTATGTACTACATCCTGTCGTGTGTAGTGGTGTGTATGTGTCCTGCGGTGTGTACAGGTGTGGTATACTGTTGTGTGTACTATATAGGTAAGGATTGTATACTGCATTTAGTGTGTGTGTGTGGGGAGCGGTGGTGCAGCGGTTAGCGCACTGCGCTACGAACCCGACGACCCGAGTTCGATTCCCGTTCACGGCCACCAACACCCTCCCCTAGGTCGACTCAGCCTCAAATGAATACCCGGTGCGGTGCGTAAAAATCATCTACTAGGGAGACAAAGGCGGCCGGGCGTGGTGCCGGCCACCCACCACCTCGTGTGACATGCAGGCCTTCACAGGTGCTCGCTAACAGCACTTGCCCCAACAGTCTGTGAAGGCTACACGGGGGATCTTTGCCTTGTGCGAGGTGGAATGGAACATTCCAGTATCCACATATAAAGGATTTTTTTTTATTTTACTTTGGGAGTTGGATCGCGTAAATGTGAATGTGTCGTTAAACCCGCCACCACCCGACACGACCAATCAGTAAGGGGTTTGTCACGTGAGCAAAAACGTGGCCAATTCGTTACTAGTTTTGGCACTAACCGGATGTGTGTTGGAGAGTAAGGCCACGACAACATTTACAATTCCGAGTTTCGCTCGTAATTAAAACAACCGGCATCATCAGGCGGACAGGCAGAGAGTTTGTGGAGAAATTCTCTTCGGTTCTAAATAGACGGGGGCGGGGGGGGGATGAAGGTTATGTCGTTACGTGCGTTTTATGAAGAAGGTTCATTGCCTGAAACGTCACCTATTGTATATGTACCCCTCTGCCTTCCCTGCCCCCCCCCACGACCAATTAGCAAGATTTATTACTACATATCTTGCTAATTGTTACTGCTTCAGCACACCGGACAATGAACCTGTAACATTTAATGATTTGAGCACGACGTTCCGCTGGTGATTAGAACCAGCTTCGTCAGGCATTGCACCGCCTGTTTGTACGTTGAACTTCTTTCGCGCCGTACGTAGCCAACCGTGCTGATCTGATGCGCGGCGGGAGGGGGGGGGGGTGAAGGACAACAAACTAAACACAAAAAAATCCGTTCTAAAGAAATTTGTTTTGACAATCTCGATGATTTGAAAGTGCATAGCCCCGGCGACTTCCTGACATCGGAAGGAAGAGCGTTCCAGACGGCCGCAGGAGCGCATCTGAAAGCTACGCGTTGCCCGATGCCGGTTGACCCATCTTTGTTCGATGGCCAGCCCAAAAGCCGCCACCGTCGCCGCTTGCGAGGATGACCGGGACTTGCCTCAAACTGCCCTCCCCCCCCGTGTGCAATTGCTAAGTGCCCCTTCCCCTCCACCCCCCCACCCCCCCGGTTCTCCGCGCAGGTGAAACCATCGGGCCACTGCATCTCCTGCAGCCGCCCAGCCTCGCGTCCCCATGGCAAGCACCAAGGTGCTCCCATCGGGCCATCCGGGCAAAGCCGGGGCCGAGGCGGCTCCCCCGAGCCCCGGCAAGGGCGGCAAGCCTCTCGCCGGCGAAGCGGGCAAGGCCGGAGATGCGGCGCCCGCATCCGGTGCCGGCACCCCGCCGCCCGGTTCCCCACGGCGGCTCGCGCCGCCCGCCAGGAGCTACCGCCTCGAGGACTTTCAAGTCGTGGCCACAGTCGGTGAGGGCTCGCCGCGGTGTCCGTGTGTGTGTGTGTGTGTCTGTGTGTGTGTCTGTGTGTGTGTGTGTCTGTGTGTGTGAGTGAGTGTCTGTGTGTGTGAGTGAGTGTCTGTCTGTGTGTGTGAGTGTCTGTGTTTGTGTGAGTGTCTGTGTGTGTGTGTGAGTGTCTGTGTGTGTGTGTGAGTGTCTGTGTGTGTGAGTGAGTGTCTGTGTGTGTGTGTGTGTCTGTGTGAGTGTGTGAGTGTCTGTGTGTGTGTGTCTGTGTGAGTGTCTGTGTGTGTGTCCGTAATCAACGTTTTTGGGTTGGTTCGCGTTATTTATAAATGTGTCGTAACCCTCCAACACCCGACACGGCCAATCAGTAAAAAAGTGTCACGTTGACAAAAGACCCACACCGGTGTGTTGAAGCGTGAAACCACAACATTTACAATTTTTGAGTAGTACGACGTTTCGCTGGTAATTGCATCCAGCATCATCGGGCAATTCGCCAGAAAACTGTGCGTGTGTCACTGTGTATGTGTGTGTGGAGTGGCAGTGTAGCGGTGAGCGCTACGCTGCGCTATGAACCCGGCGACCCGGGTTCGATTCCCGCTCACGGCCAACACCGGTGACGATTATTTGCATTGGTCCTGGGCCTCCCCTAGGTTTAGTCGGCCTCAATTGAGTACCACTGGGGAGACAAAGGTGGCCGGGCGTGTTGCTCCACCCACCCCCTCGTGTGTCGTGTCGACCTTCATAGGTGCTGCTCGCTAACAGCGCTTGCCCCAACAGTCTGTTAAGGCTACACGGGGAGGGATCTTTGTCTTTGGATTGATACGAAGCACAGCAGGTGGTACGTCTTCCAAGTCACCTCAGTCAGTCAACCCCTAACACGTGGGTCATTCCCCTGACCTCCGGCCAGAGCAGCGAGCCTCTGTGACTTGATCTGGCGTCAAAGTGCGCCAAGCCAGGCACAACAGTTGTGGGTGATGTCCCTTGTAGTTTAGAGTATAATGGTGCCTGTTGTTGTTTATTCATAGGTGCTCGTTCAAAGCACTTGCCCCAACAGCCTGTATTACTGTTGAGGGAATCTCTGGCTTTTTGATTGAGTAGCTGTTGTGCGTCTCGCCACTGTGAAGATATGTTAACGACCTCGCCTGGAATGTGTTCGATCCCGACCCTGACGCCTGCTGCTGTATATTTGGGGTCTGCGTGTCTCTCTCTCTCATCATCATCATCAGTGGCTAGGAGATGTTAACTACCTCGCCTGGTATGCGGGAGGTCGTGGATTCGATCCCGACCCTGACGCCTGCTGCTGTATATGTGGAGTTTGTGTGACTCTCTCTCTCATCATCATCAGTGGCTAGGAGATGTTAACTACCTCGCCTGGTATGCGGGAGGTCGTGGGTTTGATCCCGACCCTGACGCCTGCTGCTGTATATTTGGGGTCTGCGTGTCTCTCTCTCTCATCATCATCATCAGTGGCTAGGAGATGTTAACTACCTCGCCTGGTATGCGGGAGGTCGTGGATTCGATCCCGACCCTGACGCCTGCTGCTGTATATGTGGAGTTTGTGTGTCTCTCTCTCTCATCATCATCAGTGGCTAGGAGATGTTAACTACCTCGCCTGGTATGCGAGAGGTCGTGGGTTTGATCCCGACCCTGACGCCTGCTGCTGTATATTTGGAGTCTGCGTGTCTCTCTCTCTCATCATCATCATCAGTGGCTAGGAGATGTTAACTACCTCGCCTGGTATGCGGGAGGTCGTGGATTCGATCCCGACCCTGACGCCTGCTGCTGTATATGTGGAGTTTGTGTGTCTCTCTCTCTCATCATCATCAGTGGCTAGGAGATGTTAACTACCTCGCCTGGTATGCGGGAGGTCGTGGATTCGATCCCGACCCTGACGCCTGCTGCTGTATATGTGGAGTTTGTGTGTCTCTCTCTCTCATCATCATCAGTGGCTAGGAGATGTTAACTGCCTCGCCTGGTATGCGGGAGGTCGTGGGTTTGATCCCGACCCTGACGCCTGCTGCTGTATATTTGGAGTCTGCGTGTCTCTCTCTCTCATCATCATCATCAGTGGCTAGGAGATGTTAACTACCTCGCCTGGTATGCGGGAGGTCGTGGATTCGATCCCGACCCTGACGCCTGCTGCTGTATATGTGGAGTTTGTGTGTCTCTCTCTCTCATCATCATCAGTGGCTAGGAGATGTTAACTACCTCGCCTGGTATGCGGGAGGTCGTGGGTTCGATTCCGACTCTGACGCCTGCTGCTGTATCTTTGGAGTCTGCGTGTCTCTCTCCCCGTGGTCACGTGGATTTTTCTCCAGGTCTTCCGGTTTTCCCTCCACATGTAGAATCGGCGTCGCGCGTTTAGAGCATTTGGCTGCTGAGAAAGAGCTCTGTAGCTCTGTGGGCCCTACCTGGTCAAATAAAAATACTTTATCACAGAACTCATCCCCGACGGCTTGCACAGCTATTAGCGGAGTCTTTCGTGAGTGGTTCGGTTTGTTTTTGTGCGCGAGGTGGCCGTGTGTGTGTGTTTAAGTGTCGGCGGGCGAGCGTGTGCTGGAGTGGTTGCAGCAAGGCTTGTGCGCACCGCAATATCATAGGCCCGGCGACCCCGAGTTCTTTTTCCGGCGATGGCGGACCTCAACTTGGGAGCGATACGTAAACCAGTGCTGAGCAGAGGTCGCAACCGGGTACCCGATACCCGTACACCCGTACCCAGCCGGGTACGGGTGTACGGGTACCCGTTTGCGACCCTGGTGCGGCCGGGTACGGGTACGGGTAGACCGTGAGTCACTGGTGAGTAACTGTTTGTCACTCATTTCCCAACGTCTTGTCTCTTCTCACAATTCAAGTTCCTAGAATGAACCCACCCGCGCCTGCAACATGGCTTCATCCCAGAAGTCGCAATCAGGTACCCGATACCCGTACCCTACCCGTACCCGGCCGGGTACGGGTACCTGTTTGCAACCCTGGTGCGGCCGGGTACGGGTACGGGTAAGGAATCAAAACCCGTTTGCGACCTCTGGTGCCGAGCCCTCTCCAGGTTGACTCAAACGAGTACTTGGTGCGGTGCGTGGATACAAGAGCCCCCCCCCTATGTGGCCAGGCGTTGGTGCTGGTCACTAACGGTGCTTGCCCCAACAAGCTGCATGCAGGCAGTGGGAGGGGATGTTTGTTGTTGTATTTTTCGGTGTGTACGGAACCACACAGTCTGTACTCGCATGGCGTCCGAATGCAAGCACGCCTCAAGATGCCGTTACAGAAATAATAGCCCCGCCCACCCCCTTCAACACGTTCCTTTCATTGGCTGCCACATTCAGATAACCCCGCCTCCCCCCTTAACTTGTATTTAAGAGCTCGTCTCTTGGAATTTTGCCTCACTTGAGACAGTGAATCTAGCTGTGACGGTCCCACCTGATGACGGAGACTTGTGTTGCCTCCGAAACGTCGTGATTTATAATGTTATTTCTATTATTTTATTTTTATTATTTATTTCTACCTATGTGACTTTACCGAAAAAAACCTAAGAGTATGAAACAGTGGGAGGTTCGTTGTACGGGCGGACGCGCCTAATCCGTACGCGTGTTTTTTTTTCTTTTCTTATAAAGAGAGAGAGACGAGGCAGTTGTGAGATGAGGTGAGGGTAGGACATTCCGTGCGGGGAGGAGTGGAGTGAGATGAGAGGGGTTAGTAAGCTGGAGGAAGTTCATGGAAGACGAGGGGTGAGCTTGTCATTGATCCCGCCCTGGATTTGGTGAACTGTTTGTGGGTGTGAGCAGTAAGGGTTCCGTGGTGCAGCTGGGCTTGTGGCTAGGCGTGGGTGTGACAGGGTGTGTGTTAGCGCTGCGGTTAGCGCTACGCTGCGCTACGAACCCGGCGACCCGAGTTCGATTCCCGCCACTCACAGCCACCAACACCGGCGACGATTATCTGAACGGGTCCTGGGCTTCCCCTAGGTTGACTCGGCCTCAAATGAGTGCCTGGCGCGGTGTGTAAACGTCGCCACTGGGGAGACAAAGGCGGCCGGGCACGGTGTTGACCACCCACCCCTTCGCGTGCTGTGCCGGCCTTCATAGGTGCTCGCTAACAGCACTTGCCCCAAAAGTCTGTCTAGGCTATGCGGGGTGTCTTTGTAATTTTATTTGTAAAGGCAGTACCACCCAATCATGAATTATTATAGCCTTAATAGTTGCTTTTAACAGCACTACGCCTTCCACTTGGCAAGGCCAAATGTAGGATTTCTGTCTTTGTATCTTTTAGGACATTCTCTCTTGTGCTTCGTCGCTCTGTATCATTTACATCGTCACGTGATTGTCTCTCATTCCGCCTTTCTGTCGGTAAAGCCTCGAGCGACGTTGTTATCTCTCTCTCGGTTTTTTTTTAATGTAGAGTCCTAACATTGGAATGTTTGGCCAAGTCCGTGTCAGGAAGAAACCGGAGTACCCGCAGAAAACCCACGCATACTATGGCGGGTACAGGGGTAGGGGGGAGGGGTGGTGGTGACACTCAAAACTCTGGACAGATCCTATAAATAATCTATTGCTGTATTGTTGCCATCGGCCTCTCACGCAGGGGGAGGCTCTCGCGACCAATTTCATCCGTGATAGAGAGGGTTTTGTTTTTTGGGTTAGATCGCGTGAATATATAAATCTTTATCATCATCATGATGTAGTTGCTCACCCCGAGCTCTCATTACTCTGGTAGTGCGTTGTCTTTGAACTGTGTGCGCCTTTTGGCGTCATCTGGTCGAACACCGTATGAGACTAGGCTCTAAAGAAAGCTGTCTCTGGTGTGGACCAATCAGTTTCAAAGACAATGCATAAATTATCAGAGTATTGTTTTTTGTTTGCATTTGACTGCTAGTATTGTGGTTGATGTGTAAGCATGATTCCTTGCAAAAGATGTCAGTTTTGTTGCCAGAAAAAAGGGGAGAAACCCTATTAGTATATAAATCTTGTGTCGTTAAACCCGCCACCACCCGACACAGCCAATTGGTAAAGGTTTGTCTCGTAAACAAAACGTGGCAATTCGTCACTAGTACAGCAGCACCGGTGTGCTGGAGAGTAAGCCCACAACATGTTACACCGGTGTGCTGGACTAGCGACGAATCGGCACGTTCTGTTTACGTGACAAACCTTACTAATTGGCTGTCTGTGGTGGTGGCGGCTTTAACAACAGATTTATATTCGCGTTGTCCAACCCAAAAAAACCTCTCCTATGAGCTGCCCACTTCACAGCCGGTATTTTGAGATAATTCCCCCATCTGGTTACAGCAAGTCCTCAGTCGTTTAACGCGCGAGTGGATGCGTTCTCGAACAGTGGCGCGTTGTAAGCGTACCGATAAAGTTTGGCGGGATGCGACGTTACTACCAACTGCGCACACACCGCGCAGCGAGATGGCGGGACGAACAGCTGAGGGTCCGCCGCCACCGCGTTGCCGTATCACGCCGCGCACCATATCGCTCTGCTCGGCTACGCGGCTCAAGAAAAACTAGTTCACCGTCGACCGGTCAGAAACCGCGTTACGACGGGGCGCGGCGTTCCGCGTCGCGCCAAAAATGTCCCCCGATGGAAGAACCGCGTTGTAGCGAAAAGGCGATCATGTCGTGCGAACAACGCCACGCGTTAGGCGAGGACTTGCCGTACCACTAAAGTGGCTCAATCGACCGTGCTTGGCCTTCTGAGAGCTGACGGGACGGGGGTGCGTGCTGAGAGTTCCGCTTCAGCGCGAGTGTCAGGGCAATGCTGTCCGAATATTTGTGAGCGTTCAAATAGACGGTGGAGTGTTTAGAGATCTGCGTAACGCATCTTTCCTACCCTGCAGGTTCTCTGCTTCATACTCTCCAGAGGTCGCAAACGGGTTTTTATTCCTTACCCGTACCCGTACCCGGCCGCACCAGGGTCGCAAACGGGTACCCGTACCCGTACCCTACCCGATACCCAGCTACCCGTACCCGGCCGGGTATCGTGTAGGGTACGGGGACGGGTACCCGATTGCGACCTCTGGGATGAAGCCATGTTGCAGACGCGGGTGGGTTGATTCTAGGAACTTGAATTGTGAGAAGAGACAAGACGTTGGGAAATGAGTGACGAACGGTGACTCACCAGTGACTCACGGCCTACCCGTACCCGTACCCGGCCGCACCAGGGTCACAAACGGCTACCCGTATCCGTACCCGGCCGGTTACGGGTAGCCGGGTATCGGGTAGGGTACGGGTATCGGGTACCCGATTGCGACCTCTGATACTCTCCCATCGTCTCTGTCGCAAAGATCTTATAATAATGACAACAACGTTAGCCTTTGCTGTAATGGATTCGTATTTTGTTACACCTTCATTAGTTGCCGCTTTATCGCCGGTCGTGTGGAGTTTTGCCTCTGCTTGAGACGCCTACGAGGTCAAACAATGATTTCAGATTTGGTGAAGATTTTACCAACACTCGCCGATTGTTTGTTTTTGTAATGCCGATTTAAACGTGTAATCCTTAAAATTAATGGTACATTTTAAACGGATGTGGGAATCGACTGTGGCTTGAAAAAAATATGTAAATTGTGAAATATGGAACCGAAACATTTGAAACATTATTATTCCGAATGTACTAGACTTCCATCGCACATGGGGCGCACCTTTTGCCTCAATGAGGCGGTGTGAAATGCAGTTATAGCGCAAAACACGTACATTTTAAAATCCTTTATATTAAGTTCGCTTGCTTGCTTGCGCGCTTACGACCGTGCAAATCTTTCGGTCGTTTTTTAACCCACTTCCCGTGATCCAATCGAGCTGACATTTTGCACACAGACTCGTTATGCGTGACAATTTATTTTCGTGAAAATTTTTTTCCAAAATTTTACACTTTTTAGGAAAAAAATTATTATTTAATTACCAATTGCTTAATAGTGGCAGGCAATCATCTGACCCATAGGTGGCAGCCATCTCAAGCCAGAGAACGAGAGGACTCTAGCCGCCACGCATATAAAGGATTTATAGTGAAAAACTTTGTTTTTACGGGTTAATTTTTTAGTTGTTGATTCCAGTTGTAGTTCTAGGACTTGCTAAGCTAAGCGAATTTTTTTTACCAGGTAAACCCGCTGAGCCATGTAGCTCTTTCTCAGAAGCATCCTGGCCACGAAGTAATATCTCAACGAAGTGGCTTATCACGTGTAAAATGTATTGCAGCTGAATACTTGAAACGCGTGACGTCGATTCTAAACGTAGTGGGATAAAACCGGAGGGACCCCGAGAAAAATCTATGAGATCCCGGTTGGGAGAGAGGGAGAGCGAGAGAAAGGGACGCGCAAACTCGAAATATACAGCGGCAGGCGTCATCAAGAACTCGGGATCTTGGGCGGCCACATTCGTCGACTCCACGCTGTCCGCTGCGGCGAAATTTTGGTCACCGATTGAAAAAACAAACCAAAATAAATACGAGGGTGTGAACGAAAACATCGTAGAATTCCTCCCTGCGGATCGCGCCCTCACCGCCAAAACGACACGGCGGCCGGTCGCTAGCGCGGCGTAGCGAACGTTTCATCTTCAACGAGGTGGCGGCGGTGCCCTTGACACGCGCACGAGGAGAAAAAAAAAACGCCGGCGTTTGCAGTTTTTTTTTTTTGGGCCATGCTCCTCTCTGCGGAGTTGAAGCGATATCCTGGCTGTTGCCCCAGCGAAGATGCGTGCGTCAGAAATTGCGCCGTCCACTGGATAGATGCGCATCGATAGATTTACAGATGTTATTTATTGGTCAGCGGGAAGGGGCCCAATAAGCTGTCCGGCTCTGTTTCATTGGTGAGCTGCGACGTTAACAGATGCTATTCGTAGACTCACGCTTCCCTAAGGCTCACGCTGCCCATAGACTCAACACTGTCCATAGACTCAACACTGTCCATAGATAATTGGTTTTTTACCCTTCTATCTGGCAACAAAACTGACACCTTTTTACAAGGAGTCATGTTTGCATAGACCGCAATACCTGCAGTCATAATACAAACAAAAGACATAACTCTGATAATGTGCACTGTCCTTGAAGTTGATTGGTCCACACCCGAGACAGCTTTCCTTAGAGCCTAGTCTCACATGGGTTGGACCAGATGACGCCAAAAGGCGCACAACTCAAAGACTGTCCATAGACTCAACACTGCACAGACTCAACACTGCCCGTAGACTCAACACTGCACCACAGACTCAACACTGCCCATAGACTCAACACTGCCCATAGACTCAACACTGCACATAGACTCAACACTGCCCACAGACTCAACACTGCCCACAGACTCAACACTGCCCACAGACTCAACACTGCCCACAGACTCAACACTGCCCACAGACTCAACACTGCCCACAGACTCAACACTGCCCATAGACTCAACACTACCCACAGACTCAACACTGCCCACAGACTCAACACTGCCCACAGACTCAACACTGCCCATAGACTCAACACCGCCCATAGACTCAACACTGCACCATAGACTCAACACTGCACCATAGACTCAACACCGCCCATAGACTCAACACTGCCCATAGACTCAACACTGCCCATAGACTCAACACCGCCCATAGACTCAACACTGCCCACAGACTCAAGACTGCCCATAGACTCAACACCGCCCATAGACTCAACACTGCCCACAGACTCAACACTGCCCGTAGACTCAACACTGCACCATAGACTCAACACTGCCCACAGACTCAACACTGCACTGCACATAGACGCAACACTGCCCATAGACTCAACACTGCCCATAGACTCAACACTGCCCACAGACTCAACACTGCACCACAGACTCAACACTGCCCATAGACTCAACACTGCCCATGAGACTCAACACTGCCCACAGACTCAACACTGCCCACAGACTCAACACTGCCTATAGACTCAACACTGCCCATAGACTCAACACTGCCCATAGACTCAACACTGCCCATAGACTCAACACTGCCCATGAGACTCGAGACTACCCATAGACTAGACGGACAGATTTTATTTATTTCAGCGGGTAGGGCCCAATAATCCGTGTGGCTCTATTTCCGCAGGGTCCCGTGATGGTACAGATGTGTTACACGGTGCAGATGTCAGTTACAATCGCGAGGTCACATGGGGCGTGCGATACTTTTCTGTGTTTCGCATGTTACAATAACGAGAAAAAAAAAACGACAACGCTTGACTACATTATTTTACGATCGAAAAATGAAGGAAGGATTAGCAAACGAAAAAAATCACTTAACAGAGCCAACAGAATCGGTAAGCCGGGAAATATAAGTGCGATAAACAAGGACTGACGCGGGCTCTCACTTCTCTAGTCAATTATTTACTGCGGCCACGTCTACGCAGGGAGCTTGAGTTGCGGGAGTGAACGGGGGAGGTATCTGATGGTTGGGTGCTGAAGCGTGACCCTAGTAGGGTTTTTGTTTTCTTATCAATGCGATATTACTAAGACTACTACATTGATATACTAACGCAGAGTGTACGTGCGGTTCACAACATTTTTTTACACCCCTTTTGGCCGTATGTGCGAATGGAAACATTAAAACAAACTACTCTTTGGTTCTTACGGTAAAGTCGTGTAGATAGAAAACTAATGGTGCAGCAATGGTGATCTATTATTTTGTCTACCTACGTGACTTTACCGAAAGAACCAAAGAGTATGGATTCCTGCAGCCACGAAAGCTTCAAATCAAGATTGGAAAAAAAAAATGCCCGTTTCAATCGAATTTAAATTTCGCCAACAAAGCAGAAGGGCGAGGAGAAGCATTGCTCACGGATTCCTGCCTTGCGCCGACCCCGATCGCAGCAGCAGCAGCAGCAGCAGAGGCGAGTTTGCCTGCGTAATCCTTATTTTGTCGCGATGAAAATTTAATGTCGCGGCAACCCTGGCCCCCACCGCGCGCTGTCCACTCCGTGCGGGTGCTGAAACGGCCCCGGTGTGGGGGCTCTTTTGGATGACATGCGTCCCAAGTTGTGGTTGGTGCCATTGGCTTATTGGTGCCTTTTTAGGCCAGAAGTAATACAAAATTAACCCGTAAAAACAAAGTTTTTCACTCTAAATCCTTTATATGCGTGGCGGCTAGAGTCCTCTCGTCCTCTGGCTTGAGATGGCTGCCACCTATGGGTCAGATGATTGTCTGCCAGCATTAAGCAATTGGTAATTACATTTTTTTTTTCTATGAACAGTGTAAAATTTTTCACGAAAATTAATTGTCACGCACAACGAGTCTGTGTGCAAAATGTCAGCTCGATTGGATCACGGGAAGTGTGTTAAAAAACGACCGAAAGATTTGCACGGTCCTAAGCAAGCAAGCGCGCAAGTGAACTTAATATAAAGGATTTAAAAACGCATCTGTCAATAACCCTGTGGCTTTGAGAGTTAAAAAAACTACTACTATAATCAGCGATATTTTGGTTAGACGGGGAGCGGTTAGCGGCACGCTGCGCTACGAACCCGGCGGCCCGAGTTTGGATTCCTGCTCATGGCCACCGACACTGCTGACGATTATGTGCACCCATCCTGGGCCTTCCCTCGTCTGATGAGTACCTGGTGCGGTGTGTAAACATCGCCACCGGGGAGACAAAGGCGGCCGGGCGTGGTGCTGGCACAACCACCCTCTCGTGTGCTGTGCCGGCCTTCGTCTAGTGCTGCTCACCGACAGTACTTGCCCCAACAGTCTGAAAGCCATACGGGGGTTCTTTGTTTTTGTATGCCCGTTATATTTTTTTTTCGTGAAAGGCGGGAGTTTTATTGCCGAACGTGATTCCGTGTTTGTGTGCCACTCTCAAATGCGGCAGCAGCAGCAGCCGCAGCACAAAATAACTCCCTGGAGGCAGTAGTAGCCGGAGGAGAAAACCATGAACCCAAGAATCCAGCCTCACGAAGGCTGCCCTGTCAGCAGTGCCGGATTAAGCTAGTGCAGGGCCTGTAGCATGATGTTATAAAGGGGCCCTAAATAAAATAAGAACACGCAAATATTAAAACACCAATTTTTAACTTGCACAGTAAAGTAATTCTATTTTTTCATCTCTATGTAACTTTACGCATGTCTATGCAACTCTTTGGACCTCTGTAATTTTACGCGTCTCTCTATAACTCTTTGGATCTCTGTGTAACTTTGGATCTCTGTGTAACTCTATGGATCTCTTTAACTCTATGCATTGCTATGTGACTCATTGGATCACTGCAATTAGAACCAATTAAACCGGATTTCTCCCAATCTCAGATGATCGGGTTTAATATAAAAAGACAATTAAACCCGATTGTAAAAATCCCGACTGTGCCACCCTTGACTGCTGCGCGTGTGCTTTTGATGATGATGCCGCCGCCGCCACCACCGCCTCATCGGAGCACGAGCCATTAAGGGGACCGCCGCTCTCTTTGACTTTTCCGTCAACCGGAGCGTGTGCCCGGTCTGCGGTGACGTCCGACTCGGGAAGTTTGGTCGGTAGTTGGTGGGGGGGTGGGGTGGGGGGGGGGTGTTCGGAGGCCGGCCAATTACGGCGGCGTCGCGTACAGACCTCCTTCGCCGCCGCACGTCACCTGCCGCCGCACGTTTGGGTAACGCCGCTGGGAACCGCGGGCCAGACCGTGCTGGCCGTGCCGTGCCGGCCGTGCCGTGCTGGCCGTGCCGTGCCGGCCGTGCCGTGCACGGCGGTGTCCGTGTCCTTTGGCTCGCATCCTTCCCCACCCGCGAGATTTTTTTTGTGCGTTCGTGGCTGCCTTCTTTTAGCTTTGTTGGCTGCTGTTGGTGGTGGTGGTGGGTGTGGTGGTGGGTGTGGTGGTGGGTGGTGGGGGTCGTGGTGGTCGTGGTGGTGGGTGTAGTGGTGGGTGGTGGGGGTCGTGGTGGTGAGTGGTGGTTGTGATGGTGGTGGTGGGTGTCGTGGTGGGTGTGGTGGTGGTGTTAGGTGTGTGGTGGTGGCGGGGGGTAGTGGGGGGGGCGGGGCGAGGTGTGGATGGTGGTGGGGGGGCGGGAGAGGTGGCGGGTGGTGGTGGGGGGGGCGGGGCGAGGTGTGGATGGTGGTGGGGGGGGGCGGGAGAGGTGGTGGGTGGTGGGTGGTGGTGTTGTTGCGACTCGTCCCGCCGCAACGTTTCGTTCGGTGCTGGAGATCGCGACGATTCGGCAGCCGTAGCCGCAGCCTCGGTTTCCCCGGATATGGCCGCTTGCCAGGAGGTGGGGGGGGGAGGTGGGGGGGGAGGTGGGGGGGGAGGTGGTGGGTGAGGTGGGGGGGGAGGTGGTGGGTGAGGTGGTGGGTGAGGTGGTGGGTGAGGTGGTGGGTGAGGTGGTGGGTGAGGTGGTGGGTGAGGTGGTGGGTGAGGTGGTGGGTGAGGTGGTGGGTGAGGTGGTGGGTGAGGTGGTGGGTGAGGTGGTGGGTGAGGTGGTGGGTGAGGTGGTGGGTGAGGTGGTGGGTGAGGTGGTGGGTGAGGTGGTGGGTGAGGTGGTGGGTGAGGTGGTGGGTGAGGTGGTGGGTGAGGTGGTGGGTGAGGTGGTGGGTGAGGTGGTGGGTGAGGTGGTGGGTGAGGTGGTGGGTGAGGTGGTGGGTGAGGTGGTGGGTGAGGTGGTGGGTGAGGTGGTGGGTGAGGTGGTGGGTGAGGTGGTGGGTGAGGTGGTGGGTGAGGTGGTGGGTGAGGTGGTGGGTGAGGTGGTGGGTGAGGTGGTGGGTGAGGTGGTGGGTGAGGTGGTGGGTGAGGTGGTGGGTGAGGTGGGGGGGGAGGTGGGGGGGGAGGTGGTGGGGGAGGTGGTGGGTGAGGTGGTGGGTGAGGTGGTGGGTGAGGTGGTGGGTGAGGTGGTGGGTGAGGTGGGGGGGGAGGTGGGGGGGGAGGTGGTGGGTGAGGTGGTGGGTGAGGTGGTGGGTGAGGTGGTGGGTGAGGTGGTGGGTGAGGTGGTGGGTGAGGTGGTGGGTGAGGTGGTGGGTGAGGTGGTGGGTGAGGTGGTGGGTGAGGTGGTGGGTGAGGTGGTGGGTGAGGTGGTGGGTGAGGTGGGGGGGGAGGTGGGGGGGGAGGTGGTGGGTGAGGTGGTGGGTGAGGTGGTGGGTGAGGTGGTGGGTGAGGTGGTGGGTGAGGTGGTGGGTGAGGTGGTGGGTGAGGTGGTGGGTGAGGTGGTGGGTGAGGTGGGGGGGGAGGTGGGGGGGGAGGTGGTGGGGGAGGTGTGGGGGTGCCGTGTTGTCCCCCCCCCCGCTCGCCTTCCTCCCACTAGCAATCGACACCTGGCCCCGGGTTGACGTGTCCCCTGGCACGCCAATCCCGCCCGTGCCCGCCCGTCTCGTCAAGTGGCTTTGGCTTGGCTGCTGCAGGGATTTATTCCCGCCCACACTTTCTCCACGGTGGCCGGCGAGATGTTGACTACCTCGCCTGGTGTACAGGAGGCCGTGGGTTCGATCCCGACCCTGACGCCTGCTGCTGTTGTATATGTGGAGTTTGCGTGTCTCTCGCTCTCTCTCATCATCACGGTGGCTAGGAGATGTTGACTACCTCGCCTGGTGTACAGGAGGTCGTGGGTTCGATCCCGACCCTGACGCCTGCTGTATATTTGGAGTTTGCGTGTCTCTCTCTCTCATCATCACCACAGTGGCTAGGAGATGTTGACTACCTCGCCTGGTGTACAGGAGGTCGTGGGTTCGATCCCGACCCTGACGCCTGCTGCTGCTGTATATGTTGAGTTTGCGTGTCTTTCTTTCTCATCATCATCACGGTGGCTAGGAGATGTTAACTACCTCGCCTGGTGTACAGGAGGTCGTGGGTTCGATCCCGACCCTGACGCCTGCTGCTGTATATTTGGAGTTTGCGTGTCTCTCTCGCTCCTCAACTTCACGGTGGCTAGGAGATGTTTAGAATGAACAACGTGCGTTCAGAATATTACTGGCTACTGGCTATAGATTTCCACGTGATGATGATGTGCCATGATAAAGGTTGCGGTAGTTATAGTCATAGGGGTAGTTATAGTGATAGGGGTAGTTATAGTGGTGAGGGGAGTTATAGTGGTAGGGGTAGGATAGGGGTAGTGATAGGGGTAGTGATAGGGGTAGTGGTAGGGGTAGTGATAGGGGTAGTGATAGGGGTAGTGACAGGGGTAGTGACAGGGGTAGTGATAGGGGTAGTGACAGGGGTAGTGACAGGGGTAGTGATAGGGGTAGTGATAGCGGTAGTGATCGGGCTTGGGATAGTGATAATGGTAGTGATAGGTGTAGTGATAGTGGTAATGCCATTGGACAAGGCCTGGTCGTAGCTGCCGGGCGGGGGGCAGCGAGCATCAGTAGCAGGATGATGATGACGACGATGCTGGGCTCGGCGAGAAGAGATGGGGGTTGTTTTCATGACGGGACAGAAGCAGGTGATAGTGAATCTGAGTGCTTTATGTGCTGAAGTGGCTAATGCAGACTTGCTGCCTTGCAACAACTGATCCTTATGGCGTAAACCCGGGGTAACCAAATAATACGAAATGGGGCGAGGCAATGAAATATTTTATTTCTGGGACACTATTTTTGTTCCAGGGGTGTTACTTCACTCCGCGACCGAGGTACCAATCAATGCGAAATCAGTGCCACACTCTGCGATGTCGAAACGCCAAACATTAGCATAACAAAATCTGTCATCGAAAAATGCAACTTTGAAGAGTGCATCGTGAGTACAGCTCGTCGAGATGAGTCGATCGCCGCATCGCCAACCATCGACAGACTAAAACGACTGCATCGCGGACATCATGCGAGAGCCGGGGTACCACGGTACACCGGGGTACCGCCATGAGGTTCACGTGTCTATTTGCCGTTTGAACATCCCAAACGTGTATTCTTGGGTTTTTTCGGTAAAGTCACATAGGTAAAAAATTTATAATATCGCCCGAAACGGCGAAGCCTGTGATCTTTTTTTTACATCATCTCGATACCGGCAAAAAAGGGGGGTCCCATAGATATGAACATGGATTTGTGAGCTCGCAAACGTCGTCGTCATCGTCGTCATAAGCAATGATAAATCCACTGCCGGTTGAAATCCAACTGCAAGCTGCCACCGTTTTTCTCGCCGCCGCCACCGCCGCCGCGTCGCGGTGCAGCAGGTTGCTCCCCCCCGGGGCTACGACGCGTGCGACCCGTGTCTCAGTCTGACGAGTGTCGCGCCGGGTGTCGCGTTACCCTGCCGTCTGGCGGGCGGGCGGGCAGGGGACAGACGGGCACGGTGTTTCCTGCAATCGGTCACCGGGCCGGTGACAGTTTGCCCGTCGGCCAAAACGATTTTGAAGCGCTGGCGATTTATTTTTGTTTTAACCAGGTAAGGCCCACTGTGCTACGTCGCTCTTTTTCACAAGCGACGCTGCCTAATCACAAAGGATAGGTCAACGAGGTGGAGGCGTGTCGTCATCATCATCATCATCGTGTGGAAATCTAAATGTGGAGGGGAAAAAAACGGAGGCCACGGAGAAAAATCCACGCGACCACGAGGAGAGTGAGAGAGAGACAAGCCAACTCCAAATATACAGCAGCAGGCGTCAGGGCTGGGATCGAACCCACGACCTCCTGTACACCAGGCAAGGTAGTTAACATCTCCACGGGGAGAGAGAGAGAGACGCAAACTCCAAATATACAGCAGGCGTCAGGGGTGGGATCGAACCCACGACCTCACGTATACCAGGCGAGGTAGTTAACATCTCCTAGCCACCGTGGCACCCTTTCGATGGCTCGTTGCCTGCAATTCGGAGGTCACGGTTCAATAATTATTTACTTTGTTAAATGAATGTGCATGATCTTTTTTACAATACGGTTGATTGCCTATTATTAGTTCACAGATTTTGGCATGCGATTTTTGGAGCAAAAGCATTTCATGTAGCTGCTGCCCTAAAGGGTTTTGGAACCACCCAGTTACGTCTCTTGGTTTCTCCTTTCTGGGTCTCTGTGTCAACTCCCGTCACTATCACTACCCCTGTCACTACCCCTATCACTACCCCAACCCCTATCACTACCCCAACCCCTATCACTGCCCCTATCACTACCCCAGTCCCTATCCGCTACCCCAGTCCCTATCACTACCCCAGCCCCTATCACTACCCCAACCCCTATCACTACTCCTATCAATACCCAACCCCTATCACTACCCCTATCACTACACCAACCCCTACCCTTATCACTACCCCTATCACTACCCTTATCACTACCCCTATCACTACCCCTATCACTACCCCAACCCCTATCACTACCCCTATCACTACCCCTGTCACTACCCCTGTCACTACCCCAACCCCAACCCCTCGTGAACCACTCCCACCCCTCCTCTTGACTGTCACCGTAGCTGCACCACCACCGCCACTCTTAACGGCAACCCCACTCCCCATCTCGACCCACCGCCATCGCGTGATGCACAATTTTGTAATCGTTGTAAAGCGCGCGCCTTGGAGTGCGAGGCGCCGATGTGTAATTCTACACAAGTTACGAGCGCGTCGGAACCGCAGGCCGCGTGTGGTGGTGGTGGGGGGTGGTGGGGGGTGGTGGGGGGGGGGGGTTGGTGGGGGGGGTTAAACGGGGACATTCCCGCTCCTTCAAATCTTGCTGCTGTCGGCGTTTGCGGAAGAAGTAAAAAAAGCTTTGCAGCTCGTCGGATTCTCCGCGGTACGAACGAATCGCGCTCCGGCGCCTGACGCGTTGGACTCCTTCCGCGCCGCACGTGGCCGCCCGCGCTCTTTCCGGAGGCGCGAAAGGGCCCGCTTGTGGGACGGCGTGGAAGAGTAGGCCAGAGTTACGTCCTCTCTACGACGTGGCCGCGGAGAGCCGCGTGAGGGCGCGGTGGAGGGAGTGGGGGCCCGCTAGGCCAGAGCGGTCACTGACCTGCTGATGTCACACATTTAAGAAGCGGCTTCTTCCGCTGCCTGATGTAGATGGAGGGGGGGGCTGCAGTTTTACCCTTGTTAATTGTTGAATTTATCGGTAAATTATTTTTTCATTCTCTTTCGACGCACTCGAAGAAACGATCCGTTTCCAAAATGTGTGCGTCGCCCTTGATACGAGAGCACGGTCGTCTCCTCCGGAGGGGCGGGCGAGGAATTGATTGCAGGCGCAGCTGCGGGCTGCTCTCCTGAGAGCCCTTCGAAGAGTGGGGGGGGGGGGGCGCGGTTTGGGGGGATCGATGGGTCGGCGCTGTCATCCCGGATGATCCCTCTCGGCCCCTGGGGACCACACGACTGCCGCCGCTGCCGCCGCCACCACCGCCACCACCGCCACTGCGGCTGTTGCTGTCACTGCTGCCGCTGCTGCTGCTGCTGCTGTCACTGCTGCTGCTGTGGTCACTGCTGCCGCTGCTGCCGCCACCACCGCCACTGCGGCTGTTGCTGTCGCTGCTGCTGCTGCTGCTGCTGCTGCCGCTGCCGCTGCTGCTGTCACTGCTGCCGCTGCTGCTGCTGTCACTGCTGCCGCTGCTGCCGCCACCACCGTCACTGCGGTTGTTGCTGTCACTGCTGCCGCTGCTGCTGCTGTTGCTGTCACTGCTGCCGCTGCTACTGCGGCTGCTGCCACCTCTCCTGCTGCCGCCGCTGCTGCCACCACCGCCACTGCTGCTGTTGCTGTCACTGCTGCCGCTGCTGCTGCTGCCACCTCTGCTGCTGCCGCTGCTGCTGCCGCCACCGACGCCACTGCCGCCGCTGCCACCTCTCCTGCTGCCGCTGCCATCGCTTCTGCTGCCACTGCTGCTGCTGCCACCTCTGCTGCTGCCACCGCTGCTGCCACTGCTGCTACCACCGCCCCACTGCCGCTGCCGCCTCTCCTGCTGCCACTGTCACTGCTGCTGCCGCCACCGCCGCTGCCCTTGAGTGGAGGGATCGCTCCCGCGGGAGAAGCCTCCTCCCTCTGTCTCGTTGCGCTGGCACAAATCGCCCGGACACGTCCCGATCTCGATCTGTCTCATTTCAAAAGCTAAGCAGCCCCGAGCTTGATTCAGTTCTCTCGTAGGATGTGTGTTATAGGCTGTCGTTCAGCAGAGATGGGGCAGAGCAGGGCACACACACACAAGAAAAAACGTGTTGTTATTTCTCCTCTATGCTTGCGACAGCTGTTCTCTCCACTGTCACCAAATCTGCACTGGCCAGAGTGCTGATGCCACATCTAAGAAGCGTCTTCCTCTTCGTCACGGCGACTGCTGTAGATGCAGAATTACAACTCCAGTTTCACATTGGGGGTGGCGAAGCCAGATAACCACGTCAGCGGGAGCAAGCGGAATAGTGAGTGTATCATCATCATCATCAGCAGCAGCGGAGTAGTGAGTGTATCATCATCATCATCAGTAGTAGCAGAGTAGGGAGTGTATCATCATCATCATCATCAGCGGAGTAGTGAGTGTATCATCATCAGTAGTAGCAGAGTAGGGAGTGTATCATCATCATCATCAGCGGAGTAGTGAGTGTATCATCATCATCAGTAGCAGAGTAGTGAGTGTATCATCATCATCATCATCAGTAGCAGAGTAGTGAGTGTATCATCATCATCAGTAGTAGAGTAGTGAGTGTATCTTCATCAGCAGCAGAGTAGTGAGCGTTTCATCATCATCATCATCAGCAGTGGAGCAGTGAGTGTATCATCATCATCATCAGTAGCAGAGTAGTGAGTGTATCATCATCATCAGTAGTAGAGTAGTGAGTGTATCTTCATCAGCAGCAGAGTAGTGAGCGTTTCATCATCATCATCATCAGCAGTGGAGCAGTGAGTGTATCATCATCATCATCAGTAGCAGAGTAGGGAGTGTATCATCATCATCATCAGCAGCAGCAGAGTAGTGAGCGTTTCATCATCATCATCAGTAGCA
This sequence comes from Lampetra fluviatilis, assembly GCF_964198595.1. Taxonomy (NCBI): domain Eukaryota; kingdom Metazoa; phylum Chordata; class Hyperoartia; order Petromyzontiformes; family Petromyzontidae; genus Lampetra; species Lampetra fluviatilis. The sequence goes on from NC_136330.1 coordinate 4,809,222, forward strand.
GAGTAGGGAGTGTATCATCATCATCATCAGTAGTAGAGTAGTGAGTGTGTCTTCATCAGTAGTAGAGTAGTGAGTGTATCATCATCATCAGTAGCACAGTAGTGAGTATATCATCATCAGTAGCACAGTAGTGAGTGTATCATCATCAGTAGCGGAGTAGTGAGTGTATCATCATCATCATCAGCAGAGTAGTGAGCGTTTCATCATCATCATCAGCAGCAAAGTAGTGAGTGTATCATCATCATCAGTAGCAGAGTAGTGAGTGTATCATCATCATCAGCAGCAGAGTAGTGAGTGTATCATCATCATCATCAGCTGCAGAGTAGTGAGTGTATCATCATCATCATCAGCGGAGTAGTGAGTGTATCATCATCATCAGCAGAGTAGTGAGTGTATCATCATCAGTAGCAGAGTAGTGAGTGTATCATCATCATCATCATCAGCAGCAGAGTAGTGAGTGTATCATCATCATCATTAGCAGCAGAGTAGTGAGTGTATCATCATCAGCAGCAGAGTAGTGAGTGTATCATCATCATCAGCAGCAGAGTAGTGAGTGTATCATCATCATCAGTTGTAGCAGAGTAGGGAGTGTATCATCATCATCATCAGCGGAGTAGTGAGTGTATCATCATCATCAGTAGCAGAGTAGTGAGTGTATCATCATCATCATCAGTAGCAGAGTAGTGAGTGTATCATCATCATCATCAGTAGCAGAGTAGGGAGTGTATCTTCATCAGCAGCAGAGTAGTGAGCGTTTCATCATCATCATCATCAGCAGTGGAGCAGTGAGTGTATCATCATCATCAGTAGTAGAGTAGTGAGTGTATCTTCATCAGCAGCAGAGTAGTGAGCGTTTCATCATCATCATCATCATCAGCAGTGGAGCAGTGAGTGTATCATCATCATCATCAGTAGCAGAGTAGGGAGTGTATCATCATCATCATCAGTAGCACAGTAGTGAGTGTATCATCATCAGTAGCAGAGTAGTGAGTGTATCATCATCATCATCAGTAGCAGAGTAGTGAGTGTATCATCATCATCATCAGTAGCGGAGTAGTGAGTATCATCATCATCATCAGCAGAGTAGTGAGTGTATCATCATCATCATCAGTAGCAGAGTAGTGAGTGTATCATCATCATCATCAGCAGAGTAGTGAGTGTATCATCATCATCATCAGCAGAGTAGTGAGTGTATCATCATCATCATCAGCAGAGTAGTGAGTGTATCATCATCATCATCAGCAGAGTAGTGAGTGTATCATCATCATCATCAGTAGCACAGTAGTGAGTGTATCATCATCAGTAGCAGAGTAGTGAGTGTATCATCATCATCATCAGCAGAGTAGTGAGTGTATCATCATCATCAGCAGCAGCAGCGGAGTAGTGAGTGTATCATGATCATCTGTAGTAGAGTACTGAGTGTATTATTATCATCATCAGCAGAGTAGTGAGCGTTTCATCATCATCATCATCAGCAGTGGAGTAGTGAGTGTATCATCATCATCATCAGTAGCAGAGTAGTGAGTGTATCATCATCATCATCAGCAGAGTAGTGAGTGTATCATCATCATCAGTAGTAGCAGAGTAGGGAGTGTATCATCATCATCATCATCAGCGGAGTAGTGAGTGTATCATCATCATCAGTAGTAGCAGAGTAGGGAGTGTATCATCATCAGCAGCAGCGGAGTAGTGAGTGTATCATCATCATCATCAGCAGCAGCAGAGTAATGTGTATCATCATCATCAGCAGCAGCAGAGTAATGTGTATCATCATCATCATCAGTAGCAGAGTAGGGAGTGTATCATCATCATCATCAGCGGAGTAGTGAGTGTATCATCATCATCAGCAGAGTAGTGAGTGTATCATCATCATCATCAGTAGCAGAGTAGGGAGTGTATCATCATCATCAGTAGCAGAGTAGTGAGTGTATCATCATCATCAGTAGCAGAGTAGTGAGTGTATCATCATCATCATCAGTAGCAGAGTAGTGAGTGTATCATCATCATCAGTAGTGGAGTAGTGAGTGTATCATGATCATCTGTAGTAGAGTAGTGAGTGTATCATTATCATCATCAGCAGAGTAGTGAGCGTTTCATCATCATCATCATCAGCAGCAAAGTAGTGAGTGTATCATCATCATCATCAGTAGCAGAGTAGTGAGTGTATCATCATCATCAGCAGCAGAGTAGTGAGTGTATCATCATCAGCAGTGTAGTGAATGTATCATCATCATCAGTAGCAGAGTAGTGAGTGTATCATCATCATCATCATCAGTAGTAGAGTAGTGAGTGTTTCATCATCATCATTAGCAGCAAAGTATTGAGTGTATCATCATCATCATCAGTAGCAGAGTAATGTGTATCATCATCATCATCATCAGTAGCAGAGTAGTGAGTGTATCATCATCATCATCATCAGTAGCAGAGTAATGTGTATCATCATCATCATCAGTAGCAGAGTAGTGAGTGTTTCATCATCATCATCAGCAGCAGCAGAGTAATGTGTATCATCATCATCATCATCAGTAGCAAAGTAGTGAGTGTATCATCATCATCAGCAGTGTAGTGAGTGTATCATCATCATCATCAGCAGCAGAGTAGTGAGTGTTTCATCATCATCAGTAGTGGAGTAGTGAGTGTATCATCATCATCATCGTCGTCGCCGCCGTGATGCCTCCTTCGTATTTGTGGACCGAGGCATTGCGCCGGTGTACGTTGTCACGGCCTCTCTCCTGGATGAGCACAGTCGCACCGCTACGATTGGCGAGTTTCACATTTCGCATTTGTGCTTTGTCAGCTGTCATCCGCATCTGCTGCTGCCACGGTTTGTGCAGTGGACCGCGAGCGGCTCCGTGGAAAAGATAAAAAAACCCGGGGGGATCTTCCGCCGTTGGGTCTTTCACGCTAAGCAGGGTTGAGCCTGGATAGTGCTTGTGGGGCGGGGGGAGGGGAGGGGGCCTGGGTGTCTACCATGCATTTAACGGTTGCAGTAGGCCGCTGCGGGGCAACGTGGTGGACAGAAAGGGCAATGAAATCCGCCGTTGTGCTGCGGTTTCTATGCTCCCGCCGCTCGCCGCCGTGCTGCCCCCCGTCCGAGAGAGTCTGCCAGCTGCTTCGTGGCCGGGAGGCAGAGAATGCTTGGCCAGGGCATTGGGACTTGTCGATCAGAAGCCCGTTGAGTCGTCCGCCCGCCCGCCCGCTGACTCAGAGCCGCTTGCGCGCACGCGGGCGGACGGCGCGCTCTCCTGACGTGCTCGTGCGGTGACTGGTACGCGCGCTCGCTCGCTCGCTCGCTCGCTCGGGCACGCACCGACACGCTCGCTCGCTCATTGTGACAGCACTTTACTCGCTCACTCCCTCGCTCATTCACGCACTCGCTCGCTCCCTCGCTCACCCATTCACGCACTCGCTCGCTCCCTCGCTCACCCATTCACGCACTCACTCGCTCCCTCGCTCGCCCATTCACGCACTCACTCGCTCGCTCACTCACCCATTCACGCACTCACTCGCTCCCTCGCTCACCCATTCACGCACTCACTCGCTCCCTCGCTCGCCCATTCACGCACTCACTCGCTCGCTCACTCACCCATTCACGCACTCACTCGCTCCCTTGCTCTCACCCAGCTCTGCACTCGCTCACTCACTCGCTCACCCATTCACGCACTCGCTCGCTCCCTCGCTCACCCATTCACGTACTCGCTCGCTCCCTCACTCCACCCACCTCTGCACTCGCTCACTCGCTCCCTTGCTTACCCATTCACGCACTCACTCGCTCCCTCGCTCGCCCATTCACGCACTCACTCGCTCGCTCACTCACCCATTCACGCACTCGCTCGCTCGCTCACTCACCCATTCACGCACTCACTCGCTCCCTCGCTCACCCATTCACACACTCACTCGCTCCCTTGCTCTCACCCAGCTCTGCACTCGCTCACTCCCTCGCTCACCCATTCACGCACTCGCTCGCTCCCTCGCTCACCCATTCACGTACTCGCTCGCTCCCTCGCTCCACCCACCTCTGCACTCGCTCACTCGCTCCCTTGCTCACTCATTCACCTACTAGGACGGGTTCGGAGAAGTCGTCGTTGGCACTGGCCGTGAGCACACAAAGGTAGCCTGTAACAGACTGTCGGGGCAAGTGCTGTTAGCGAGCAGCACATATGAAGGCCGGCACGGCACACGGGGGATGGGTGGTCAGCACCGTGGACCCGGCCGCCTTTGTCACCCCAGAGGGGATGCTTACCCTCCCCCCACAGCAGGTAGTCATTTGAGGCTGAATCGACCTAGGGGCGGGGGGGAGGCCCATGACCGGTTCAGACAATCGTCTCTGGTGTTGGCCGTGAGCGCACGCACGCACAAGCACGCACGCACGCCCACGCACGCACACACGCATGCATATGGACTCACATGCATGCACACGCACGCACAGTGTCTGTGCGGATACGCCCCGTGCTCTCCGCTGCGGCGTACGACGACGACGATGACGGTGGCGAACCGCCACCTCGATGAGCCCTCAATTGATAATTGTTTTTTTACCCTTCTATCTGGCAACAAAAATGACACTTTTTACAAGGAGTCACGTTTGCATAGACCACAATACCTGCAGTCGTAATGCAAAAAAAACATGACTCCTTGTAAGAAGGTGTCAGTTTTGTTGCCAGATAGAAGGGTAAAAAACCAATGATCATATTTTTTACTGGCAAATGAGGTTCCAATGGTGAGCCCACAATTGTGAAATCCAGGCTTGCGTCTGATTAAGTACTACGTCGCTCAGTCGGGGCCTTTACCCCGCCGATCACAACCCAAGGGGCCTCGACTCAGTGTCTCTGACGCAGCCATCACGAGCCCCACGGGGCAACGGACCAACTCGTCCTCATACTCTTAGTTTTTTCGGTAAAGCCACGTAGGTAAAAAAATGAAATTAAAATTAATAAAAGTAAAAGAATTAAACGGAAGCTTGTGTTGCCTCCGAAACGTCGTGATTTTTAAATCCTTTATATTAAGTTCACTTGCTTGCTTGCTTGCGCGCTTACGACCGTGCAAATCTTTCGGTCGTTTTTTAACCCACTTCCCGTGATCCAATCGAGCTGACATTTTGCACACAGACTTGTTGAGCGTGACAATTTCTTTTCGTGAACATTTTTTTTCCAAAATTTTACACTTTTTAGGAAAAAATAAATTATATTTAATTACCAATTTCTTAATGGTGGCAGGCAATCATCTGACCCATAGGTGGCAGCCATCTCAAGCCAGAGGACGAGAGGACTCTAGCCGCCACGCATATAAAGGATTTATAGTGAAAAACTTTGTTTTTACGGGTTAATTTTTTATTCTTTTACTTTTATTAATTTTAATTTCATTTTTTTTTACCTACGTGACTTTACCGAAAAAACTAAAGGTATGAATCCTTGCAGTCACGAAAGCTTCAAATCTAGAACTCGTCCTCCTCGGTTTAGCGCGTAGGGAGGAGGCTTTCGCGAGCAGCGTTATCCATAACGGCCGGGTACGGGTAGCCGGGTATCGGGTACGGGTAGCCGGGTATCGGGTACGGGTAGCCGGGTATCGGGTAGGGTACGGGTATCGGGTAGGGAACGGTATCGGGTAGGGTACGGGTATCGGGTAGGGTACGGGTATCGGGTAGGGTACGGGTATCGGGTAGGGAACGGGTATCGGGTAGGGTACGGGTATCGGGTAGGGTACGGGTATCGGGTAGGGTACGGTTATCGGGTACGGGTAGCCGGATATCGGGTAGGGTACGGGTATCGGGTAGGGAACGGTATCGGGTAGGGAACGGTATCGGGTAGGGTACGGGTATCGGGTAGGGTACGGGTATCGGGTAGGGTACGGGTATCGGGTAGGGAACGGTATCGGGTAGGGAACGGTATCGGGTAGGGTACGGGTATCGGGTAGGGTACGGGTATCGGGTAGGGTACGGGTACGGGTAGGGTACGGGTACGGGTAGGGTACGGGTATCGGGTAGGGTACGGGTATCGGGTAGGGTACGGGTACGGGTAGGGTACGGGTATCGGGTAGGGTACGGGTATCGGGTAGGGTACGGGTATCGGGTAGGGTACGGGTATCGGGTAGGGTACGGGTATCGGGTAGGGTACGGGTATCGGGTAGGGTACGGGTATCGGGTAGGGTACGGGTACGGGTAGGGTACGGGTACGGGTAGGGTACGGGTATCGGGTAGGGTACGGGTATCGGGTAGGGTACGGGTAGGGTACGGGTATCGGGTAGGGTACGGGTATCGGGTAGGGTACGGGTATCGGGTAGGGTACGGGTATCGGGTAGGGTACGGGTAGGGTACGGGTATCGGGTAGGGTACGGGTATCGGGTAGGGTACGGGTATCGGGTAGGGTACGGGTATCGGGTAGGGTACGGGTAGGGTACGGGTATCGGGTAGGGTACGGGTAGGGTACGGGTATCGGGTACCTGGGTACGGGTATCGGGTACCCGGTTGCGACCTCTGCCTTACAGGCCTCCCCACGATCAACCCGGCGACCTCCTCCAGAAGGCAAAAAAAATTGCTCGAGCAGGTCGCGGGAAAGTACTCCACTTATCGCGTGAGTTGCCTGTCGTGTCTATTGGGGGGGCGGGGGGCGGTGCGCTCGATGCCTCTGCCCCTTAGGAATTGTTGAAAGCCACGGCGGACGCTGTTCTCATCGCGATTTAAATGGTTCTCTCTTCCTCTTTTTCCCACCCCCATTCGCCCTCCCTCCCTCCCTCCCTCTTTTTTCCCCCACTTTGTCTTCCTTCGTCGGCGTGGCACTTAAGTGCAAACGCACAACCACACCGTGCAGCACAAACAGCTTGAGCGGAGCGCCGGCCGGAAAAGTGTGGGGAGCTTGCCGAGAGAGAGAGCGAGCGCGAGTGAGAGTGAGAGAGAGGGTGAGTGTGAGAGGGTGAGAGTGAGAGAGAGGGTGTGTGAGAGATAGATAGAGAGAGTGAGAGAGTGAGTGAGAGGGCGTGAGAGAGTGTGAGAGTAAGGGAGATGGCGTGTGTGAGTGAGTGAGTGAGAGAGAGCGTGAGAGGGCGAGTGAGATTGAGTGAGAGAGAGAGTGAGAGAGAGTGAGTGAATGTGAGAGTGTGAGTGAGTGATAGAGAGAGAGAGTGAGTGAGAGTGAGTGAGATTTAGTGAGATTGAGTGAGATTTAGTGAGATTGAGTGAGATTGAGTGAGATTGAGTGAGATTGAGTGAGAGAGAGTGAGAGAGGGTGAGTGAACGTGAGAGAGTGAGTGAGTGATAGAGAGAGTGAGAGCGAGTGAGAGCGAGCGAGTGAGAGCGAGTGAGAGTGAGTGAGAGTGAGAGAGTAAGGGGAGATAGCGTGAGAGTGAGTGCGAGATAGCGTGTCAGAGATAGCGTGTGAGAGAGAGAGAGTGTGAGTGAGAGTGAGAGAGTGAGAGAGTGAGAGAGTGAGGGAGATAGCGTGAGAGAGAGTGAGAGAGTTTTAAGCACCGCGGAAGGAAAACAAGCGCAGACTGTTTTCGCTATGGGCACCCGCCGATTGTACCCAGGGACGCCTTTGGCTATCGTTTGTGGGCGAAAATTAAAAGGAGGATGGAGTGAGGTTATTTATTTTTTATTTTTTAGAGGGTGTGGAGGGGGTTCGTCCGAGATCCGAAATGTAAACTTCAATCCGCCGGTCGTGAAAGTGGCTTTACGAACGGAGCGTTGTTGCATGTGGCTCAGAGGGCAGATGGCGGAGGGCAACGCACGACCCCGTGGTTCCCTTGTCGGAAGGTCTCACACCACTCAACAGGAATAAGAATCAGAATCAGTATTTGTACTGGTGGAATCCGCTGAGCTACAAAGCGATTTTTTTACACAGGCGTCCAGGACTTCGTTTTAAAGCTTTCGTGGCTGCAGGGATTCATCTTATTGGTTCTTTCGGTAAAGTCACGTAGAAGGGAAGTGATAAAAAAATGAAAAAATCTAAATTAAACATAATAAAATAATTTTCATATTATTATAGTATATTATTTTGTTATATAATAATATTTTATTATAATATATTATTTTATTATATTATATTAATATATTATTTTATTATATTAGTATATTATATTATTATATTACGTTATATTTTTATTATTTTTATTATTTCCATTCTACGTGACTTTACCGAAAAAACCAAGAAGAGGCGTCCAGGAGTTCACAGATGTCCACAGACGGTTGTTGTTTTATCCATTCAACAGGAATAAGAATCAGAATATTTATTAGTACTGGCAGAATCCGATGAGCTATGAAGCTCTTTACGCAGGTGTCCAGTCGAGGCACGGGGCAAGAACGTTACGACGGCAAACGTTTACAAAACACACGGCAACAGTGCAAAGTACACGAAAGGTAAACTAACGAGCCAAACGCACACAAATAAAACGAAACCATCCCCATCGCTTTTGAAACGTGTACCGCCAACTCGGCATCGCACGCACGCACGCGTCAGCTGTTCGTCTCGGGCTGCGTCGACGCTCGGTGGTGGACGAGGCTCTAGGAGCGGCGGTTCAGATGACCGTCACCGCTGTTGGCCATGAGCGGGAATCGAACTGGGGGACGGGGGGGGGTCGCTACGTTTGAAGCGCGGTGCACCGACCCGCCACGCGGCCGTACGCCACGTTCGCTCGCACGAAGACAAAGATCCCCCGTATAGCCTTGAATGGGCTGTAGGGGCAAGTGCTGTTCGCGAGCACCTGTGGATGGCCAAAACGGTACACGAGGGGGTGGGTGGCCAGCACCACACCGCCTTTGTCTCCCCGGTAGCGATGCTTACACACCGCACCAGGTATTGGAGGCTGAGTCGACCTAGGGGAGGCCCACGACTGGTTCGGATAATCATCAGTGGTGTTGGCCGTGAGCGGGAATCGAACTTAGGGGTGCCTCGGTGGTGAGATGTTTACTACCTCGCCTGGTACACAGGAGGTCGTGGGTTCCATCCCAACCCTGACGCCTGCTGCTGTATATTTGAAGTTTGCGTGTTCTCGGCGCGGTCGTGTCGATTAATCTCCTCCCGCATTTAGAATCAACGTGCGTTCATAGTGTTTGGCTGCTGTACATTTCCACGTGATGATACGCCGCTTCGTTGGATTGTGTCCAGGTCGTTTCTGAACGCGCTATATAGTTGAGTGGTGGGCCTTCCCTGGTAAAATAAAAATAGTTGAGTTTTATTTTACATCGGTCGCCGGGTGCTGTAGTAAAACGCGCCCACCGCTACACTACATGACAAAGACAAAGCTCCCCCTTATAGCCTCAATGTACTGTTGGGGCAAGTGCTGTTTGCGAGCGCCTATGAAGGCCGGCACGGCACACGAGGGGGTGGGTGGCCAACACCACGCCCGGCCGCATTTTGACTCCCCATTGGCGATGTTTACGCACCGCACCGGGTACTCATTTTGAGGCTGAGTCGGCCTAGGGGAGGCCCAGGACCGGTTCAGATAATCGTCACCGGTGTTGGCCATGAGCAGGAATCGAACTCGGGTCGCCGGGTTCGTAGCGCAGCCATCGCTCCCCACACACACATACACGTACGCGCACTTTCGCAAGCACGTTTGCACACCCACACACGCTCCGTGGAAACTCGCCCGGGCACATGATGCAAAAGGATGTAAAGAAGTCGGTTTGGATTCCTGCATTTCAGGACATTTTGGTTTTATTGGCAGGCATCCAGCAAAGTGTAAAAACAACCCCGTGTGTCTACTTGCAGGGATAAGTTAGGAAGCAAACGGAGCCTCCCCAAATATTTACGAGAGGCAGTTGTTTGGTGCGTTTCTTAAAATTCGCATCAGCGGCGTCGTCGTCATCATTCGCGGCAAACGAGCAATCCGCTGCTGGTCGAAGGCCTCGCCGTGCCGTGGGGAAGCTTTGTCGTTTCGTGTGCCGGAGAACGACTCCGCTCCCCCCCCCCCCCTCTTAACCGCACGTTCCCTTATCCGCAGCCCCCACGTGCCAACCGTGTGTTCCGTAGCGGCGCGCGTGGCCCACGTTCGGGCCGTCACCGCCGCTCGAGTGCCGCCGCATTCCCGGCGTCGCCGCCGTCGCGTTCCCGATTCGGGAGTCTTCCATTGCCCACGGCGAGCGTGCGTTGGCGTGCGTTGGCGCGCGTTGGCGTGCGTTGGCCCACGTCCGTCCCCCGTCGCGAGAGTGGTGTTCCAACCCCGCGCCTCTCATTAGGCCCGTGGATCGTTTTCCTTTTCGCCGTTCGTGCCAGCGGGCCTTGCGCCGGCTCGGCCGCGTAAGGCCCGCCGTGAATACCGATCGCTCGCGCCGGCCATGACGCCGCCACCTCTCACCGCCGTCTGTTTTTCCCGTGCCCTCCGCGGTCTGCGGGCCCTTGACGATGTTTGCGCCAGCCCGTGTTGCCTTTCCCCGATCATCCCTCCATCTGGCTTTGAGGTCTCTTGATCGCGATGCAGTTGACTGGTCCTTGGAGCGGCGGCCCCTACGGTGTCATCGTCGGCATCGTCTGTGGGCCCTTAGGTCTTCTCCTTGCTGTTGAGGTTTTCATGTCCGTGAAGGATGTGCTCTTGCGGCCTTCATCATCATCATCAGCTTTTGTGGCTTCAGGAATTCATATTCTTTGGGTCTTTCGGTAAAGTCACGTAGATAGGTTCAAAGAAAATAACAAAAAACTGTGTTTCGATCACAACACACAACACAAGCGATCGTCATCCTGATGACATCATCATCATCATCGTCGTCGTCGTCATCTCCCACCATCTGCTCCGTTAGGTCGTCTCCACGTTGCGGGGTTGACACTTTGCTCAAGGACCGCTCTTACAGTCCCATTATCATCGGCATTTGTCTTCAGGTCACCGACATCTGGCAGGCGAAATGTTAACCACCTCGCCAGGTATACAGGAGGTCGTGGTTTCAATCCCGACCCTGACAACGCCTGCTGTATATTTGTAGTGTGCGTGTCTCTCTCTCTCATCATCATCACGGTGGCTAGGAGATGTTAACTACCTCGCCAGGTGAGCTGGAGGTCGTGGGTTCGATCCCGACCCTGATGCCTGCTGCTGTATATTTGGAGTTTGCGTGTCTCTCTCTCATCATCACGGTGGCTTGGAGATGTTAACTACCTCGCCTGGTGTACAGGAGGATGTGCGTTCGATCCCGACGACGCCTGCTGCTGTATATTTGGAGTTTGCGTGTCTCTCTCACATCATTATCATCACGGTGGCTAGGAGATGTTCTCCCCGTGATCGCGTGGATTTCTCTCCTGCTCCTCTGGTCCCCCCCCAACTCCACATTTAGAATTTAACGTGCGTTCAGAGAGTTTGGCCGCCGCTATGAATTTCCACGCGACGGTAAGCCACCTTCGTTGAGCTTATCATTTGTGGCCAGGTGGCTTCTAAAAACAGAGCCACACAGCGGGGCCTTACCTTGTAAAGTAAAAAAAAAGAAGCGGTAATAATCCGTCTCGGTAACGTGCGCCCTGCTCCTCCGCCCTGCACGCCACGTGTCCCACCCATCGCAACCTCCTCCTGTCCCCAACCTCCCAAGTTGCTTACCCCCAATCCCACGTTGTAGTGCTATTTATTATCTCAACCTTGCAACCAACGTGCGTGGGTGCGTGTGTGGTGGTGTAGCGGTTAGCGCGCTGCGCTACGAACCCGGCGGCCCGAGTTCGATTCCCGCTCATGCCCAACGCCGGTGACGACTGTCTGAACCGGTCTTGGGCCTCCCCCTAGGTCGACTCGGCCTCAAATGAGTACCTGGTGCGGTGCGTAAAAACATCGCCACCGGGGAGACAAAGGCGGCCGGGCGTGGTGCTGGCCACCCACCCCCTCGTGCGCCGTTCCGGCCTTCATTGGCGCTGCTCACTAACGGCACTTGCCCCAACAGTCCGTTAAGGCAACACGGGGGATCTTTGCCTTTATTTTTGTACGCACGTCGAAATCCTTTCGCGCCGTGCGTAGCCAACCGCGCTCGCCAAACGACCGCGCGGAAGAACAAGAAGGAGGAGGAGGAGGGATACATTTCTGTCGCTGCGATGGACACTGCCGCCGTCAATTTCCACGCGGCGATCCGCTCGGTCGAGCGGACCTTTCGCGGCCCCGGGTCGCTTCTCACAAAGAGGCCAACAAGCCCCGCTGGGCCTCTGTTTACATTTTGTTTCGGTGATTTGTTTACCTTTCCTATACTTTGCACTCATGTCGTGTTTTTTTTGCGCTGCTGTTCGTTATTGTAACGTGGGGGCCTGGGTGCTGGGGGCGGGGGGCTCTCTCTAAATTTCTCTCTCGGCCAGCGGTGGCAAAATTCGTTCTGACGCCGTGCCCCCTAAACTGGACGTCTGTGGGGTAAAATAAAAAAAGCTTTGTAACCCGTCTGATTTTTTTTCCGAGTAAGCGGGCGACAGCCCCGGCAGGGGGCGGGGGGGGGGTGGGAACTGGGGTGGGGGTTGGAATTTTAGTTCACAGCGGCATACCGACTCGGCCAAATTTGCGCTCGGAGATTTCGGAGGGCATGAACAAAAAAAAAATGTGTGTGCCCGGGCCTATTAATAAAGCTGGCAGCATGCCCGGTGGAGGTGCCCGAGGACCGGATGTCAGGGTGGCGCATCGCGTAGGCAGAGGTCTCTTGAGGACCACCGGGCAGTGTCAGGGTGGCGCATCGCGTGGGCAGAGGTCTCTTGAGGACCACCGGGCAGTGTCAGGGTGGCGCATCGCATGAGCAGAGGTCTCTTGAGGACCACCGGGCAGTGTCAGGGTGGCGCATCGCGTGGGCAGAGGTCTCTTGAGGACCACCGGGCAGTGTCAGGGTGGCGCATCGCGTGAGCAGAGGTCTCTTGAGGACCACCGGGCAGTGTCAGGGTGGCGCGTCGCGTGGGCAGAGGTCTCTTGAGGACCACCGGGCAGTGTCAGGGTGGCGCATCGCATGAGCAGAGGTCTCTTGAGGACCACCGGGCAGTGTCAGGGTGGCGCATCGCGTGGGCATTGTGTAACCGAGCGCGTTCGCGAACGAACGAGCGAGCGAACCGAGCGATGAGAGGGTGCCCCGCCGGCTGGGCACGCGGCGATGCGCCTAATTAGCGTCGACACCGCCGGCCCGGCTAGCGGCGTCGGTGGCGCCTGGTGGATGAGAGGGGGGGGCCGGGGATGGAGGCCGCCCCCCCCCCCCGGCCGTTCTGTAATCGGAGGCCTCCTGCGTTCCCACGGGACTTTACGACGCCAGCTGTGTGGCCGCGCCCGTGAGCGCCGGCGCGTTCAACTCCGTCGTAGTTGTCGTTGTTAGTGTTACGCGGCGAGAGGAGAGAGCGCGCGTTTTTGTGCGTGCGTGCGTGTGTTGTTTTGTGCGCGTGTGTGTTGTTTTGTGCGTGTTGTTTTGTGCGTGCGTGTGTTGTTTTGTGCGTGTGTTGTTTTGTGCGTGCGTGTGTTGTTTTGTGCGTGCGTGTGTTGTTTTGTGCGTGTGTTGTTTTGTGCGTGCGTGTGTTGTTTTGTGCGTGTGTTGTTTTGTGCGTGGGTTCGTTGTTTTGTGCGTGCGTGTGTTGTTTTGTGCGTGCGTGTGTTGTTTTGTGCGTGCGTGTGTTGTTTTGTGCGTGCGTGTGTTGTTTTGTGCGTGCGTGTGTTGTTTTGTGCGTGCGTTTGTTGTTTTGTGCGTGCGTTTGTTGTTTTGTGCGTGCGTGTGTTGTTTTGTGCGCGCGTGTTGTTTTGTGCGCGCGTGTGTTGTTTTGTGCGCGCGCAAAACAACACACGCGCCAACCGCACCCTCGTCGTGCGCCGTGCCGCCCTTGGTAGGCGATCGCCACCGGCACTTGCCCCTTGCGGTCCGTTAAAGGCTACGCGGGGGTCTTTGCGTGTCGGCGAATGTTTGAATGGCCCGGTCCTTGGCCCCCTCCCCACTAGGTCGCCTCGGCCTCAAACGAGCACGCGGTGCGACGCGGGGCAACGGCGGCACCGCCGTGGTGCCCGGCCACGTCGCGGCCTCTTCTGCCCTCTCCCCACCACCCCGCCCCCACCAACCAAAAAACGATTTTGTGTTCAGGCACCTCTGTGCGTCAAAGTAATTTGCGACGCGTTAGCCCTGAGCCCTAACGCCACTGCGCCCCCCCCTCTCGGCTTGATTGAGTGTGGGGTGGTTTATCACCGATTTGGATGGAGCGACGACAACGACGCCGCCGCAGCCGCCACTCTCCGGCGGGCGCCGTGACGGCTCATCGCAGCTGGGGCCTCGCGATTCCGGACTCGCCTCCGTTCCGATTCTCTCCCGGCGCGGCAGCCGGGACGACGTCGCGAGTTTCTCGGAACCGAATGGCATTTTTTGTTTTCTTTGAGGGTGGTTTTGTTCTCTAAACTAATAGGGGTATTCCCCTTTTTTCTGGCAACTAAAGGAATCGTGCTTACATTAACCACAATACTTGCAGTCAAATGCAAACAAAAAACAATACTCTGATAATGATGGTTTTGTTCTCCCTGATTAAGGCCCCCCTCCCCCACCGAGCTGATGTAGCTCCTCTTTGGAAGCGACCTGGCCACAAGCGACCTGGGCGGGCGGGCGGGGCGGGCGGGCAGGGGACAGACGGGCACCGGTGTTTCCTGGAATCGGTCGCCAGGGCGGTCGGAGTTTGCCGCTCGGCCGAAGCGATTTGAAGCGCCGGCGATTTCTGTCCGTTTATTTTTATTTTAACCAGGGCAGGCTCCACCGAGCTACGGCGCTCTTTTGTTCAGGAGCGACCTGGCGATCACAAGTGGCAGCCCGACGAAGTGGACAAATGCCCTCTGAACGTGTGGTGACGTCGATTCTGAATGTCACGAGGGAGAAACCGGAGGACCCGGAGAAAAATCCACGCGACCGCGGGGAGAGGGAGAGAGAGACACACAAACCCCAAATATACAGCAGGCGTCGGGGTCCGGATTGAACCCACGACCTCCTGAATACCAGGCGAGGTAGTTAACATCTCCTAGCCAGCGTGATGATGATGGAAGAGAGAGACGCAAACCCCAAATATACAGCAGCAGGCGTCAGCGTCCGGATTGAACCCACGACCTCCTGTATACCAGACGAGGTAGTTAACATCTCCTAGCCAGCGTGATGATGATGAAAGAGAGAGACGCAAACCCCAAATATACAGCAGCAGGCGTCAGCGTCCGGATTGAACCCACGACCTCCTGCATACCAGGCGAGGTAGTTAACATTTCCTAGCCAGCGTGATGATGATGATGAAAGAGAGAGACGCAAACCCCAAATATACAGCAGGCGTCAGGGTCCGGATCGAACCCACGACCTCCTGTACACCAGGCGAGGTAGTTAACATCTCCTAGCCACCGTGATGATGATGAAAGAGAGAGACGCAAACCCCAAATATACAGCAGCAGGCGTCAGCGTCCAGATTGAACCCACGACCTCCTGCATACCAGGCGAGGTAGTTAACATCTCCTAGCCAGCGTGATGATGATGATGAAAGAGAGAGACGCAAACCCCAAATATACAGCACCAGGCGTCAGGGTCTGGATTGCATCCACGACTTCCTGTACACCAGGCGAGGTAGTTAACATCTCCTAGCCACCGTGATGATGATGAAAGAGAGAGACGCAAACCCCAAATATACAGCACCAGGCGTCAGGGTCTGGATTGCATCCACGACTTCCTGTACACCAGGCGAGGTAGCTAACATCTTCGCACCGCGGCGTTGACGAGTGGTCGGCCGCGGGGGGAGAGGAATGAACTAAATAAGGCAAGCCCGGGCCCGCTCGCTCGCCGCAGCTATTGCACCGTTGGTTCAGCAAGCAGGCCTCCGATTGGCCGAGGGTTCCGCTGAGAGCCGTGCGATTGGTTGGCGCTCGATACGGAGTCGTGCCTCGGTCGTGCCGATGCCCGGCGGAACTTATGTGCGAGTGGTCTGCGTTGTTTTTTTTCTTCATTTTCTGCTGACGTGACTTGCGGTGCCTTGAATTGATCTGCGGAGCTCGTAGGCCGATGGGATAATGACGATATTGATTTTTTTTTACGATGAACGGAGGTTTCTTAAAATGTATCGTCATTCAATATTTTATTATTACCACATTTCGTTTTTTTTTCGAGCAGGCCCACTGAGGTGTAAGGCTCTTGGTCAGGAGCGACCTGGCGACAAACGATAGCTCGACGAAATTTACATCAGCCAAATATTCTAAGACGCATGTTTCTAAATTTGGAGGGAAGAAGTGGAGAAAGTTCCTCGCGACCACAGTGAGAACAAGCAAACTCCAAATATACAGCAGCAGGCGTCAGGGCCGGGATCGAACCCGCGACCTCCTGTATACCAGTCGAGGTAGTTAACATCTCCGAGCCGCCGTGATGATGAGAGCGAGAAAGACGCACGCCAACTTCAAATGTACAGCAGCAGGCGTGAGGTTCAGGATCGAATCCACGACCTCCTGTGTACCAGGCGAGATAGTTAACATCTCCTAGCCACCGTGGCACCCGTTTATTTTTTATTTTAGATACCCATAATTTTCATCGGCCATTTTAATTACCCATGGCGTGCCAAAATGCGGCGTGGAGTGGTGGCGTAGTGGTTTAGCGCGTTGCCCTATAAAACCGGGGACCCAAGTTCCATTCCCGGCGACGGACAGCTAGCATCGGCGGTTGGTTGACACCTCAATGGCCGCGTGATGACGTGACGCATCGCCAGGATCCCGCGAGCGGCTCTCGAATCGGTCGCGCGCAACTCGAGTTGCGCGCAACCGATTGCTCGGGCGTGAAGCCTGGGACCCGAGCAACCGGTCGCGTTGCATGCACGATGAGCTTCGTTGGCGTCGTACGTCGCCAGCCGCGCTCATCGGTGTAGCGGAACTTGTGGGCCGGGTGCGGAGGCCCGGCTTGTGAGCTGTGAACGCGTTGAGCCGGGAACGCTTCAGCCGGGAACGCGAGAGCCGTGTCCATGTGAGTGGTCGGTCGGTTTTGGCGTGAGTGAGGTGGGGTTGGTGAGAGAGACGTTGATGTTGGGGGGGGGGGAGTCAGGTGGTCGGGGGTGAGTGGCGGTTGGTGTGGGGTGGAGTAGCGACGGATCAAGCAGGGGAGGGATTGGGGTTGGCGAGAGAGGCATTGGGGGGCACGGCACGTGGGTTGGCGCGGCGTGGACGAGCGGCGGGGTGACCCCAGCGGGTGGCGGATGCCCCGCGACGAGTGGGGTGCGGCAACGTCGAGGGCGAGGCTCTCCCCCCCCCCCCCCGCCACGTTCCGCGTCGCTTCATCGCCTGCCAAAGAATAAAAAAAGCGCAGATTTTTAGCGGCAGCCGAATTTCGCGTCGCCGCCGCCGCCGCCACGCTTGCGTGAAGCCGCTCCCCCGAGGGATTCCGTCCGGTGAGCCCCCCCCTGTGCCCCCCCCTGCACCGGGGAATAAATAAAATAAATCACGGGGCCAGGGTGGATCAGGTGGCCAACGCCGCGTTGCGTAACGACTCTGTCCGGGGCCAGAGGTTGGCGGGCACGGCTGTGGTTTTGCTACCTGCTAAACTAAAACTGAACGATTTTTTTTGTTTTATTTCACCGGGTCGGGCCCCGCTGAGGTGCCGCTACGTTGCTCTTTTTTTTTTTTCAGCAAACCGTCGACGTCGATTCTAAATGTGGGAGGACCCGGAGAAAAATCCACGCGACCGCGGGGAGAGAGAGAGAGAGAGACACACAAACCCCAAATATACAGCAGGCGTCAGGGTCGCGGTCCAATCCACGACCTCCTGAATACCAGGCGAGGTAGTTAACATCTCCTAGCCACCGTGATGATAATGATGATGATGAAGAAAGTGAGAGACACAAACCACAAATATACAGCAGCAGGCGTCAGGGTCGGGATCGAACCCACGACCTCCTGCACACCAGGCGAGGTAGTTAACATCTCCCAGCTACTGCAGTGCCCGCCCAGACTGAACATCTGTCGAGAAGAGCTTCATAGCTCATCGGGTTCCTCCTCCAGCCCGGCACCGCCGCTCTAATCTCCAATCGCCCCTTCCGATTGGTATGCCGGAGAAGGAGCGGTCGCCCGGCTCCTATTGGGCACATTCGGAGCGGCCAAGCGTCTCCGGGTTAGAAGACGCCGTTCCTCGCTGTAGGGGTGTTGGGGGGGGAGGTGTGTGGTGGGGGGGGGGGCTGAGGTTGGGGTACGAGAACAGCCGAGCCGCCCCGTAAATCTGCCCTGCCTGTTACGCAATTTGTATTTACGAGTTTGTGCGCGCGCGTGTCTATGTGCGTCTGTGTGGAGCGGCGGTGCAGCGGTTAGCGCTACGCTGCGCTACGAACCCGGCGGCCCCGAGTTCGATTCCCGCTCACGGCCACCAACACCCGGTGACGATTATTTGAACCGTGCCTGGGCCCTCCTCTAGGTCGACTCAGCCTCTAATTAGTACCTGGCGCGGTTTGTAAACATCGCCACTGGGGAGACAAAGGCGGCCGGGCGTGGTGCTGGCCATCCACCCCCTCGTGTGCCTTCTTGATAGGCGGATATTTTAGCAGGTAAGGCCCTACTGAGCTACGTAGCGCTTTTTCAGAAGCGACCCGGCCACAAATGATAGCTCAACGAAGTGGCTTATGAGCGCGTGAACATTTGTAGCAGCGTGATGTTGATTTTAAATGTGGAAGGGAAAACCCGGAGGACCCGGAGAAATATCCACGACCTCCTGGATACCTAGCGAGGCAGTTAACATCTCCTAGCCACCCAGAGATCAGTGACCCAAAGCCAAATCCCGGTGACAATGAGACCGTGAGAGCGGTCGTTGAGAGACAAGTCAACCCCATAACGTGGAGATGACCTACGAAGCAGATGGTGGGAGATGATGATGATGAGACTCTAAGAGCAATCCTTTAAGGCGGTGGTTCTTAATCTTTACTGCAGCCTTGCACCCCTTTGGTTCTCCGTCGTACAATGTCAATACATGCGTAGGGTTTGTGCTCGCGTTGCCCGTGCTTGATTTGTGTTTTCGATGATTTACCTTCGAACGAAAAATCTGTCCGTGTCTCGCACACCCAGAAAGGGCATCTCGCACACCCAGGGGGTGCGCGCACCCCAGGTTAAGAACCACAGCTTTAAGGGCATGGCAACACCAGGGTCGGCATCGAATCCACGACCTCCCGTATACCTGGCGAGGTACTTAACATCTCAATTTGTTCACCGAGTAAGCGGACCCCCCCCCCCCCCCCCCCGAGAGATTAGCGCCACGGGGCTCCGCAGGGAACATTGCCGCGTCGGTACAGACGAGAGCGGGCGGGCGGCCCGGGGCGAGGTGTAACCGTAGCAATTAACGCAAACCGCAAGCGGAGGGGGGCCCCCCCCCCCCACCGCCCCCTCTCCACTTAACGGCAGTGGCGGCCGTACCACACCCACTCACCGGCGGGTGAGACAGCCCAGAATTGTTGTCTTCTCAGCTCAGCGTGCCGAGTAGGGCGGGTGTGGTTTAGAACACGGACTGTCCGTACGGCGGTTGTTTTTTTAATTTGCCGGCACGCTCCCCCGACTCCGAACGTGTGAACGCCGCGGCGCCTGGAGTTGTGACCGGGCATGAATTGCACTGTGTAGCAAAAATATATTTACATTATGAGACATCTCCTTTACCAGTGGCAAAATATAGTAGTAGGTTTTTACCCTTTAAACTGGTACAAAACTGACACCTTTATACAAGGCATCATGTTTGCAATAACCGCAACACAAGCAGTCGAAATGCAAACAAAAAGAAACAACTCTAATAATGGTAATGATATGCACTGTCCATTACCATTATCAGAGTTGTTTCTTTTTGTTTGCATTTTGACTGCTTGTGTTGCGGTTATTGCAAACATGATGCCTTGTATAAAGGTGTCAGTTTTTGCACCAGTTTAAAGGGTAAAAACCTACTACTAAAATATTTTTTTTTGTTCCTGGGTAGTAAGTGTTATTTTCCAATTGTTTATGCCTCAAAAGGACAGAAAACGGATATTATTCCTCACAAACTTTGCTTTTGTGACCAGAACGGTGATATTTAGAAATTTACATCTTTTCAATGAGAAAACGCGGTGTGCATTTGCGTCATTCCTTCACGTAAAGTTCCGGTCACAAAAGCAAAGTTTGTGGGGAATAACAGCCATTTTCTGTACTTTTGAGGCATAAACAATTGGAAAATAACACGACCCAGGAACAAAAATCGCGTTACATAGTTTCGATTTAAAGCTTTCGTGACTGCAGGGATTCATCATCTTGGTTCTTTCGGTAAAGTCACGTAGAATGCAAATAATAAATTAATAAAAATAAAACATAATAAAATAATTCTCACAGACGTTTCGGCCACAACGCAAGCAGCCGTCCTCAGATGAAGAACAGGTCTGTCGGAAAGACAGCGTCTGAAAAAACTAATAAAAAGAGAACAGAATAAAATACAATTATGTTTTATTTTTATCATTTTATTATTTCCCTTCTACGTGACTTTACCGAAAGAACCAAGAAGATGAATCCCTGCAGTCGCGAAAGCTTTCAATCGGAATTTAATGCCGAGTTGCGCCCTGCAGACTTGCAGACGTCTCGAGGAATGGGAAGAAAGGGGTTTTAATTCTCGCGGATTCGAACCCAGGAGCTCCGGTGTGTGCCGGCTCGTAGTCTCCGACCCTCCTTCCTGCCGTTCGCAAGCCCGGGGCTCTAACTTTGTTTTCCTCCTCCTCTCTCTCTTTCTCTTTCTCGACAGCGGCGACGACTTTGCCAGCTGCGCTCGGCGACTTTGCCACGAGTAAATATTTATATATTTTTTTTATTTTGGCGGCGGTGTGGGGGGGAATGTACTTCTGCAGACCGAGGATTCGCGGAATAAAAAAAACAATAACATAGAGCCGAGTAGCTGTGGCGGGTTTACTAGCGCCTTTTCGTCGTGGTATTTTCAAAATAAAGAAGTTTTAAAACGGAGGGGGCCGCGTGCCGACTTCCCCCTGCTTGATTTAGCTGAACACGGCCCGTTTACGATCTGTCATGGGGGGGGGGCGGCGGGGGGGGGGCTTGAGGGGGGGGTTGAGGGGGGGTTCTTTGGGGGGGTCTTTGGGGGGGGGGCTGTTGGGGGGGGGGGCAGTTGGGGGGGGGGGGGCGGTGGTGGGGGATAACCATTCCGTTGTGATTTTATTTCACCGCCCGTGTGCCCGGCCCGGCTATCGGGATGCCGCTTTCGTCCGCGTGTCGTTCCACCCCCCCCACCCCCTCACCCCCCCACCCCCCCCACCCACCCCCCCACCCACCCCCCCACCCCCCCAGCCACCCCCTCACCCCCCACCACATCATCGCGGGCCATGCTCTATCCACTGCTGGGCGACGGTGCTTCCTGTGCCGAACGCCAATCGCTCCCAGTTCCTCGACGACGCTAGTCGATTCCACGTCCTGTCGTTTCATCGTACCCACCCCCCCCAGACCCCCCCCCCCCCCAGAGGTGCTGATCATCGGGGGGATGATTGACCATACTTCACCATGCTCCGATTTTCGCACGGTTGGCTACGTACGGTGCAAACGAAGTTCAACACATCCACGCGGCTCTTCGTCACCGCTCTTTAACGTTTGCGATTCCCGGCACGGGCCACGAACGTGAGCAGAGAAGGCCATGGGACAGCCCCCTAATGGGGGAGGGAGGGGGGGTCAGGGGTGGGGGAGGGGGGGTCAGGTGTGGGGGAGGGGGGGTCAGGGGTGGGGGAGACCGCCCTCTGTCACCTGACTTACCTGGCCCCTCTACCCACTTTGATCTTTGGCGTCGCTCCGTCGATGTGTCCGTCCTCGCGCCACGCGTTTCCCCTTTGGCTGCCGTTCGCATCGTTCGTTTCGTCCGACGGCGGTCGTTTGTCACGTGGGTTGGGGGGGGGCCTTTGGGGGGGGGGGGTGGGGGGTCAGTCTGACCTGCGTTTTAGCCATCCGCTCCGCGCGATTTCCAGTTCAAAACTCTCTTGAAGTCGTGAACACGAGGCACGGTTGCTCACAGCCTCGCGGGCCGAGGTGCGTTGTGTGCGTTGTGCGTGTTGTGTGTGCGTTGTGTGCGCGTTGTGTGTGTGTTGTGCGCGTTGTGTGTGCGTTGTGTGTGTGTTGTGCGCGTTGTGTGTGCGTGTCGGTTTTTTTTCCGGAAAAAAACCTCAAACTTCGGGAACGCGCTCAGGGGAGGCGGTGCTTTTTGCATCGTGGCAACGACGGGCGGACTGGCGGACGGACGGACACGGGATTACGGAAAATTGGCAAAAATCCATCGTGGATGGGCACGTCATTAGCCTGCCCCGCCGCCCCCGGGGAAAGCGGCGGCGCATTTGTCAAAACATTTCCACGCAAAGGGATTTGGTGAGAAAGAGGCCTTGCGACTAACAATAGTCCGCGGGGGGGCGGGGGGCGGGGGGGGGGCGGTGCGGATTCCGCGACACGTTGTCATAGCGGAACAATAAAAAAATCCATTTACGATCGTCACTTGCGGTGGCCGCTGCAACCGCAACCGAATTCCCGTCGAAGGGCCCCCTCGGCCGTGACTCCCCCTCTCGACGTCGACCGCAAGGGAGTTAACATCTCCTAGCCACCGTGATGATGATGATGAGAGAGACACGCAAACTCCAAATACACAGCAGGCGTCGTCAGGATCTCGATCGAATCCACGACCTCCTGTATACCAGGCGAGGGAGTTAACATCTCCTAGCCACCGGGGGCGCCTATTTATGATCGATTGAAACGCCGCCGGGTGCATCGTGAGCCTTATTTGTGGCGGCACGATTTTGAACGCGGTCCAACTACCTCCTGCGGTCAACAGTGAAAAATAGGAGATGATTTTATATCAACAGGCACCGTGCTATTTCCGTAGCTTTGCATATATAGATATAAAACGTGCTCCGACTTTTGAAACTCTTCTTCATGAGAACAGAAAAAAAACATTCCCATTCAGACGCTGTCTTTCCGACAGACCTGCTCTTCACCTGAGGACGGCTGCTTGCGTTGTGGCCGAAACGTCGTGAGAATGATTTTATGATGTTTTATTTTTATTATTTTATTATTTCCCTTCTACGTGACTTTACCGAAAGAACCAAGAAGAGGAGAAAAAAAACACTTTGCCGCGGAGGTGCTGGTGGCCTTTATATAATTCGACACACTGGAGGCAGCGTTTGGTGGATTACATGAACAAATTCCCTTCCCTGATTACCTTGCTACCCGTGGGTGGGTGTTGAGAAGGAGCCAATACCCTAGGCTCTGCCAGGAGAAGGCGGTTACAGCAAAGTGTGTGGACTAATCTCCATCTGTTCCATCTCACTCCCTTCTACTCGCGTGTGGACTAATCTCCATCTGCTCCATCTCACTTTCTTCCCAGCAGAAGGCGGTGCAGCAAAGTTGTTCAGACTTCCACCGGTCTCCCTTCTGTATGGGATAGAGCGTTGCCCCCTCGCACTCGGCGTGGGTTTCCTCCGGGTGCTCCGGGTTTCCTTCCGCACCTGTGAAGCGGGTGCATGAAATGACGCTACTGTATAAAAATACTTTTTTTTTTAAGTTGCCACGATTTCACTATTCATGGCGTTAACAGCAATTAGATGACTTTGTATGCACCGGTGCTGGGTAAATCATCGGCATCGCAGGATCGCGAAAGGTTCGGCGGGGGGATGGAGGCATTAATCTGGTAGTTGATTGACCACGGCTGCGTGATGATGATGGTGGCATTACATTCCTCGTGCAGCCGGTCCGCTGATGGGTGAAGGCATCCCCGGAACTGTTTGGATCACGGGGGCGGCGAGGGGGGGGGGGGGTTGTTCGACCATACTTCGCCACGCCGGTCAGTGCGGGTTGGTGAACTTCAGCCGGTGACGTTGGCCGGTCGCCCGGAATCGGACCGAACGTCCGCTGCG
Organism: Lampetra fluviatilis; assembly: GCF_964198595.1. Classification (NCBI taxonomy): domain Eukaryota; kingdom Metazoa; phylum Chordata; class Hyperoartia; order Petromyzontiformes; family Petromyzontidae; genus Lampetra; species Lampetra fluviatilis. The sequence goes on from NC_136330.1 coordinate 4,832,993, forward strand.
CTTTTGCGGCGTGCCAACCAACTCTGCCGCCACTCCCCCACTCCACTCCGACGTCAACATGGCTCCCGATGAAAGTTACCGCATCTCCAGATGATCTCAGAAGGGGGAATGCTGGGGAGGACTTCCTTTGTCGAACAGAAACGGATACGTTTTTCCCCACATGCTGAAAGGGTCTGTGTGTGGGTCTCAGTATAGGTCTGTGTGTGGGTCTGTTAGGGCCTCTGTTGGTTTGTCAGGGTCTCTGCGTGGGTCTCTGTGTGGGTCTCTGTGTGGGTCTGTGTGTGGGTCTGTGTGTGGGTCTGTGTGTGGGTCTCAGTATAGGTCTGTCTGTTGGTCTCTGCGTGGGTCTGTGTGTGGGTCTCTGCATAGGTCTGTGTGGATCTGTGGCTCACTGTCTTGATCTGTCAGGGTCTCTATATGAGTCTATAGGTCTGTGCGTGTCTCTGCGTCTCTTTGTGAGTCGGTTGGTCTGTGTGTGTGTGTGGTGTGAGTGAGTCTTTGCACGGGTCTGTCGGTCTCTGTGCGAGCATAGGTTCCAGCACGATTGCGTCAGTCTCCATTTGATTGTGCGAGTCTCCTGTGCGAGTCTCGGAGTAGACGGAGGGACGCTGCCAGGGCGGGGCTCGCAAGCCACGTGTCGAGTGGGGCAGCAGCAGCAGCTGTGCAATGTGGGCGGAGGGTAGATGGCGTCGTTGGCGAGACGGGGTGGCATCCGCAGCTTTGGCCACGACGGCATCTCGACCGTGATCTTAAACAAGCATCTCCCCCCGTATTAAACCAAATCGACGGCATCTCGACCGTCATCTCCGACACGCGCATATCCCCGCCACCCGCCCCCCCCATATTAAACCAAAAACTCGGAGCTCGATTTTTTTGCGCCTGCGCCTAAACCCTCTTTTGTTTGCGGTTTTGCTTGACGCCGTGTGCTGCCCGCGCTTTCGCGCTTCGCCCATTTTCTATCGGCGCATTGTTCAATCTGCGGGGCGGGCTTTTTCGTTAAATCGCAACATCACGAAGGCCGGCATCGGCAGTGGATTGACCATGGCCGGCGGCGATGATGATGATGATGACGGCGACGGATGTTCGTCCGGTACGGAACTCGCGGGATCGCACCTGCCTCAAACTATCTCCTGGGATGTGCCAACTTTGGGGCACGTTGTGCAACCGCTGAGCGTTCTATAATTAGCTTCGATACGAGTTACGCAACCGCGGCCCGACATGAATTATAGATTTGGCTTCGCTTTTGAGAAAAGAAAAAAACGGGTGGCCTGCGTACGTTCTGGAATTAAAATAGAGCGGTCGGGAGGTCAGGCTGGCGCTCGCTCTCTCGGCAGCGGACCGACGGACCGGATCTCCCGGGCGCAAGTCGGACACGTCAATGCGAGCTTCGTAGAGCAGCGGATAGAGCGTGACGAAGGTGTTTCGGAGAGGTGCACGATTGGAATACGCGCCATAGACAATTTATTGTACTTGCAGACCGGTCTCTGATGGGGTCTCTAGGCAATTGCAATATACATGCGCGTCTCCACATATATAATACATGTGTTTTTTTTTTTTTACGCAATACATTTTTTACACAATCCATTTTTTACACAATCCATTTACCGCACGGCTGTCTGGGAGTGCGTACATTCGGCAGCATTGTTTTGAAGTCAACAAAAAACGTGCACTAGTTTCGGCGTGCCGTGTCTCATCAGCAGTGAGGCCCGCTTTATTTCGGTGTCTGAACCGCCGATTTTACAGGCGAAGGACTCTTCACTGTACGGGGTCCTCGTTCGACACGAAATTATAAAACTAATTACACGTCGTTGTGGAGAATGTGATGAACAAAACGATGAACAATTGCTTCCCGGCAACACCGGATGCAATATGTGCGTTCATTAGCCCGGCCCCTGGCCCTGCTTGGCCCCCGAACCGGATTGTAAAGTCTCGCGAGGCCAGCGTCGGCATGGTTTGGGTTCGTGCTCGGCACCACAAAAAACAAAAATACGCGGCGCGCACAAAACTCTCTGGCAGCATCGCGTGTCGTGACGGGGGACTTCGAGGTCCCACCGTGTCCGTCCGCTGCGCGCCGAGCTGCGTTGGCATCCACGTGACGTTGTTTAAAGGTCGCACTCGTTACACACAGAGGCCTCGCTGATCGCGTCAAAGGAGCATAAACCATCGCGCGAACTCCTCGGGTCATCGCATCGCGGGCTTTCGGATGCGCTTCTCCGGCCGTCTGGAATGCTCTTCCTTCTGGTGTTAGGAAGCGACTGGGAAGCTGTGCACTTTTCAAATCGTCATCATCGAGATCAGGGGTGGGGAACCTTTTTTTCTGCCAAGGCCCATTTGGATATTTATAACATCATTCGCGGGCCACACAAAATCATCAACTTCAAAATTTGCCCGTTATATTTGGTCAAACATTTAATTAACTCGCCCCTAATGCGATGGCTGGAACTGCTTCTCTTTGGCGAGGCGTGTGATGTTAGCTGGTATTGATGATGTTGCTGCTACTCGCAACTGCTCTTCCAGGTTTGCTCCGAGATTTATTGAATTTCCAGTCCCGCCTGCGGTTACCTTGGCAGGGCCACACCAAATGATTTTGCGGGCCTCGTACGGCCCCAGCGGGCCGGACGTTCCCCCACCCCTGATCTAGATTGTCAAACTCATTTCTTCAGAACTGCTCTTTGTGCTCCGTTTGTTGTCCTTCCCCCGCACCTCCGATTCGCCCGGTTGGCTCCGTTACGTTGCGAAAGAATCCCAACGTGCATACGGGGAGGAGCGACCCGCAGCAGCAAAGTGTTTGGGGCCGGCCCCAAACGATTGCCCGAGCTCTGCAGCCCTCTGTGTATGGGCTCTTCCTCAACGTCCGCTGGAAGGGAGTTTGGAACAGATGGGGATTAGTCCGCGCTTTGCGGGGTTGGGTTGTGGGGGGGTTGGCGGGGGGGGGGGGGGAAGTCCTTCATCCAGCAGTGGATTGCGAAAGCGTCCGCGCACGTTACGCTCATCCAGCGCCCCCCCGCCTGCCCACGCGGGAGCCGCCACTTTTCGCGCGAGGAGGTCGGCAGCCTTTCACCGTTTCCGTTGGGACGCTGAGAAGGGCCTCGTCCGTGTGTCGGAGGCCCTCTGTGCGACGTCACCGCCGTTGGGCCTACGTAAGGCGTAGAGCGGTTCAGGGGCGCGCCGCTGTTTGTGGCACGGGGAGAGCGAGAGGGTGAGGGAGAACGAATCGCGAGCCCAGAAAAACTAGAGCCGGACGAGGCCAAAACAAATGTGGTCGTCGCGGCAACCCGCCACGCGAACGCGTTCCAGTGATGTCAGCCGCCCCCCGCTGCCCCCCGCCGCCCCCCCGCTCTCACGGTGGCTGTCGCTTGCGGAAGAAAATAAATCTCTCGAAATTACCGTAATCGGTCGGGGAGGTGAAAAAATGAATGGCGAATCGCCCAGATCGCAGCCTGATCTCATCGCTATGCCGGGAGGCTCGAGCAGCCTGGTTGGTACAGTAACGGGCAGCTTGCCCCCGGGGGTTCGTCGTCCGTCGGCATATCCGTCGGTGTTCGAGGCCGACGTCCGTCCGGTTTTAGTGGTGGCTCTTGAGGTGGGTGAAGAGTCACAATTCCGGATCCGCGAATCTTCTTTTGCGCGTTGAGGCCGCGCGGTGCCAGATGGAAGCTGAAACGGCGGTGCCCCACGGCTAGCGCTGTGATGGGCGACCCTTGCCCCAGGGGCTTGCCAGGTGTTGTAGGACGTGCGCGGGGGGGGGGGTGGGCGGAGGGGCTGCGAGGTGTGGCCGGGAGACGGTCTGCTCTTGATTAGGGGGGTGGTGGGTGGTGGGTGGGGGGCTGCAGCGATGGCTTTAGGGAAGGCGGCCTGATCGGGCTCTCGCTGTCGGGAACGTGGCTTCGAGCGGTGAATTTCTTCGCTCGAATCGTCCGACAAACCAGAGCCGCGAGAATTGAAAAACAATTTAATCTCTCGTCGCCGCGCGCCCGCGCGCCCATCCCCAGTCTCTCACTCACACTCTCGCTCTCTCACTCACCCTCACTCTCACTCACTCTCTCTCTCACTCTCTCTCTCTCTCTCTCACTCACCCTCACTCTCTCACTCACACTCTCGCTCTCTCACTCACCCTCACTCTCTCTCACTCTCTTGATCTATCTCTCACTCTCGCTCACTCACCCTCACCCTCACTCTCTCGATCTATCTCTCACTCTCTTACTCTCACTCACCCTCACTCTCTCACTCACTCTCTCACTCACTCTCTCTCTCACTCTCTCACTCTCTCGATCTATCTCTCACTCTCGCTCACTCACCCTCACTCTCTCACTCACTCTCTTTCTCACTCTCTCTCACTCTCTCTTTTACGATCAGTGGAAACAAGAAGATGCTCGGTGTAGTCGGTACTTTGCTTCGTTCATCATTTCGTATTTTTTTTTATGCTTTGCTTTATGTAACCTCCCCCCCTCTCTCGCTCTCGCTCGCTCGCTCGCTCTCTCGATCTATCTCTCACTCTCTCTCGCTCACTCACCCTCACTCACTCTCTCTCGCTCTCACTCTCTCACTCACCGTCACTCTCTCTCTCACTCTCTCGACCTATCTCTCACTCTCCCTCTCGATCTCTCTCTCGATCTCTCGCTCTCTCGTATGTCTGGTGGAAGACTCATTTCCCTGAAGACTCACAACAGCGGACAGATAACCGCTCGCCCCCCCCCCCATCAGCTGAGACGGCAGCTTGACTGCGCCACGGTTAAGTCAGGGGTGGCACAAACGATGGGTCCCCCGGGGCGTATTCTAATTCGTCTAGCAAGACAGAATGTTTTTTTTACATATATATAAATAATATATATTTATAGAAATGTAGGGTTGCTGCCCCAGCAGCAGCAGCTGCGATATCGTAGGGTGCTCACAGTGGCGAGATGTTGACTACCTCGCCTGGTGTACAGGAGGTCGTGGGTTCGATCCCGACCCTGACGCCTGCTGTATATTTCGAGTTTGTGTGTCTCTCTTATCATCATCACGGTGGGCTAGGAGATGTTAATTACCTCGCCTGGTATACAGGAGGTCGTGGGTTTGATTCCGAACCCTGACGCCTGCTGCTGTATATTTCGAGTTTGTGTGTCTCTCTCTCATCATCATCACCGTGGCTAGGAGATGTTAATTACCTCGCTTGGTATGCAGGAGGTTTGTGGGTTTGATCCCGAACCCTGATGCCTGCTGCTGTATATTTGGAGTTTGTGTGTCTCTCTCTCATCATCGTCACGGTGGCTAGGAGATCCTAACTTCCTCGCCTAAATCTTGATTTGAAGCTTTCATGACTGCAGGAATCCTCCATACTCTTTGGTTCTTTCGGTAAAGTCACGTAGGTATAAAATAAAATAAATCACGACAGCAGGAGAACTGCTTCCCCTCGCCTGGTATGCAGGAGGTCGTGGGTTCGATCCCGACCTTTGACGCCTGCTGTTGTATATTTGGAGTTTGCGTGTCTCTCTCTCCCCGTGGCCACTTGGATTTTTCTCTGGGTCCTCTAGTTTTCCCCTACACATTACGAATCAACGTCACGCGTTTACAGTGTTTGGCTGCTGCTATACATGTCCACGCGACGACGACGATGATGATGAGGCCACTTCGTTGAGCTATCCATGTGTGATAGCCGGGTCGGTTCTGAAACAAAAGCTACATGGTTTACCCTGGCAAAATAAAAAATAAAAGTTTACAATTTGGCGAGCAGCGGCACTTGACTCGCAAACCATAGGTCACCTCCTGGCACGGCAGGTAAAATTATTCTTAAGTCTCAACGTTCCTTAAATCCCTCCCACCGAGCGAATTCAGCGGCAGGTCGCGTGTGGTGGAAGACGAGGCCAAGGTACACGTCTGGAGGTCGCCTTAGACGGGGGGGGGGGGGGGAGGCCCTTTCCGCCAGTGGCGTGTGCTGGACGTCTATGGGAATGGAGCCTCTGTGGCTCATCGGATTTGTCCAGGATAAATAAAGATTATGTTATGAAGCAATGATAATAATAATTATTACCTGGCAAGACCAAAAATGTTAATTGGCTATATATGTCAGATCAAATGTTTGGGGCGAAGGTCTTTCGCTGACTATGCGTGGCGAATGAACGAGTATAGAGAAGTTCAAGAGAAAGAAGGATAGAGACACCGCTGGCTGGGAAGGGTGGTTACGATCCCAAGTCCCATGCGGGTTACGAGCATCTGTCTAGGAGGATTTACCGAGTTCACGCATTGGCTGAACACGATAGCAATTGGGCGGGGGGGGGGCGAGTGGTCCTTGGGGAAGAAAAAAATAAATCGATCTACCATCTTCTCTCCGCGTTTAACATTTCACCGATCTATTGACCGGAATGGATTTCCGTGTGAACAATGCGCGTGCGTCAAAACCCGCGCGTGCAAACGGATCGACTCGTGGGTGATGGACGCGGCGCGCTTGAATCGTACAAACGGCCACAAAACAAATCGACGGTGACGCGCAGGACAATGATTAGTAGATGTTGTGTTGTTGTTGCCGTGTTGGTGTTTGTGTGTGTGTGTGTGTGCGCACGCGACGTGTGCGGGGTGCGTGTCTGGTGTGCGTGCGTGTGGTGTGTGTGGGGTCAGACTCATAGAGACTCATAGAGACACATTGGGGGTTGAGGGGGGTGGGTGATGAGATGGCTTGAGCCCCCCCCCACTAACAAATGTATTTATCGTTGACTCCCAGCGGCCGCCCGCGTTTTTGTTCTCTTCAAAGAGCGTCGAATGACAATCTCGTACAATGTATTTTTTATATAAATATTCGGAGCGTGTTTTTTGTTTGAAATTAACTGGTATACCGTGTTTAATATTACGGGGGGGGGGGAGGGGGGATTGTAGGGGGTTTAAATGCAGTCCATTGGTGAGTGAGCTTGGGGAAAATCCGAATCGGAAATTGAGAGATATTCTCTTCTCACTCGCCGCCGCCTATGAACGTTTAGTCAATCGCCGGCTTTCAGCTTTCGGCTCCGATGCTCTGACATGGCCACTGGGAGCCCATCCCACCTGACCCCGGACGGTGGATAGTTCTGGGGTCAGATGATTGAACCTGTATCACTGAGTTGTTGAGTTCAGATCTTGGGTAAAAATCCTGGGTTCAGTCTTGGGTTCAGATCCTGCGTTCAGATCTTGGGTTCAGATCATGGGTTTAGATCATGAGTTCTAAACATGAGTTCAGATCCTGGGTTCAAAGCCATTCAGCTGCCAGTTAATAACCCATTTTCCCCGGCGTCGCGGGTAGCACACATTTTTTCGCGAGCTATTTAAAAAGTCACAATAACCTTATGGTAAATTAGCGTTGCGATGGCGCTTGAGAAGCACTTAATTGCAGCTTTGCTCACGGTGCGTAATGCACTGGAATCAATTAGCAGGGGAAATTACCCGGGATAAACGTGCACGCCGTATCAAAAAGTACACACACACACAGAGAGAGAGTGAGAGGGCCGCGTTCATTCCGTGTAGTTTTGCCGGCGTGGGGTTGTTCACCTCCGCAAGGTGATTCGGGGCGGTTCGCGCGCCGCCTGCGTTTCTGCGAACAGCGGCGCCCTCTGGTGAGCGCGGCGGTGACGCGTGGAGCGGGTCGCGTGCGTCGTGTGTGCGAATTGAGTGTTAAAACAATCCATCGGCTTGCATCACATCCCTTGTCGAGGGTGAACTCAAGGACAGTGCACATTATCAGAGTTATGTCTTTTGTTTGTATTATGACTGCAGGTATTGCGGTCTATGCAAACATGACTCCTTGTAAAAAGGTGTCAGTTTTGTTGCCAGATAGAAGGGTAAAAAAACAATTATCATATTTTTACTGGCAAATGAGGTTCCCATAGTGAAGGTGAACTCAGTCTATCGCTCCCCGCACCCATCTAAAACTAAACTATTTTTTAATAGACCAGGTAAGGCGCACTGAGCTGCATAGTTATTCTTCAGAAGCGACCTGGCAATCACAAATGACAGCCCAACGAAGCTGCTTGTCGTGTGGGCATGTCTAGACGCAGACAAGCACTCTGAACTCGTGACGTCGATTCTAAACGTGGAGGGGAAAAAGCGGAGGACCCGGAGAAAAATCTACGCGACCACCCGGAGAGAGAGAGAGAGAGAGAAAAAGACACGTAGACTCCAAATATACAGCAGGCGTCAGGGTCAGGATCGAACCCACAAACTCCTATGTACCAGGCGAGGTTGTCAACATCTCCTAGCCACCGTGATGATGATGAGAGAGAGACACGCAGATTCCAAATACACAGCAGGCTTCAGGGTCAGAATCGAACCCACGACCTCCTGTACACCAGGCGAGGTAGTTAACATCTCCTAGCCACCGTGATGATGATGAGAGAGAGACGCAGACTCCAAATATACAGCAGCAGGCGTCCGGGTCAAGATCGAACCCACGACCTCCTGTATACCGGGCGAGGTTGTCAACATCTCCTAGCCCCCGTGATGATGATGAGAGAGAGACGCGCAAACTCCAAATTTACAGGAAGCTTCACGGTCCAGGGATCGAACCCACGACCTCCTGTGTACCAGGCGAGGTAGTTAACATCTCCTAGCCACCGTGATGATGAGAGAGAGAGACACGCAGATTCCAAATATACAGCAGGCGTCAGGGTCGGGATCGAACCCACGACCTCCTGTGTACCAGGCGAGGTAGTTAACATCTCCTAGCCACCGTGATGATGATGATGAGAAAGAAAGAGACGCAAAATCCAAATATACAGCAGCAGGCAGCGTCAGGGTCGGGATTGAACCCACAACCTCCTGCGTACCAGGCGAGGGAGGTAACATCTACCACGGCACCCGCTCTGTTCCAGCGAGCGACGATATCGTGCGTGGTGGTGGTTGTGGTGGTGGTTGTGGTGGTGGTTGTGGTGATGGTGGTTGTGGTGGTTGTGGTGGTTGTAGTGGTGGTGGATGTGGTTGTGGTGGCTGTGGTGGTGGTTGTGGTGGTGGTGGTTGTGGTGGTGCCCCCGTTCGCTCGGGGTGTCCCATCGCGGTCGTGCAACCGCGTTCTGTCGCAGCCCGCGGGCGTGAAAGAAACGTGACGGCGTCGCCAATTCTCGGCTTTAATAATGAGCGGGCACCCGACTGATACGTGCGCATGTCCAAGTTTTTGTTGACGATGGTAAAGCGGGTTATTTATATCGCGCAAACTCGTCTCCACGGGGGGGGGGTGACGGGGGCGGGGGGGCACATTACACGCGGGCCGCTCTCGCGCGGCGTGTGCACGCGCGTATTGGGGGATGACGAAACAATCCAGCAGTGGATAGACCGCGGCCGACGACGCGATAACGACACGCTGACGCGCGCGCTCACGGACGCGCGTAATCGGTCCGCGTTGGCCACCCCCCCCCTCCACGTTAAGCGCGTTAAACGAGGACTTGCCGTGCCTGCGCACGGGATGATGCGTCGTCTGCAGTCGGGTTTAGCGCTCTCTGCTGCCTGCGCGCAAGAAACAATTGGGGGGGGTGGGGCGACGCGGACGGACGGGTCTGGCGCGATTGGCCGGGGGGGTGGTGGGTGGTGGTGGCGGGGGGGGGGGTCGATTCCACGTCGTACGGCTTCAGTGCCCGTCCGTCTGCCCGCTTCTCCGCTCCTCGGAGTCGCGTCAAAAAATCAGCACGGCGGCCCAGGCCACGCAGAGACATTTTTTTTAAAAAGAAAGGGCTGAATCGGCCAAACCCCGGCTTGTGTGTGTGGCGTGTGTGCGCGTGTGTGTGGCATGTATGCATGTGTGTGGCGTGTGTGCGTGTGTGGCATGTGTGCGTGCGTGTGCATGTGCGTGTGCATGTGTGTGTGCGTGTGTGCGGCGTGTGTGTGGCATGTGTGTGTGCGTGCGTGTGCATGTGTGTGTGTGTGTGCGTGGCGTGTGTGCGTGGCGCGTGTGTGTGCGTGCGTGTCGTGTGTGCGTGTGTGTGTACGTGGCGTGCGTGTGTGCGTGTGTACGTGCGTGTGTGTGGTGTGTACGTGCGTGTGTGCGTGGCGTGTCGTGTGTGTGGGCATGCGTGGCGTGTGTGTGCGTGCGTGTCGTGTGTACATGTGTGTGTACGTGGCGTGTGTGTGTGTGCGTGTGGCATGCGTGGCGTGTGTGTGTGCGTGCGTGTCATGTGTACATGTGTGCGTGTGTGTGTGTACGTGGCGTGTGCGTGTGTGTGTGCGTGTGTGTGAGAGATGCCAAATTAACAGCTGAGATGGTGGGGACGCCGTGCCGCTTGAATGTTCCAGGGTCTCGGTGTGCTGGTTTTAATAAGGGGGGCAGCAGCAGCAGCAGCAGCGTTGGTTACGACGGCATTTGTCGTTATGATGATTGTTGTTGCCTCGTATTTTCTCGTGGCGTTGATGACCGGGTGGTGTGGGCGGGGGGTTGTTCGCTTTGTTGTGGCAGCCTTCGGGCGAAAGCTGTTCTCGGCTCGAATTAATTGGAATTAAAACACGGGGACCTTTTTTTTCTGCCAGCCTCGGAGTATGAAAAATAATAAATCTGTGTTTACCTTTTCTGGCAATAATAAAACAAATAAAATCACGACGTTTCCGAGGCAACACAAGCTTCCGTCTTCAGGTGGAACCATTACAGACAAATTCATTTATTTTATTTTTTACCTACGTGACTTTACCGAAAAAAACCAGAGTATGAATCCTTGCAGTCACGAAAACTTCAAATCGAGGGAGTCTTCTGCCTTTCGCCAGCGCCAGTCGCACCGCCATCGTCGCCCACCAAACTTCTTTCGCGCCGTACTTAGCCGATCATGCCCCCCCCCCCTCTTACCCTATAGAGTCGCGTTTCTCTATTAGCTATCTTCACTTACTACAGCGACTTTGGCTGTGACGGTTCCACCTGAAGACGGAAGCTTGTGTTGCCTCCGAAACGACGTGATTTAATTTAGTTGTTTTCATTTATTTTATTTTTTACCTACGTGACTTTACCGAAAAAAACTAAGTGTAATAAGACAGGAGTTGTGTAAAAATGTTCGAATGCCAAATAGATTAAACCTTTTTCAAGGAATCAAGTGAATGCATTAACCACACACACGGTACGTGTGGCTCTGATAATATTTGATGCTTTGTCTCTGAAACTGATTGGCCTACACCAGAGACAGCAGCCTTCTTTATGGCCTAGTCTCACCAGTGTCAGACCCAGAGAACACTATCAGCATTTCTAGCTCGGGGTCTCTCTCTCTCTCTTTCTCTCATCATCACAGTGGCTAGGAGATGTTAACTCCCTCGCCTTGTATACAGGAGGTCGTGGGTTCGATCCCGACCCTGACGCCTGCTGTATATTTGGAGTTTGCGTGTCTCTCTCTCTCTCATCGTCATCAGGGTGGCTAGGAGATGTTAACTACCTCGCCTGGTTTACAGGACGTCGTGGGTTCAATCCCGACCCTGACGCCTGCTGTATATTTGGAGTTTGCGTGTCTCTCTCTCTCTCATCGTCATCACGGTGGCTAGGAGATGTTAACTTCCTCGCCTGGTTTACAGGAGGTCATAGGTTCGAGCCCGACCCTGACGCCTGCTGCTGTCACTGATTTGGCTGAGGGGAGGGCACGGCTCAGCCCTGCGTCAGGGTCGGGATTGAACCCACGACCTCCTGCACACCTGGACGGAGAGCGTTACACTTTTGGGATATACCCGGCCGGGTACGGGTAGCCGGGTATCAGGTAGGGTACGGGTACCCGATTGTGACCCTGGTGCGGTCGGGTACGGGTACGGGTAAGGAATCAAAACCCGTTTGCGACCTCTGGCGGGGCTACACGGTCAGTGGGCAGTGCTAGTGGTTGATTGGGCGTTGCTATGTAAAAGTGGGAGGAAGGGAGGGAGGGGAGGGAGGGAGGGGATGGAAGGGAGGGAGGGGAGGGGAGGGGAGGGAGGGGAGGGGAGGGGAGGAGGGAGGGGGGGAGTGGAGGGAGGGAGGGAGGGAGGTGGGGAGGGGAGGGGAGGGAGGGAGGGAGGGAGGGGAGGGAGGGAGGGGAGGGGGGGGGAGGGGAGGAGGGGAGGGGAGGGAGGGAGGGAGGGAGGGGGAGGAGCTTCCAGCTCACTCTGTGCGCTGGTTGAACCTCCCGGAAATGTGCCGCCCTCAACCCCTTTCCCGCTGCGCGACGTCTGCAAGTCCGCACGTACGTCGTCGGGACGGGAAAGGGTTGATCAAAGGTCACAACATAAAATAGAAATAAGGGGTACAGTGAGCTCAGCTCTGAAATGTTATTGCTAGATTCTTGATTCTTTCGGTAAAGTCACGAACCAAGAATACGGATCCTTGCAGTCACGAAAACTTCAGCTCTAGAATGTTACAGCTCACAAGGCACTGCTGGTGGAAGGGCCTCGTCTCGGAGTAGGTCTGGAGAGCACCTTCTCGGAGGGTGTATTTGGCCTACTTCTCCACACTGGCCAGGAGCTTCGGAAGAGGCGGGGAGTTACCCACACTTTATTTCACCACAAGCCGCCCCGCCCGCCGCCGGTCGACCGGCTGTGATACTGCCGGCTGGTTAGAGGCAGGGCCATTGAATATAAATGTGTCGCACTGGCCGGTTGCCGGGAGATGGAATCGAACCACCTGAATTGTTCGGCCACTAACTTGCGCCATTTCTCCCCTCTTTCCCCCCCCTCGCCCTTATCGCCTCTCCGCTTTCCGCTCTCCCCTTACTCCCCTACCATCTCCCTTCTCGCACCTCTCCTCCCCGCTCACCTTTCCTTTCTCCCCTCTCCTCTCCTCCCCTCTCTTTCCTATCCCTCCACTCGGCTTCTCCCTTGTCCCCTCTATCCCCTCTCTCTTCTATCTCTCCACTCGGCTTTCCCTTGCCCCCTCTATCCCCTCTCTCTCCTATCCCTCCACTCGGCTTTCCCTTGCCCCCTCTATCCCCTCTCTCTCCTATCCCTCCACTCGGCTTTCCCTTGCCCCTCTATCCCCTCTCTCTCCTATCTCTCCACTCGGCTTTCCCTTGCCCCCTCTATCCCCTCTCTCTCCTATCTCCCCGTTCCCTTCTCCCCTCTTTCTCTCATCTCTCCTCCTCCTCTCGCCCCCCCCCCCCTGGGCACGCAGGCACGGGCACGTTTGGGCGCGTGCTGTTGGTGCGTGACACCCACGACGCGCCACCACTACGCGCTCAAGAAGATGAGCATCTGCGACGTGATCCGGCTCAAGCAGGAGCAGCACGTGCACAACGAGAAGGACGTGCTGCTCGAGTGCGACCACCCCTTCATCGTTAAGCTGTACGCGACGCACGCACACACACGCGCACGCACGCACACACGCGCACGCCACACGCACATACACACGCACACACGCACACACGCGCACACCACGCGCACGCACGCAAAAAACAAAACAAAGGCAAAGACCATTGGAACCTCATTGGCCAGTAAAAAATATGATAATAGTTTTTTTACCCTTTTTATCTGGCAACAAAACTGACACCTTTTTTACGAGGAGTCATGTTTGCATGTGACCATGGAAAAATCCATGTGACCATGGTGAGAGAGAGAAAGAGGCAATCAACTCCAAATACACAGCAGGCGTCAGGGTCGGGGTTGAACCCACGACCTTCTGCATACCAGGCGAGGTAGTTAACATCTCCTAGCCACCGTGATGATGAAGAGAGACACACAAACTCCAAAATATACAGTAGCAGGCGTCAGCAGTTGGGATCTCACCCACGACCTCCTGCACACCAGGCGAGGGTAGTTAACATCTCCTAGCCACCGTGATGATGAGAGAGAGAGACACGCAAACTCCAAATATACGGCAGGCGTCGGCGTTGGGATCTCACCCACGACCTCCTGCATACCAGGTGAAGGAGAGAACATTTCCTAGCCACTGTGACGCACCCCCTCCTCCTGTGAAGTTTAACGGAGGGCGCGGCGAGCGTGCGTGAGCGAGGCTTTGCGTGCTTAGGAGAACGTGCCCTCTAAACATGGGGCTTGTTAACCCTTTGAAATAAAGTGTGGGCACCCTCACCTCTTCCAAAACACCTTGCCGGCGTAGAATAGTAGGCCAAATACAGCCTCTAGTGGAGCTTTCCAGAACC